>NC_056733.1:389930249-390180249 GCF_019279795.1 Protopterus annectens
TCAAACCACTTCTTGCACTGCAGTTCTAATTATAATTTATATTCAGCTTTATTAAAGTACCAAGTAACATGCTGAAAGTAGAAATCTCTGATGCCCCCACTTGTAAAAATGTTCCTTATCCAAAAAAAGACCTGCTGCCTGACATCTACTTGTTTCATGGAGAAAACATGATCAAAGTAAAAAATGAAAAGCAAACAAGAAATAAGCTCAAGATACATTGCTTAAAAGGATTACTGTACAGGTTATGGACCACATGATTGGCATTCTGTTTACGGGTAAAGCCTGCAGAGATGACTGGAAGTCTCCAAGTGTAATGAGACTCTTAAAATAATATAATCCTGTCCTTTATTACAAATACTGGCATATGCATTTCAATACCCAAGGCTTATACATTATCTAGTTAAGTATTCTCTACATGGCAACAGAAAGGCTTTCAATGTTGGCAATTCTTTAACAGTATGCTTATTAAAGCTTACTTGCATCTTGCAATCTCAGCCAAGCTTACCTGATGGTCATTAAAGTATTGCTACTTAAACACAGAGCAACAGGCACTTTGAGTAATAAGCATAAATCAACAGTACAAAAATATGACAGAAACCAGACCATTCTGTAAAAATCAAGGACAGATGAAAAGCCACTCTAGTATTTGTGTCTACCTTGGATGGGGGGGGGGATACTCTGCACATTTGCACTGCATAACTACTCCTTGCCTTGCTTCGACACATCCAGAGTCACTACATGGGGGAGTGGGGTGCAACAAGTATGTCACAGTTTGAAATGTCTCTGGCTGACTTGTGATGGCCCTGACACATTTGTCATACCTCTCAACCTCAGAGCAAGAAATATGGACAAAGCCATACAAAAAATTGGGACAAAGGCCCAAAAATAAGGACAATTTTTTAAAATATTGCTCTTATAAACTTAGAAAGATAATAAAGGTCTTGCATTAGTATGAATTTTCTGAATGGTATGAAATCTGAAACTCAAATGTCTGTCATTATTTTCTAACTTCAGTCTTTAATGATTTGTCACTAATTTGCCAAAAAACACAATTTTATGAAAAATGGACCAAAAATGTGATGTAAAAATATAAAATAGCAACACAATACAGCTGGGAACCTGTCAAAGAAGGGACACTTTAACTTGAGCAGCTGACAAAATAAAATGATCTACATGCATTTCTGAAATAAAAGTAATCTAACGGATTATTACAGTTATTTCTTAATTATAAACCCTCCATGTTTTCTTCCAAAATTGCTATTTTGCGGAGGGATCATTGGGGAAGAGCAACATTTTGAGCCAAAATCAGGGACAGTTGAGAGGTTTGGCTATGCCTAATTCTATAAAGCAATTTATTTGCATGTACCTCTCAACTTGTTAATTCAATAAATCTGGACAAGGCCAAATATATTGGGGGAACATATAAACAGTACTAAAAATTGCTCTTGTATAAACTGAGACAGTTGATAGAACAGGTCTTACTTTAGCATGCATTTTTCTGAAGGTTATGAAGTCTGAAACTCAGTGTGTCATTAGTGACTTAATTCCTAAATGATTTGCCAGAAAACTACAAATTTTATGAGGAACAAACCAAAAATAAGAAGCAAAAAATCTATTCATTCTTTGAAAATCTGGACAGTCGGGAGGTATGGTTCAGCTGGGGCTGCCTAAATTTGCCGCCCTTCCCCCTCACAAAACCATGGTCGAATGGAGCCTCCCCCTGCAGCCATTCCAATGATCCATTACTTGGCTATTTCACTCCATTTACCATAAACACTAATGTGCATACTTCTATGATGATTTGAACTTCATTTGAAAGTTTTATTTTGCATTTTACAGCACAAACACTAAGACATCTGCTAAACAAACTTGGCATTAAAACTTCTCTGCCATTGAAACTCACATTCATTGAAACAACATTGAAACCCACATTCAAAGAAAATATATTTTACCCGTGGCAGATAAAGATTAATTCTGGGCTGTTTTCAAATCATAGCCCCCTTGCATATGAAACATACATGTGTTCCTTGATACACCTTCCTATTGCTTTGAACATTTTTCCAGTAAACAATGAAACAAAATGCATGCACCAATGACAAAACTGCCCATTTCAGAACATTTTCATCATAAAAGTCTACTCAAACTTCTACAGTCCACTATTATCAGTAAATATGCACAATTCTACAGTCCACCATTATCAGTAAATATGCACAATCTCTGAAGTAGTAAACAAGTCATCTAAATAATTCCACGTTAAATAAATCTGTAATGAAGAGGTTGCTGCTAGCAATCACCTTTATATTTCATGGTTTCATCGAAAAATAAAGTGTCTGATGCCCCTGAGGAATAAATTACCTAAATTACATTAAAAATAAGCTAGTAATATTGCAATAGGAAATGGATGGCAAATTGATAACAGGCTCATAGTTAGTATCTTAACTTTCAGTACGGCAGCATTCACCCTTTATGGGAGTAGAACCAACAACCTTCTGCATCAAAAGCAAGTACACAACCTGTTGTGCTATTAGCAATGCGAGCTGACTTAGAATAATCAGCACTAAACTTCTCTTCCCCTGCAGCTCTCAGCTCCTTGTAAAATCTACTCAATACTCAACTGCATCTCAACTTCGCAGCACAATAAATCTGGAAAAAGCCAAATTTATTGGGATGGGTCAAAAGGTCAAAAACCAGGGACACATTAAACATTGGCTGTATAATCTTGGAAAGCTGCTAGAATAAAATGCTGTGTTACCACCATACATTTTACTGCCAAGGTCCCTGTGCAAAAGAGTCAGAACAACATACCACTATGCCAAATCACCTGCTTTGTGAAAGAAAAATGCTGTGTTACCACCATACATTTTACTGCCAACGTCCCTGTGCAAAACAGTCAAGAGCAACATACCACTACGCCAAATCAGCTGCTTTGTGAAAGAGAGGAAGACTGAAACTTAAATGGCTATCATTTCATGAATTCAGTTCTCACCATAGCTGTCAACTTCTTAGCACAAAACACCTGGACAAACCCAGTAATGAGGGAATACAGCCCTCAAACATATTCAGTGAATTCAGTTCTTGCCATAGCTGTCAACCTTAGCACAAAAAACCTGGACAAAACCAATAACAGGGTATTACAGTCCCAAAAATAAGGACACATTTCAAATAGTCATCTTATAAACTTAAAAATTGCTATAATAAAAGGTTTTGTTACTATATATTTATTGCTAAAATAAAAAGTTGTTTTACTATGTATTTTCTGAAGAATATGAAGTCTGAAATTCAAATGCCTGTCAATTTTACTTCTGACGGAACAAAAATAATCTTCAGCAGAGGCCCAGGGAGAAATACTGTAGACACATGTCTTTGTAAAATGGCAGGACACCAGAGCAAATCCACACAAACACAGGGATAAGATGCAGACTCCACACAGAAGGCATCCCAGCCAAGAATCAAACCAGAAAACCTCTAGCTGTGAGGCAACAATACTGCCACTGCACCATCAAATATATAAGGAATTAAACATTCAGAAACCTGAAGTCTGACATTCAAATGCCTGTCAATTTTATTTAACATTTGTTAATCAGGACAGTCTGACTTGGAACAAAAAAACAATTTTCAGCAGAGGCTCAGGAAGAAATAATGCAGACATGTCTTTGTAACATGGGCAGACACAAAAGCAAACCCACACAAACACAGGGAGAAGATACAGACCCCCACAAAGAAGGCACCCCAGCCAATAATCAAACCCAAGAACCTGCAGCTGTGAGGCAAAAATGCTACCACTGCACCATCAAATATCAACCATTGCAACATTTACAAACCACAGATATTATGAGGAACAGATCAGATCAAATATAAGGCAAAAATCTGCATTTTTTTTACAAATGGTGGTGGGTAGGGAATTCAGGTCTTTAACACCTGCATACAAGGTACAGGGTACAAGCCTGAGGTATTCCCTACCACACCACCATGAGTCTAACCACCAGTATATTGCACCTGGGGCATTTTCACTCATATACACACACACACACACACACACACACACACACACACACACACACACACACACACACACACACACACACGCACTGGTAGCAAATCATACATCCAAATCCCATCCCTGTCCACACACTTACCTGTAGTGATCCAAATCTCTGTCTGTAAACCACCATAAATCCAAATCCCTGTCTATGAAAACCCACGCAAATCCGACCCTACCCGTCGTGAGATCTTCCCCCGATGAGACTGCAGCACACTCCAATCCAGACCCTGCCCGTCACAAGATCTTCCCCTGACCCTGCCCGACGAGACTGCAGCAAACTCCAGACTGCTGACGTTGCAGTCTGACCCCGATGCGTTTTCCCAGCGAGTTCCAGGACAGTCTATGCAGTTTAAAACTGCATAGACTTCTGGGAGCTCCGTTCTTCATGTTTCCCAGTCAGGGCTGCTGCTGAGACAATCTGCGCATGCTCCAGACTGTCTCAGCAGCATTACGGACTAGTGCGCATGCGCAAAAGTCAGCGATTTTTAAAATTTTTTTTTTTATTTTTATTTCTTTATTTTTCTTTATTTTACAGTTGAGGGGGCTGCAGTCCGGCAGTCCAATAGCACGGGCCGCCCCTACCTATAACCCTCTGCTAGACTGTGTATCCTTCATTGTCTAGCACTCTGCAGGGAAAAAAAGACTTTGCAGTGTTAACATCTCCAGCACCTCCTGCAGGAATTCTGAAGTATAGCAATGCATCCTAGTCAAGCACAATGGCTATTTACTAAATATCTTGCTCATATGAAGGTAAAGTTTGCTTATGAGTAGTTCATGTATCACATTATTTTGTTTTCATTAAATTAGATTAAATAGACTCCTGAATATATTCATTGGCTGAAATGTAATTGAAAGCCACGTTGAACAAAAAGAATGATGATTTGTCCTTCAGAACCACCTAATATATATATATATATATATATATATATATATATATATATATATATATATAATATATATATATATATATATATATGAATAACAGTGCCCAAAGGTGAATATACAGTCACTAAAGATAGATGCTGTAACGTAATTATCAAAAAAAAAAAACTGTCAAAATCAGCACTATCACCACAGAATAAAGCATAAAATCAAAACTTTAATAAATAAACATAAAAATCCAATAAAACAGCCATATAAATGATAAGTGCTTTCGATGTGATGTCACCCTTCTTCAGATCTAGTTTATTCATAAAACAACCATCCATTTAAAGAAGGCACTACCAATCAATATTATTTAAACAGTCTATGCCTCTTTAAGGCGTGTTTCAGTGGGATACATGTGTTGAGACCATATATATATATATATATATATATATATATATATATATATATTTGCCTTCATGACCTTCCAATTGTTAGCCTCAGATGTTATTAACTATAAAGTCTATGCTGCTTGACGAAGGTCAATAATCAGGCCACAATAACCATAGTGAAAAAAATTGTGACTCAGACAGTTGTGATTTATCATACAGCTGTCCATCTTTAAACTGACTGGCAACTGCTAATGTATTATTTTATTCTACCTAAACACTAGGCAATATATTATCATCTTTTATGATAGTTATTCGATTTGGTGAAGGAAGAGAACATCTTTGCACCACTGTCATGACAGATGTGGGATGAGGGTATTTTTATGAATATCAGCTCTAAAACTCAGCAGATTGTACATTGATAGTGATTTATTTAGAATATACACAGATCCATGTCAACAAAATGCTTATGACAACTAGGAAAAGTGTGCCAAATTATTCCCAGGCATTTATTCCTCTGTCTTTCCCTCATGGGAAACAGAAAATTATATTTCTGCTGTGATGTTGCCAAGAACATGAGTTCAAGTACAGCTATTGCCAAAGGTAAGAGTCAAAAGGAGTACACAGCAGTGTCAGCACACATGCATGGACACAGATGCATAGTACATCTGATTTCTCAAGATCTAATGACGTACAGTGGAAACACACAAATAAGTGATTCATATCACAGACCTCACACTACTGGCCATAGTGTTCTCCATGACAGCATTATGGAACTCTTCCATGGGCTTATTTTCCTCACAGCCCTACCTCAGAAAGGATGGGTGCTGAGAAGGAGCACACAAGTGTTATGTCCTGAGGAAGTCATATGATTTTGTATGAAGTGTAATTTGACTGATGTGACTATTTAGGACTAAAACCTGAAAAAAAAACAGTCCTTCCATACAAGACGGTATATCTAGCTAGATGCTGATAATTTCTTAGCCAAACAAAAGGATTAAAGCATATTAAATTCACTCCAATGGAGCTCAGGAAGTTTGTACTGTAACTTCCAATGGGTGGAGCCTAAACTGTTTGACAGAATCAAATTATGTCCTCACATTTTAAACAAATGTTCATATCTCTGGAACCATAGTGGTTATGAAAGAAGTAAAACTGGCAAACTCTTCAGCTCAAACTATTTTTCTAGTGGTAATATTTTTTAGGTTCTAGGTCATAAAAATAATTTTATAAGTTACAGCAAACACAGTAACTGTTACATTTGTAATATTTTCTAAACAACTTACAATATCTCAGTGACCACTCAAGATATACACATACTGTCAGTAGTATTTTATTCATTTTGCTGAGAGCTTTCATATGAGGCTAAGGAGTTCTTTCTGTGTTACTTGGTTGTTGAAATATTTAAAAAAAGTGAAAATTATATTTATATAAATTAATATCATAAAAATAACAGTTGATATCTATTTACTTGCACTAGACAGTGGTCAAATAGTAATGCAGTTGTGTTTGCTATTGCGTAAGCTATAAGATGAAGTCTTTTAAAACCTTGTACTTAGCATGGTTTTGGAATTATTGATGTAAATATGAACAAGCAATATTTGATGCCTAGAGGCATCAGTAGGAGATAACTGCAGATGCACCTGGAGGTGTCACTCAGATGTAATGAGTTAAACAGATTATTCAGAAAGTAGTTCTCAAGAACTGTAGAAATCAGTGATATAACTATGTCTAGAATTCTACAAACCTATGTGAATGCACCCAGGAATGACCACAGAAAGGTACCGTATTAGTTAGGGTACAAGGATTTATGAGGATGGCATAGGACATGAATTTGTGATAAGTAAAAGTTCTCCCCATTCCCCTAAGTTGTGAGACCTGGAGTAGTGTTATAAAGGTTGTCTACGCACAGCCCCCTAGCACACACCCAGGGGCCTTGTAGCCAGGCCATATGATACCCTTGACAGTCCCTCAGACTGACTCTTCTCAACCCAAATCTTGATCAAAAAAGTCTTCCGTATCTGAGTTAAATTCCTTGTTATAGTTACTAACATATTGAGCTCCTAACTGCAAGTAAGATTGCAGTATAGTATTCATTTATGAAGCCTTGTTACCACCTATGGCTTCTTAAATGAATGCTGCTGCTAATCTTCTACCTCATTGGCAGTTGCTGATCACAACCCCTACCAGGGCCATACGCTGGCTTCTCCCCATCTTCGTTACAGATCTAGCCAGGGCCTACTTTTTTATTTTTAGAAATAAAAATGTATTGTTTTGCTGCATACAAGTTGTGATGAGTTCAAACTTGATAAGTTATAAGGAAGCCGTGAACATGTGCCTCCTTAGAAAGGACATGAAATATGATATAATATGAGATATAAATGAACTTCAATAAGCTCATTATGGTGGTTGATAAAATTACTTTTTAGCATCAGGATTCATATAAGGTAAAGCAAAGTAGCACACAAAAGCTGGATAAATGGTGCAAAAATGGATGAAGTTCTTCATATGCTCGGTGACTTGGATCAGAGTATGGGCCCAGGTGTGAGAGGAAGTAATTATTAGGTGTTATTTTATTTATTTTATTTTACATTTGTTAACCAGGAAGGTCCAACTGGACATGTGTCCCTTTTCAGTGGAGGCCCAGGGAGAAAAGTTCCAATGTCATACAATACATAGTCAATAGTATATATTATAGAACATTAATAGCTTTACAGGAGTTAAACAAAAAGTAATTATAGCACAAATATTTACAACAGCAATGGTTTCACAGGAGTTAGACAAAGGTAATTAAAGTAAAAAACATGTAATACATTGTGAGGGTTTACAATTAACTTCAGTGTATATGTACAAAAATTGTTGGATTCACCGAGCATGATAATTGGAATGTCTCGATGTCTGTCTATACTACTTGCCAAAATGAAATGGAAATCTACCTCCAAAAGTAAAGATGGTGATGAGTGGCAATAGAATAAATGTAATAGGCAGCATGATGGAGGGGCAAAAAAGTATATGGATATAGATTTTCACTGAAAGTATGGAAGACAAGTGAAATAATTTGTTAGAAATATTGATAGAAGCTAAATCAGTGACCAGTCTCACATGCAGGGAGAAGGATGCAACTTGGAGTGCAAACTGGATGCAAAGTATACTTTTCCAGGTAGCCATTGTGTGCTGATATTCATTCATTTTG
The DNA here is from genome assembly GCF_019279795.1 of Protopterus annectens. Classification (NCBI taxonomy): domain Eukaryota; kingdom Metazoa; phylum Chordata; order Ceratodontiformes; family Protopteridae; genus Protopterus; species Protopterus annectens. Next base: position 389,938,738 of record NC_056733.1, read on the forward strand.
CATTTGTATAAAGAAATAATATCCTGTACTGGTTTCTGTGGTCTGTGTAAAAGTCCATTATTTGGATGTGGTACATCTCATTGACTCACATTAGAGTTAGTTATACTCTATTGAGTCCATTCATGCAGATAGGCAGAAATCAACAAGCTTCTTTACATAAAGGCAAGCCCCTCCCTCACCCTCAGTGCCGTACAGGTAGCTTTACATGCCCAAAACTAATATAAATAACTTCAAGATCTCAGAAATGTTGATGGTTTTATAACTTGTAAATATGAGTCTGTTTATTGAAATGGAGTTGCTGCATTATGAGTCACTGAGGACAAAAGCAAGATGAAGAATTAGACAAATAGCCCATTTATTAATTTTTAAAACAGTGCTTTTTCATGATGTTGGGTTTCATCACAGTTGCATTATTGATATTAATATTGTTCACTATAAAAGCTAGCAGTATATTATCAGGTCTCATGCCTATGCAAGGAAACATCTGTAATGTCAGAAGACAATGTCCTTTTATGTTAGTCATGTTTCAAAATGGTGATACCGCCACAGTCACAGTCTGTGATTTGCTCATCTTTTCCAGCAGTCCTTTAATTATATCACCTTGGATCATAAATTACCTCCCCCACCAGAATAAATAAATCTAACAAGAAATCAAGCTTATGAGACTGGATTCTCATAAACCATCATCCTCACATTTATGATTCAGGAACCCTCCCTGATGATTTAAGTGACCACTTTCTTACCTATATCATCAGACATAAAATCAACTCTCCCATTCTAATATCTGTCAAAAACATCAGATCTAAAAAGTACTTTAACCCTGAACTATTCCAAATGGAACTAAGAGCTTGCAACTGGTCTCCCTTACAAAACCTCCATTAAGATGAAGCCGTTAGTTACTTTAACTCCAACTTCCTTGCCATTCTCAACCACCATGCTCCAACCAGATTAATTAGAATTAAAACCAAATCTGCTCCATGGCTTTCAAAAGAAACCAAACATAAAATAAATCTTAGAAACAAACTTTGGGCAAAATGGAGGAAGACTAAAAACCCAATAGACCAACTAACATTTAAACAGCTAAGAAATAAAACGAAGAAAGCCATAATATCTGATAAAAGAAACTACTACCTACAATCCCAACAAGCTAATCAAAACAACCCACAAACATTTTGGGCTAGCATTAACCAACTACTCCATTCAGGTCAATCCACTACTCCAAATCCTCAAAATACTGACCACAAAAATCTATTGAATACTGCTAATGCTTTCAATACCTTTTTTACTAATGCTATACAAACACTAGTTAGTCAACTATCACCTAATAACTTCACTCCACCTTCCTATAAATCAACCTTACCCCCTACTTTTCATATTCAACCTGTCCCAACAACAAATATTCTAACCCTTCTACAGAAACTAAAACCATGCTCACCCTCAGCAGACCAACTACCTGCTAAATTCCTACAACAATTAGCTAAAGCTATTGCCTATCCCATTTCTATTCTGATCAATAGAACTATTACTGAAAGTCATATCCCCAGTTTATGGAAAATCTCCCATATTATCCCCCTCCATAAAGGTGGACACTCCATTGAACTCTCTAACTACCGCCCCATTGCCCTTCTCTCTCCTTTGGCAAAGATCATGGAGAAATGCATTCACAGACAATTACTTGACCATCTAACTCAAAATAATTTACTTTCCAACTGTCAACATGGATTCAGACCTTCACATAGCACTAGTACTGCCCTTCTTTCCTTCACAGATTGTATCAACAAAAAACGCAATCTTAACAAGCTTTCTTCAGCACTATTTATTGACCTGTCTAAAGCTTTTGACATGGTAAATCACCAAATTCTCATCAAAATACTGAAATCCCTTTCACTGGATACATCTTCTAAAAAGTGGTTCCAGTCCTATCTTGATAAAAGACAACAGGCCGTACTATGGCACAAGTCTCTCTCCACTCACCTGCCTGTCAAACTTGGTGTCCCTCAAGGGTCCATCCTAAGACCTCTACTTTTTTCCATATTTATTAATGACCTTCACCTTGCCATCCCCCAAGCCACATGCATACAATATGCAGATGACTCCACACTGATATGCTCAGCCACCTCCTCTTCTGAACTTCATTCTCTTACCCAACAAGTATTTAACACAGTTGAGAAATGGTTCACACATAGATGCCTTCTCCTAAACCCCAAAAAGGCTAAATTCCTCCTCTTCTCTCCCACCAATAAGTCCTCTCCTCTTGATTTCTCAGTTATCTCTACCAATAAAACTATTATATCCCCTGATCCAACCATCAAACTATTGGGTATCACCATTGACAACAATCTGAACTTTGATATCCATATTAACAATACTATAAAAACTGTCAACAAAAAACTTGGCTCTCTCTATAGAATAAAATCCTTCCTCTTACCTTCAGCTAAAACCACTATAGCACACACTCATCTAATCTCTTCACTTCTTTATGCCTCACCCATTTTTACTAATCTATCTAAAAATAATCTTAGCAAATTGGAAATGTCCTACAATAACATTGCCAGATTTGCTACAGGCACCCCATTTAGAACCCACCATTGCATTAATTTAAATTAGCTGGGATGGCTTGAACTACAAAATCTGATTAAATTCCATCAACTATCTATAGCCCACAACACTTTTTATAAACCTTCCAAAACTCCTGCTCTATCCACACTCATCACGCCCTATAAAAACCTGAAATCCTTAAGGCCTTCTCAGAGACTTCTAGTACATACCACTAAACCAAACAACAAGGCTGGTGACTCCCTCTTTGTTGGAAAAGCCTGGAATCTCCTCCCCAGTGAACTCTCCTCACTTCCCTCAGTATCATGCTTTAAAAACAAATTGAAAGTGTTCCACAGAACACACTGGTTATGCCCCTGTACTAAGCCTGACTAGTTATGTGTCTCTTAATACTTTGCTCTTCCTACCCCTTCTACTCATTAACTGTAATTCCTTCCTTATTAAACATAATACTATCTCCCTCTAGAACATCTTGATTGTACTAGCATGCTATGTTACTCCTGTATTCTGCACTGCTGAATTTACTGTGATAACCTGTAATATGCATTGTAAATATGATATTTTTTTTTGTTTAATGTTTCCTTATTTGTTATCTTGTTAATTTCATTGTTCTATCTTGGAGCTTATCTCCCCGGGCCTCTACTGAAAATGGACATGTATCCAGTTAGATTAGCCCGGTCAACAAATGTAAAATAAAATAAAAATAAAATAAAATAAATAATACATTTTTTAAATGCCACTAATACTGATAACTGTTCTTTGATCATTAATAAGTGACAATTGAAATGTTAGTAATGACCTTACCAATTAGAGATTCAGAATGTCCATTCTTCATTTCATATGTTTATTAGCGAATATTTATATCAATAATTATATAGTAGCCATACAAGCTGTGTGTATCTTTCATCTTATAATTTTTAAGTCAAGAAGTTTGTATAGGATGAGTCTTCTTCCTTATCTGCTGTCTTTTTATGTGCACAATCATTGAAGAAAATTGAATTTATATAATCGTGTGGGGCCACAGGAATGTGGAAAATAGAATACTGTTTGAGCACAAACTCATACAAGTTGCAAAATTATCCAATTTGTCCTGTAACTTCAATTCATGATTACAAAAGCAGAGGCTAAAGAGAAATAGGTTAAGTATCTGGCACAAAATCAACCAGTTTTTATTATTTAAATAGCTCAAAAATTATAGCTGGTGATCTGACCATATGAGTACAATCTGGATTCTTACCCTCTGGCGTCTATTTTAGGGAAGGAAGAGTATGCTTGCTTGTATTCTGTGGAGGTCTTTAGTGAAAAAAAAGTGCCTGCAGCAAATCTTAAAATGCATCTCTTAAGCTGCTGCCAGCTCAGCTTGTGTTTTTATTTTCAAAGCCAAGACACACATCTGGCTCATGTGTGCTTTTATCACTTCTAGCCAAAACAGCCTTGTATTATATGCACATAAAATGCTTCACTTCAGAACTGTGCCTGTAGGGTCCAAAAACAATTAAATGTTCTTTGCATTTAGAATTCTAAATTGCACGTCAGTTTAATTCAACAACAGATAGTGTGCATGTAGGAAATTAAGTTCTTAATACTTTTTTAACAAATAAAACTGCTTAGAATATCAACTAAATGAATATAGCAGCAGCATGTGTTTTGTTTCTGGAGAAAGCCTTTAGGTTACATACATATGGGCAAATGTTTACATTTTCAGCTAGCACTATGATTAAAAACAGACAGATGTGCTTATTTGCTTAACTATCAAAGTACTAAAACAAAATTAGAGATTTGGACTTTTCCTTCTTCTTTTTTTCACACTACCCTTACTACATGTTAAAGAAAAATAAAAGTTCCTGTTCTGCTTTCTGTGCATATGGTAACCTGTCCAAAAAGGGAAGTGAGACAGTACTACAGCTTTTACCATAAAAGATGATGCTTTTCTGATTTGCAGTCTGCTCTAAATGTCTTGGCAAACTTTACATTGTGCATTAATCAGGCATTAGTAGAGTGCTTCATTTTTTGTTAGAATGCTTTATTAAATGCCAAATAAACAACTACACATCACAAGAAATATAGCTAAGGATGGAGAAATGTGGAATTCTGGAATAGCCTTCAAAGAAACTCTCTTGCCTCATCATAATTTTTTTTGTGAAAGAAAGTGGAATGCACTAGGCGGGGCACTTCATCATAAAAGCATTTCATTTAATACCCTGCACTAATGTAGCCCTTAATTATTAGTGTGACAAAAATATAGACCTAATTTGATCTCATAAACCAGAGGCACAGCAGCCTTGTTCCTCCTCAGTTCTCTTGTACAAAATCCAGCGATGATGGAGAACACTGGACTGTGCATAAGTCATGCTTATGAAATCAGTGCCAGTTTTCTTACATCAATAAAAATGTCAGCCTTCAATAAGGTTTGACTTCACCATGCATTTATAAGCAAGAATAACAAAGCTCTGTTGCCTTTCATTGACAGCAATCCTCAGTGAGCTTCCAGAAAATAAAATGATTTAGGTGGAAAGGGGCAAAAATATGATGTAGCACAATTAAGGATATTAAAAATTTAAATAGAAGAATAACAGTTTTGCATCAACATGTGTTTTCTGACCAGTAAGAAATGTGATTAAAAGGGGCAGTGCAAAAATTAGAGCCATTTAACAGTTAACAGAACAATAGTTATTGCATCAACGTGCATTTTTTTCTGAAACAAATAGTAAGAAACATGCCTAACATTACTGACTGACTGTAATTTTCAGTAGTTTACCAGAAAATCAAACATTTTACAAGGGACACAGCAAAAGTATAAGGCAAAATTCTACTCATTCTGGAAAACTGGACAGTGTACAAATGTGTTTTGTTAGCACTTCAAGTGATGGATCTGTTTTTTTTTTTTTTTAACTATTAGTAATAAGGTTTATTATACAATGATAACTCATTACTATTCAAAAACGTGTATACTGATTAATCAGCCCAACCAGCCTACCTGTTGTAAATCGGATATATACCAATAGAAAAAAGTCCAGTCAGACTTTCTTCTATTAGTATATGCTATGGAGGCATATGTCTCAACTGTTCAGATTTTCACAGACTGTCCAGATTTTTGCCTCATATTTTTGGTCTGTTCCTCAAAAAAATTGTGGTTTTCTGAAAAATCACTTAGGAGTGAAGTCACTAAATAATGACATTCATTTCAGTTTCAGACTTCATATCCTTCCGAGAATGCACGATAAAGCAGCTTTTTTTAAGTTTATAAGAGCAACATTTGCAATCAGTCCCTATTTGTGGCCTTTGTCCCCTATTTTTTAAGGCTTTGCCCACATTTCTTGAGCTAAGAGGCTGAGAAGTACATATGGAGGGTAGAAGAAATACAAGAAAATCGAATACGTTCTGGAAAACTATAGAATCATAATTGATTTTCCTTGGATTTCTGCCTTGTCGGTCTCGTATGTCTAAACTGTCTGGATTTTATAGGTAAAAAAAAAAAAGGCAACAGAGATATTTCTTTTTCCATTGCTTGTTTTCAGTAGCACTGATGTACTTTGCAAGCATGAGAAGGTAAGTCCTGTACGCACAGCAGTGCATCAACAAATGCGGAAGAATGAGGAAACAATGCAGAGGAACACTACAGTGCCATTGTACAAAGACCTTATTTAAGAAAAGTAAACAATTTCTTTCTTAAACAATGTTATTGTATAATAGCAATAACTGACTCGTGGGTGTGGTTATATGAGGATTTACTCACAGTTGGCTTTTTTTATTCACTTGGGCTTTGCTCTAATGATCAAACCATGCCAACTGTGGTTAAATCTTCAATATACCCACACCCACTCATCTCTTCTTGCTTAAGAATGTTACAGAGGCAATATGTTGCTATAAAATTACTTTACTGCTCTAGCATTCTAAGCAGCACAAAAGCACACTACCGTGGTCCAATGCTCTCTAATATCGCCCAGATTTCCATGTGGTAAAGACTGCATGACAAAAATATAATTTCACCAACTTGTACAGGGAGTTGTTCTGCTGTCTTGATATACTTTTTTTTTTTGTCCAGATTCAGTTTTGTCCTTAGCTGCTTAAAGTGGGATTAAGAAGTAACCTATGGAACCAGGCAGTAAAAGCATACGATTTTTTAATGATTACATTATCAGACCATATGGCTTCCAATAAAGGATTATGATTGGGTCTACAGTCATAACTAGGATGTTATTTGTTTTAGACATGAATGTCAAGAAATTTACTTCAAGAGTGAATCGTGAGAGGTGAATCTCACTAACCATGTTGAGAACACAGAACTTCCCAGATTAAGAGTGGAATGACCTGATCATAATTGTTTTTAGTGCATGGAGCTTTGTCTACTCAAAATTTAGAAAAAAACATAGTATAGTAGCAGTAAGTGCTTTATAGCTTAAAAAACAGTAACACCCTAACTGCTGCCACACAGAAAGTGGCCATCCAAGAAGATCACTGGGAATGTGATAAACACTTCAATCATACTTAAAAAAGTTTCCACAGCGTCTAAGTTGCTTTAATGGATTTCTGCTGTTCTTCTGCTGTGGCTGCTGAGCACTCTTGAGCACAAGACTAGTACTTAACAGCACTGAAGGGATGTGTAACAATTATTAAGAACTTCTCTGACATCAGAAGGATACTTAGCAAGCCTAACTTTTCACTGATTTTAGAACATGTTCACAGCACTCCATGCACTACTAATGTACCTCTGTCCAGTATTATGGGCCTTCATATAGGAAATGTTATCTTGCATTATTACATGGACTTGTGCATCTCTATCACTGAGATAATATCTCAGCATACATCTCTGGGATTCTCACCAGGTGTCAATTTTTTTTTTCAGGCAGTATCCTAATATAGTTTGATTCTAGAAAAAAACTTGTTGCAGTAAAGAAAAACATACTAGGTAAATAAACTGCGAAAACTAGATGAACAAAAAGTCCCAACAAGTCTTACAGAGTCCAAAAAAATATTTAATTAAGCACTTTTCTTTGCCACTAATACGGCAACTTCTTCAGAATACATAAGAAAAAAGTATTTGAACCACTTTAAATAAAGAATAAAAACATGTGATCTGTAATCAGCTGAGCTGTTACATGATTGCCACTCATTAATATTAAGTAATTAAAACATTCAAAATAAGCTTCGTTCGCTACACAAATTGCAGCGATCTTAATGCACACTTTCTCTCAGTCATCCACTTGGAAATAACTACTACTCATCCCACCAGATAGCGTGAAACCATACCAATTTAAAAATTCGTATAAGACCATGAAAAGATGTTCGTATCATATAGTTATATTGTATTCCACTATTCAGTTCAGTCCCCTACTATGGGCTATATAACAGAAAAGTGAATCATTCACTATCAAAGTCTCTCTTATATTTAATATTTTAAAACAGTCCAGTAACAAACCTAAGAACTACAAAACTTCAATTATTAAACATATAACTTTGTAGCTGTTGACCTTATCATTGTAATATGACATACTGAACTTACACTAATTGTCCTAATACTGGCTATGTGGGCCAATAATTTCGAACATACCAACCATTTTGTTAAATTTAAACGTATAATGCACATAATAATTTATCTTGTAAAATTTTCAACCCCTCAAAATCAGTAGTTGTGCACAAAGTTTTATCTAACTAGACTTTTGAGTTTTAAAAGACAAGCGATGTTACATGACTCATTCAAGCCTGGTGCTGAAAAGGCATTAAGCCTAATCTGCCAAGCTAACTCACACTCTTCTAGTAACCAATTCACTGGTCCTCCCCTGTTGTTAATCATAACTCGATCTATTGCTTTAAAGCCAAAAGAATGATTTTCATGAGCTATGATATGCCTTGCTAAAGGACTTTCTAACTTCTGTCTCTCTATGGCATAAGTGTGTTCGTAACTCTATTACATAGTTTACGTTCAGTTTTTCTAACATAAAATGCTGGACATAATTTACACTTAGCCAAGTAGACTACAAATTTAGAATTGCAGTGAAATTTCTCGCTCAGTCTGTAATTTCTCTTGTTTATGCAGAAGGTTTCTCCTATCTCCATGTGTTTGCACATTCTACAGCACCCACAAGTGGACATACCTACAGTTTTACAAAAAGCCAAACTCTTGTTCCTTTCTACTAAACTTTTAAGGTTGGCTCCCTTCCTGAACACTATGTTGGTTAAATGGGCATAGTCGAAGGTGAAGGACTTATCTAATGTGATAAATTCCCAATATTTATACAGTATAAACTGAATTGTCTCACTGTTGTTGTTAAATGTGGTGATGAAACTCATTCTAAAATCTTTAATAATTCTAGTCTTGTGTGAGTGTTCAAGGAGAGGGTACCCATTGCTAGTTAGTTCCCCGAGGTTACCATCTTGACTAATACTGTCTGGTATGGACCTTTTATTCAATAGTGGTTCTATCTGACCTGCATTTCTTTTGTGAGTGATTCCATAATTAATGATTTAATCAGGTCTTCTGGGTAGCCTCATTGCTGAAACATGTTACCTAAATGAGTACATTCAGCTCTAAAGTCTGTGTCTAAAGAGACCATTCTAGCTGCCCTAATCAATTGTCCTTTGACTATAGAATGTTTTTGGTGGAAAGGGTGGCAGCTTTTAAAATGAAGGAATGAATAAGAAAATGCCTCCTCTCTATGTATTTTAGACACATACCTGTTATTAATTATGTCCTTCCGTAATTTACAGTCCAAATAATCTATCTCACTTGTGCTGAAGTTAAATGTAAACTTCAAAAATTCTGTAGTAGAATTTAAATAGTTGACAAATGCCTGTGCTTGTAATAGATTTCCTTTGAAAATAACAAAAATATTATTCAAAAAGCGTGTGTAAAACAATAGGCTCACCCTGTGGTCACTGTTGGTGAAAATGTATGTCTTCTCCCAGAATGCCATAACTAAATAGGCAAAACTGGCACCACAGAGTGAGCCCATGGCCACACCTCGCTTCTGTAGGTAATGTACATCGTTAAATAAAAAGAAATTGTTCGTTAAAATAATAGCCAATAAAATTTCCACTGTGTGTATCTCCTGTACGGGGGCGTTCTTGGACTTTAACATAAGGCTTACCCATTCTATGCCTTCAAGTTGTGGAATTGATGTGTACAAATCTTTGACATCAATAGTCAAGAAGTTCAACTCTGGATCGAATCTAAAGCTATTAATTTTGTCCAAGAACGACCAGGAGTCTTTACAAATATGTGGTTCTGACACGAGGTATTTTTTCAAAATTGTGTCGACTACTTTAGCACAAGGGTAGATGATGGACCCTCTTCCATCAATACGGGGTCGCATAGGTGGGTCCCTTAGGTCTTTATGGACCTTGGGGATACCAAAAAGTACCGGGATCTTGGGCCTTGGAAGTGTGATGAAGTTAAAGGTATCAATGTCAATTATAGATTCAATAAACAAATCATTGAAGTAATTTTTGATATGACTGTAAGCTATATTAACTTTGTTTAGTGAGACTTCAGCATAAGCATCACTGAGTAACAGAGAAAACATCTTCTTATTATAATCTATTATGTCAAAAATAGCTACCCCTCCACCCTTATCTGGTTTTAACACCCTAACAGAAGATTTCCACAATTGTAACTTTTGTTTTTCGTGTGTAGTCATGTTAGAGTTCTTGTTAGAACTAACTCTTGTTAAATAATGTCTAAAATCCAGTTCACACACTTGTTCGAATGTTCTCAGTGTTGGGTGTAATGGTGGGTTAAAGGTGCTTGGCACTCTGAACTTCTGTTTTTTGTTGGCAACCATCTTCCCAAGCAAAACTTCAAGATTTAATTTTCTCACAAATAACTTCAGGTCGAAAATAAGTTCGACTATATTTTGAGGTTTACTTGGAACAAAGGTGTTGCCCTTAGCTAGTAGGTTCACCAACTCAGGATCAATTCTCGTGGAAGAATAATTGAAGATCTTAAAATCTCCTTTATGGTTCTCAATTATATTTAAAGTTGGGCATTCAACCTCGTTTATTTCCTGAACCTGTTGTTTCGTTTCGTCCTTTGGTTTTTCTGGTTGTAGTTCAAGTTCTTTTTCGGAATTGCTCCTGTCTGGTGACCATCCTGAAAATTTTGATTCATACTATTGAATCTCCCATTGGTGTCGTTATTTTGACCCTTTTGTATATTGTAGTTCTGATTCTGGTTTCAAATTCATTCACTTCGTCTCACTGGACTTACACATGGCTCAATGTCTATAGTATCTATATTCCCCATATTGCTGGAGGGGGTATTTCCACCAGTCATTTGTGTTTGAATTGTATTTGATAAAGCCAGTCCTACTTGGGCAAGGGGTGGTTTTGGGTATGCATTACTGTTGTTATATGCATTTCTGTCTCTTTGAATTTTCTTAACCTTATTTTGTTTAAGTTTTTCCAGTAGATGATCAATGCTAAAAAAGTATCTTTCATAATCATATTTATACCTTGAAAAGTCAAAATGCTCTATAATATCATTGTTCAAGACTGAAACTTCTTTAGTAAGAGACTCAATATAAATCTTATAGTGTTTAATCATTAATTTCATGAGGTCAAATCCTTGTTGATCAAATAATGAAATCAGTTCAAGGTGAAACAATGAGTTGGTTATAAGGCCCATGGGATATTGTTGGTGTCTTAAACCCTTCGAGACTATATGTTGTTCAAGACAGGTATCAAAGTAAGAAACTTCTAGTTGAAGTTTTTTTAACTTCAAAAGTTTAATGTCTAGTAGTTTTAATTTGTCACTAAGTGACTGTGGGCTCACCTGTTGGTTGTTGTTCGAAGAACTAGTCGGTTGCTCCTGGTTAGGACCATCTTTAAATACCAAGCTGGCGGTGTTCGTGATCCATTCATTAAACACAGAGCTCCAATAAGCCCTGTTCTAATATGTAGCCCGTTGTTTTCACCATTTAAACTTTGTATACCAGAAGTTTTTACTAAAGGCAGTGTTCGTTGTGCCGCTGGAATTGAGTCGCCATCAAGTGTTACTAGCTCTGGGCTGCTTCCTGAGGTAGGCACATTAATTACTGGACTCAAGTTGGAAGTCCTGGGTTCCATACACTGTTGTCTTGGACTGTGTAAAGTGTTTGGATTCGACTTCACATGGTTGGTTCGATTGAGAGTGCTGTTAAAACCGTCCTGAAAAGGATGCTGCTGAGACAAAGATGAATTCACTTTGTCAAGTCTGTTGGAGAAAGTATCCATACGTTGGTTCATCACTTGGAGAAGAGCTGTAACATTCCTCAGCTCCGACTGTAACTGTTGTGAAGTAAAAAGATTCAGACTCGTCGGACTGTTGGTAACACCAGACGCCATTGAAATGAAAAACGCACTAGGTAAATAAACTGCGAAAACTAGATGAACAAAAAGTCCCAACAAGTCTTACAGAGTCCGGAAAACTGTTTAATTAAGTGCTTTTCATTGCCGCTAATATGGCAAATTCTTCAGATTACATAAGAAAAAAGTATTTGAACCAGTTTAAATAAAGAATAAAAACATGTGATCCGTAATCAGTTGAGCTGTTACGTGATTGCCACTCATTAATATTAAGTAATTAAAACATTCAAAATAAGCTTTGTTCGCTACACAAATTGCAGCGATCTTAATGCACACTTTCTCTCAGTCATCCACTTGGAAATAACTACTACTCATCCCACCAGATAGCGTGAAACCATACCAATTTAAAAATTCATATAAGACCATGAAAAGATGTTCATATCATATAGTAATATTGTATTCCACTATTCAGTTCAGTCCCCTACTATGGAATATATAACAGAAAAGTGAATCATTCACAATCAAAGTCTCTCTTATATTTAATATTTTAAAACAGTCCAGTAACAAACCTAAGAACAACAAAACTTGAATTATTAAACAAATAACTTTGTAGCTGTTGACCTTATCATTGTAATATGACATACTGAACTTACCCTAATTGTCCTAATACTGGCTACGTGGGCCAATAATTTCGAACATACCAACCATTTTGTTAAATTTAAACATATAATGCACATAATAATTTATCTTGTAAAATTTTCAACCCCTCAAAATCAGTAGTTGTGCTCAAAGTTCTATCTAACTAGACTTCTTTAAACCTCCAAATATAGTCGAATTTATTTTCGACCTGAAGTTATTTGTGAGAAAATTAAATCTTGAAGTTTTGCTTGGGAAGATGGTTGTCAACAACAACCAGAAGTTCAGAGTACCAAGCACCTTTAACCCACCATTACACCCAACACTGAGAACATTCGAACAAGTGTGTGAACTGGATTTTAGACATTATTTAACAAGAGTTAGTTCTAACCAGAACTCTAACATGACTACACATGAAAAACAAATGTTACAATTGTTGTGGAAATCGTCTGTTAGGGTGTTAAAACCAGATAAGAGTGGAGGGGTAGCTATTTTTAACATAATAGATTATAATAAGAAGATGTTTTCTCTGTTACTCAATGATGCTTATGCCGAAGTCTCACTAAACGAAGTTAATATAGCTTACAGTCGTATCAAAAATTACTTCAATGATTTGTTTATTGAATCTATAATTGACATTGACACCTTTAACTTCATCACACTTCCATGGCCCAAGATCTCGGTACTTTTTGGTATCCCCAAGGTCCATAAAGACCTAAGGGACCATCCTTTGAGACCCCTTATTGATGGAAGAGGGTCCATAACCTACCCTTGTGCTAAAGTAGTCGACACAATTTTGAAAAAATACCTCGAGTCAGAACCACATATTTGTAAAGACTCCTGGTTGTTCTTGGACAAAATTAATAGCCTTAGATTCGATCCAGAGTTGAACTTCATGACTATTGATGTCAAAGATTTGTACACATCAATTCCACAACTTGAAGGCATAGAATGGGTAAGCCTTATGTTAAAGTTCAAGAACACCCCCCGTACAGGAGATACACACAGTGGAAATTTTATTGGCTATTATTTTAATGAACAATTTCTTTTTATTTAACGATGTACATTATCTGCAGAAGTGAGGTGTGGCCATGGGCTCACCCTGTGGTGCCAGTTTTGCCTATTTAGTTATGGCATTCTGGGAGAAGACATACATTTTCACCAACAGTGACCACAGGGTGAGCCTATTGTTTTACACACGCTTTTTGGATGATATTTTTGTTATTTTCAAAGGAAATCTATTACAAGCACAGGCATTTGTCAACTATTTAAATTCTACTACAGAATTTTTGAAGTTTACATTTAACTTCAGCACAAGTGAGATAGATTATTTGGACTGTAAATTACGGAAGGACATAATTAATAACAGGTATGTGTCTAAAATACATAGAAAGGAGACATTTTCTAATTCATTCCTTCATTTTTCAAGCTGCCACCCTTTCCACCAAAAACATTCTATAGTCAAAGGACAATTGATTAGGGCAGCTAGAATGGTCTCTTTAGACACAGACTTTAAAGCTGAATGTACTCATTTAGGTAACATGTTTCAGCAACGAGGCTACCCAGAGGACATGATTAAATCATTAATTACGGAAGTCACTCACAAAAGAAATACAGGTCAGATAGAACCACTACTGAATAAAAGGTCCATACCAGACAGTATTAGTCAAGATGGTAACCTCAGGGGAACTAACTAGCAATGGGTTCCCTCTCCTTGAACACTCACACAAGACTAGAATTGTTAAAGATTTTAGAATGAGTTTCATCACCACATTTAACAACAACAGTGAGACAATTTGGTTTATACTGTATAAAAATTGGGAATTTATCACATTAGATAAGTCCTTCACCTTCGACTATGCCCAGTTACCCAACATAGTGTTCAGGAAGGGAGCCAACCTTAAAAGTTTAGTAGAAAGGAACAAGAGTTTGGCTTTTTGTAAAACTGTAGGTATGTCCACTTGTGGGTGCTGTAGAATGTGCAAACACATGGAGATAGGAGAAACCTTCTACATAAACAAGAGAAATTACAGACTGAGTGAGAAATTTCACTGCAATTCTAAATTTGTAGTCTACTTGGCTAAGTGTAAATTATGTCCAGCATTTTATGTTGGAAAAATTGAACGTAAACTACGTAAGAGTTTTGAACACACTTATGCCATAGAGAGACAGAAGTTAGAAAGTCCTTTAGCAAGGCATATCATAGCTCATGAGAATCATTCTTTTGGCTTTAAAGCAATAGATCGAGTTATGATTAACAACAGGGGAGGACCAGTGAATTGGTTACTGAAAGAGTGTGAGTTAGCTTGGCAGATTAGGCTTAATGCCTTTCCAACACCAGGCTTGAATGAGTCATGTAACATCGCTTGTCTTTTAAAACTCAAAAGTCTAGTTAGATAGAACTTTGAGCACAACTACTGATTTTGAGGGGTTGAAAATTTTACAAGATAAATTATTATGTGCATTATATGTTTAAATTTAACAAAATGGTTGGTATGTTCGAAATTATTGGCCCACGTAGTCAGTATTAGGACAATTAGGGTAAGTTCAGTATGTCATATTACAATGATAAGGTCAACAGCTACAAAGTTATTTGTTTAATACTTGAAGTTTTGTTGTCCTTAGGTTTGTTACTGGACTGTTTTAAAATATTAAATATAAGAGAGACTTTGATAGTGAATGATTCACTTTTCTGTTATATAGTCCATAGCAGGGGACTGAACTGAATAGTGGAATACAATATTACTATATGATATGAGCATCTTTTCATGGTCTTATACAAATTTTTAAATTGGTATGGTTTCACGCTATCTGGTGGGATGAGTAGTAGTTATTTCCAAGTGGATGACTGAGAGAAAGTGTGCATTAAGATCGCTGCAATTTGTGTAGCGAACGAAGCTTATTTTGAATGTTTTAATTACTTAATATTAATGAGTGGCAATCACGTAACAGCTCAGCTGATTACGGACCACATGTTTTTATTCTTTATTTAAACTGGTTCAAATACTTTTTCTTAGGTAATCTGAAGAAGTTGTCATATTAGCGGCAACAAAAAGCGCTTAATTAAACAGTTTTTCGGACTCTGTAAAACGTGTTGGGACTTTTTGTTGCAGTAAAGAGTTTTTACATTTCTTTGATGGAGTAACCACATTGGTCTCAGCAATGCCTTCGTTATTTGAATGAAGCAGTTTGTAATTTCACTAGTGAACTAATAAATTATGGACTAATATTGTAATTGTAATCTGCAATAGAGTGTAATTTGAAAACCCCATAATGACACGTGGAATTAATAAACGTAATATAAGTAATCTTGTAAAAGATGGAGGGCTGGATTCAACAAACCCTACACAGCTGTCTAAAACCATGTGCGCTTTGCAGCACATGCCAAATTGTATTCAGTAAGCAGCTCGACACAGTGTTTAGAGCCTCTAAATCCTGGTAAACATTGTGGTATACTACTTATAGCATAAGCAGCTGAATTGTATGCTAATCAACCAATCCAAGATGGCAATGCTATTCATCAAGTTGTAAAGCAAGTGTACACTTGGTCTAGGTTTTGGCCTTGAATTCTAGAACCTATTGGGATACAGCCATGGAAACTACTCTGCACAGAAAGAATGTTAGGGGTTGCTGCTGTTCTGCATGTGTATGTGCAACAGGCTCAACTCTATGGTGTTGCTGCTGATAGACCGCAACCAAGAAAGAGAAGTGTGTTTACACCCTGATTAACTTTTTATGGTCTGCATAGATGGAAATATTAGGGCACTACAGGGTGGAGAGAGACACACTCCAGGAACTCTGCATATTCCTGCACCCCCGAGGACAGAGCCACAACTATGCATGATTTCTATCCCATATCACACTTCTCTGAAGTCTTTAGTGCATAGACTGCACACAGATTGAGATCAAAACACCACACAAGGAACAGGTAAGGGTCTACACAAACAGAAAGGGCTTCCACTCCATTAACTGCCAAGTCATGTGTAACACTTAGGGAATCATCCTGAATGTATGTGCTGGAAAGCACAGCAGTTACCACAACTCCCACATCTTACACAACTCACAGCTGTACCAGAAGTTTTCCGTGAGGGGGTTATTCCACATGGCCATTTACTGGGTGATGCAGGGTATGCACTCAAACCACAGCTGATGATACCCATCAGAAATTTACACACACCTCCAGATGAATGCTATAATGAGTCACACTCTCAAACAAGAAATATCACAGAACATGTGTTTGGGGTGCTGAAGTCACACTTTTGGTGCCTAGATCTATCAGGGGGACCCTGCAGTATGATCCCAGTACTTGTGGCAAAATTATCACTGTCTGTGCTATCCTACACAATATTATCCTTGAAAACAGCTGCAATAGGAACACCAAGCACAAGGGGCATACATCCCACCACTACTGGCAAGCTCACCACAGCCACAAGCAGGTGAGGACTCAGAGGGGGAACCACCACCTGCTGTGGGTGTAGGTAGACTTAGGCATGCAGAATTTTCCCTTGCCTGGTCCAAGAAGCAATGGATGGCACAAATGCTGACCACCTAAGGAGTACTACATTCATCCTATGTACATAAATACATACAGTAAAATTTATGCCATGCAATGCTCACAACCTTTACTTACCCATGTAATGGTTGTGTACTGCTAGCATCACACAGACTCAGTCCCAAATTATAACATTTGTAACTGCAGAACTATCAAGGTAAGGGTTGCACATGGAACAGGAAAATAAATATGTAGGAACACAAATGAATGGCAGATACTTGCATACTGTTACTTGAAAATGTGCCTAAGAAGAATGTCATTGAGTTGTCCAGAAATGACATCAATATGTGACAGGGCTGACTCATGTCAATATTTATATGCTGTTTATCACCTAATAGGCCTCATGCATCGAAAATGCACACAATACAAAAAGCAGTCCAGAGTCTCTAATTATCACCTTCTCTTAGCTGGAGCAATAAGCCTCACTGATGTATCAACAATTTCAAGGTAGTAATTACAACAGTAAAAAAGCTGTAAGAAATGAGTACAAATTTAAAAACAGCATCACCAACACATGTATACTAAGCTCTCAGTTAGTTATGCACCCTGTGCAGTAGAACAAATACAGATGCATCCCTGAATCCAAAAGGTAGACTCAAGTATATGGCACAGTTATCATCATTTGCACAGGGTGTTGTTTGGGTGGGCAGGAGACCAAGGCTGACACAAAAGTAATGAGTGTATGTAAGTAAGAAAGACAGGCAGGCAGGCAGAAACATAGGTAATTATCAAATGGCTAATGAGACGGATTGACCTGCAAAACTCATGAATGCCTCATGTACCTGTTATATGCGTGTGTCTCTATAGGCACTCAATGTGGTATGTGTATGTGAGTGTCTGCAAGAACACAGCCAAGCTCTGTGCTAGCTAGACATCCTTACATGTTGGGCATGTGTAAGCCGTGCATGGTAGAGTATCAGTTCATCGTCATTGCCCCCTACCACAAGAACTGGCTCTGCCAGGAGTTGTATTGGCATGTTCATGCCCATGGTCAGATATGCTGGTGCTACCCAAATGTGAACTATGTCTGCAAGATGAGCTCTTCTTAGGACTATGCCCAAGTCCATGAACCTATGGCCTACCATGTCTGGGTGTGGACACCTCAACCACTGATGGAGCAGTGCAAGTAGTGCCACTATGGCAGCACAATTGTATATGGCCATGTTGGCTAATAGCAGATGATGCTGCTGACCTATGGCCAGGTGGATGCTGTTTCCTTCCTAGCAGACATTCCATCACAGACACTGCCCATTCCATCGTCTCATTCATCCAATCCAATGAATCGGCCACACTGCAGAGGCAGTATGCACATCAGCATGTGCCACATCTAGAACACTAAGCATGTCCTAAGAGGCCCTAGTGGAATGTGCCTGTGCCTCCATGACAGCTCTAAACATATGTTGAGTGGCATATAATGACACATCAGGATCAGGTGGAGGGTGGACAACAGGCCTCCTCTGACCACATCTATCAACTCTCCTGTGTGACACCTCACCCACACTTTGGCAATGGCCAGAGTCAACCGACACTGAAGCCATAATAACCACACTCCCCTGATCAGGTGTGTCACCATCAACCTGTCCAATATCTGAGAGCTCAGTGGAATGGGTATGTATTGGCATACTGACTGTGTCTGACAGAAATCCAGGAGATGGGTGAATTACAACCTCAGTGTCAGATTCACCCTCTGCACCCCCTGACTGTGCCTTCATTTGGCTGTCATCACCATCAGAGCCTACCAGTACTCTGACATCAAGTGGTAGGAGTCCTACACTTCTACTTTTAGGATCTCCTGTGATAATAAGCAATAAACACAAGAATGAAATTACTACTACACTTAATATTAAACCAATTTATATGATAAGAAAGTAACATTTATCACACAATCGCAAATGGTACAGCAATACAGACACTCATTACACCTTCCTCACACATTCAGATAATTTATATATGTAAAGAATGGTCATTAATAATCAAATAAACATTTGCTTACCATGTGCAGATTCTCCACACTTTGTAGGGAGGATGGTCTTGGAAGAAATTAAACAAGGAAAATATAGCAATTAACCATCACAATGGGAATAACATGGGGGGGGGGCAGGTGGGCAGGGAATACACAATCGCTTATATGTCCTGTAAGAAATAGCTGAAATTGAAACTTGCCTGACAAATACACCCACACCCATGTGTATTGAACAACTGTGTCATATGAGTCTATCAGCTCATCATTAGGTGTGGAAATAAAAAAAATCACCAGAAGTATTATTCAAATTATATATTTTCATATACAAGCAAATATAAAACTTGCCATATGTAAGCTTACCTGGAAGCTGCTCCTGGGACACACTTATCCTCTCAGCCACATCAGCACCAACATCAAGAACACTGTGTGCAGTTTCCAATGAGCTATTTGGATCTCTGACAGTGGATAGGAACTCTTTATTTGGTATCAGTGGGGATTCAGTACAAGACCACCCCCTCAATAGTCAGCTGTTCTTGGGCAACTACAGCTGCTGCTCTGCTCCAGCCTGATGAAATCATATCACTGGCCCGATGATACACCTGATCATAATTCCTACTATGACCTCCAAGTGTGTTGACATAATTCACCATCTGGTTCCAAATCTCCATTCTGGCAGCCATATCCCCACATCTTCTCTTAAGCAGAAAGGCTCCATGGCACCTAGATTATCATTTCATTTTCAGAGTCACTGAAAAGGGGGTTACTTGGATTTGTAGGCTTAGGTGCCAAAATCTTATGTGACATAAAACACAGAAGGATAAAACACATAAATATCACATAACTAATATCTTGCTTACATACACATTTATCAACATTAATCACTGGAAACACACTTTTCATTTAGCAAAACCAGAGGTTATGTGGTTGTCCCAACTATCCCTCACAAACAAACCAAGGAATACAACATAAGTAATGAATTATGTTTCCCAGTGAAATATCAAGATGTCTACACATTTTCAACAGAAAAGCACTTTAAACACAGTTGTGTTTTGTAACACAGAATGGTAGGTGGCTTCCCCACTCCCAAAACAAACAAATGAAAGTTTGTAAAAAACAAGGAATACCACAGAATTAATTGTATATATTCTTTCCATGCAATTATCCGAATGTGTACACATTTTCAATAGAAAAGTCAATTTGTGAATGGCAGTCACCTCTCACTGTGCTCACCACTCCCATGGAGGTGGCTCTGGACCATCTCAGAAGCACAACACCTGTGTCAGTGATATGTATATTGCATTTCTCACCAATAACATAGAATATTATAAAATCAAATTTTAAGAATAACATTTGTGCTGAAAGTATAACCTATCAATCTCAAAAATGTAAATGCCTGCCAAAAATGGCTATGTTAACAGCGAAGTATAAGAAGTGCCTACAGATAAAATTTCCATTTTCTGCTGGATATATAAATACATTTGTGACATTTTATAAAATTTAGAATGTACTTGAATAAGACAAGCATACCTTAGCCAAATTATAAGCCTTCTCTACCAACAAATCTCCTTCAAAGGAATACCAAATGTCTGTTGTGTGAAACTACACACGTCTCTTAACTTTCAAGTTCCCTAGCTACACGGTTACCTTTTTATGGTGTAGATTTAGCCCTATGAGCACTGTGAAGATGCAAATGAGGAATGAATTTATTAGAATTGCTGAATACTGAACTTTTGACTTCATGTAGGTGATGTAAACATAGTGTAGGCACTACACCAGTGTTGGTTGCTAATGGCTTGCAGCTGTGAAAGATTAGTGTGAGAGAGAAGGGAAACACAACAACAATTCATACAGCCTATCCTGCAGTGGGTGTGTCAGTGAGGATGTACTTCAAAAGTGTGGAACTAACTTCAGCAAGTTTTTAAATGAAACCAAACAGCACACATTTATCATTTTTGTTCACTAATAGGCAAACTATCCTTCCTTCGCTGAAAAATCACTGTCATGTATTTTTATCATACATTTAAAGAACAATTATACAAAATGTACTATAAAGTGAATGTCTGAGATTACAGCCCAGATAAGGGAAGACTGAGCACAATACAAAAAGAAGGCAGAGCTGCATTTGTGCAAACATATTCATAAATGGTTCTGTGATCACATATTGCACTAAATATGTAAGTCACATGTACAATAAACTGAGACAATAATCTGTTAATACTGTAGAAGAAATGTGACTTGCTTGTATGCACACGATTCAATTGTCTTTACAAAGTTGTGTCTGTTGCAGAGATAACACACTCCAACTGTGTTTTGTAAGTTTTGTAATTTCATTAGTCTGATATTTCATATCCAGAGCTTTGTTAATCTTTAACATGCGTTTAACTGTTTTTTTCCTATTAACATTTGCATGGCATGTGGCTTAGTGCAAACATGGTCAAATGCATAAATATTTAAAAATTAATGTTAGTTGCTATATGAAGCTCAATCATGCTTAGCGGCATTGAGAGGTGGTCAGCATGTTGGATGATAATGACCACATAAATTATACTTGTGAACCAACTGTGTGTGTAGCACACCTTGTAAAGACAAACAATACATAAGATAGGTAGACCGTAGTTCCACATTTTTTTACTGATAAATGATCATAATCATTCTGAAAAAAAATGTCTATTTGCTTTTGCCTGTCTCACTTGCATGCGCAAAAACAGGATTCACTGCTGTAGACAAAAAAAGAATCACCTTCCTGCATGCAAACAAGCTAAGTGGCATTACACAGCTGCCAGAACTCTGGACAGTACATATTGAAAGAAATACACCAGCTGTCTAGTTTTCTCTGTGGCACTTGGTATAAGTTCATGGCTAGAACACAAGTGAACCAGCATTCTAATCCAGCCCACTTCATTTTTTATTAACAGTGTTCCACTGTAATTTGTATCAAGAATAACAATATAAAGTTAATTATACATAACAGTAACTATGTAAAGCAGGTTGATTGAGAAAACACATGGTATCATATGTATTGCATGTGTAACTGGGGATATAGTGACATTTATGGTTCTGTAATTAAAAATGTATTTTCTGACCTGGGATGGACTTCATACTTTACTGACAGTCATCTATACACCTCACATAACACAAGTATAGCTGTAAAACAGAATGTATTGTGTGGTCTGACCCATAACTCAAAATTCTACTCTGAAGGTAATGCAAATATATACATTTCCAGTATACTGTCGCACATTACTCCTGCATTACACCTGAGAATGCACAAACCAGGCCTTGTCAGGTCACACACATACATGGTTAACTGAAGTATAACATCACTTACTCTATAATGTGTATACTGTTAATGACCATGTTTTGCAAGCACTTCTGTGGCAATAAGCAAAAAACACCTATGTAGAAATATATGTATTCTCTTTATATAGGATTGAATCCCACAGTGTACAAATTACTTTTATCAGTGTGTAAGGCCTCACAAAATATGTGTCAAGTCATAAAATTGATCACCCTAAATTAAGGTCTTCAAAGCCAAGTCATTTAACATATCAGTGTTGACCATTGGGCAAACTTTTGTCAGGTCTATCAGCATACATGCCATAAATTAATGCCAAATATCACATTATCCTTCCTAGTTCATAAACTGCCTTAATCTTTGTTAGTCAATGCTGCCATCTGCTTAGCATCACACAAATGCAGTTGGCATATTTGTGCAAGTTTGTGCACTGGCTGTAAATCAGATGGTGTGTGGAAGAGTCAAAAAATATTCATTTCACTCCTCATAAAGTGCTATAGCCATAAGCTAGTTCAGGGGGACTATACTGGGTCTCAGTATAAGACTGAGGCTTCGAAAAGTCCAGCCAAGGCTGTTTCCAGTGTGACTGGCATACCATGCACTGGAGATAAATGCAGGCATCATTATAATGATCTGAAACAGAGCAAGCAAGCACAACTCAACCAGTGACTGGATGAGTTTAGGACTGCTGACATTCCACAGCTGTGTAAGTATAGAGATAAAGCAACTTTAACTGATATAGAAAGCTGTAGATAGCCAAAGCTGGTATGCATAATACTTTCATGTCTCTTTTTCTCTCGTTCTATATTTTTCAGCTGCTCTGGAAATTTCACTGAACAGGGAGGCACATGTTGAATGATTAGAAAGATTCAGAGGTGTGAGAGATATTTATGCAATAAAAATGAACATGATTGTATTAAAATGATTGCTCTTCTATAGATTACTAGTAACTTAAGCATGTAGATCTTAACTGTAAAGACAAGCATGCATGCATTATTCTGTAGCTCAAGGCACTTGTACTAGGCAAGTGTAAAAGTGTATTCAGATTTGGTGGGTTCAATTCCGACAAGTAAGAAATACATTCTAATTACAAAATTGGCATAAATGCCATATTGTTAACTTGACATATGCATATTGCAAGGAATAATTGTTACAGTTCACAATCTTAATTTTGATTTTGAAAGATCTATAGCTAATATAACAGTAAAAATATATTTAATTGCAATAAAGAATCTATGTGACATATGCTTCAAATTATCTGTCCCCCCTTTTGTTTGTTATATTTGTGATCACACTGTTTTGATGTCATAATTTTCTCCCAAAAAACAAAATGATTTTCTGTTTAGAGAAGGCAGGTCAACCACTGTGGCTTAGCCTGCAAACCCTCCACTGGCTGCTGCACCAACACCCAGCATATTTGGGACAAAACTTGGCAGTACTGACTGTGTAGCCCCTACACTACCTGGGTCATCAGCATCGGTTAGCATTGCTCTGACAGATGGTGCATTGGTACCCTCCCAGAGTATTGGTGGAGGTGGGGCTTATATCACCTACCAGGAGCTGCCATGGATGGTGCCAATAAATTCTCATTTTTATTCTATCCGGTTGTCCGCTTGATTGCCTTTGTGCTTCTGGATTTATTTTTGTAGTTTGTGGTTCGTGTAATAGTATGGTGCATGAGGTATTAGAAAGTAGCATTGGTGAATACCTCAGTTGTCTGGAGAAGTTACTCATTGGAATGCAGAAAAAACCCAAACATCATGCAATCCCACAGGGAGATGAGATGACAGTTCTGAAGGTGAGGACTAGATTCTCACTGTCTCCATGATTATCAGGAATGTGCATCCAATGTCCCCTACCTATCCCCAGTCATGATGTCCCCCAACCTTTTGTGTCCATCAACTACCCTGTGTCTATCTAATGGAAATTTGACCTGCTTCCTCACCTACCCTACCTACCTGATCCTGACATTCCTACGTTCCTTCCTCAATAGCCCTCTCTTTTTGAAATAAAAAAAAAAATGTTCCATACATAACTCTCCACTTCACATATGTGTCTTCTTGACACACTTGATTTGGTCCAATTGGCTATAAAACATGATTGTGTTGTTGCCACCCATCTATGTTGTGGTGGCAGTCCAAATTCATTCAATTTTCTATCCATGGTCACATTACACTGTATATTGCTTCCTCATTGTTCTTCCCCCTGCTTGCCCCCTATCTACCCTTATCTACCCCATTTTCACACCTTTAATCTGGTCAGAAAATAGAATCACACACCAAACACATGGCAGAAATGCTCCCTAATAAACATTCACTTTATATTCTCTGCATTTGGATGGACTTTGGCATCACACACCAATGCCGAGTGACAGTGAAAGGCTCTTCATGTCTATGGCAAAAACTGGTGAGTTTTTGCAGCTCTAGTCCAGCTTTCTTCACACAATGATGATGCTTAAACTCACTGCACTAAAGGAGCACAAAGTTAAAGCAACATTATCACCTCACAGCAAGAGGTTCTCCAGTTCAATTCTTGACTGGGGTGCTTTCTGTGCAGAGTTTGCATGTCCTCCCTGTGTTTGCGTGGGTTTCCTCTGGGTGCTCTGGTTTCCTCCCACATTCCCAAGACATTCTTTAGGTGGATTGGACATTCTAAATTGGCCCTAGGTGTGAGTGTGTGCATGAGTGCGCATAATAAGGAAGGCTGGATGGCGGGCTGGCAAATCAACACCATAAAACTCTACAGCCACTTGCTCTGCGGACACCAATGATCTGCTGTGGTGATCCCTAATGGGAGCAGCCAAATGGAGAAGAAGAAGAAAGGCAGTACTTTGAAACATTTACTCTGACAGTTATTTAGACTGCTGAACGCAACACAATGCAAATTCCTATGTGGAGTGTTGACATAAATCATTTGACTGATGATTTTTTTACAGTAGTTTCAAGGATTTGATTCCAGATGCAGCTATTTCTTATTGCAATGATATATGTGTGTTACATATTTTATCACACACATATTAAAAATTCCAGTTATGATTTCTCATAAAGATATAATGAGCACTGCACACAAATGAGTTTCTGAAGTTACATCCATCCCCAGTGCTATCACATATTTAGCTAACCTTGTTGTGCTTCTCATAAGCCTGCTGTCCCTCTCCTAAGCCTTCTCTACTCCTATGTCACTCACTTAATGCTGCACATCATGTAATGGTAATAATGATAACAGACAAAAACATGACCATTAATGTTCCATTAAACAAGCACTGCTAGGTGTATGTTCATCTCTGCTTGTAGTCATCCCATCCATCCAAATACACTGCATGCGTTTGTCTCTGTTAAGCTGATGGATGTTGTCTACAGGCTGAGTTGACTGTGCTGATGGATAATACTAACATGTTACCTTAATACTGTAGTTTCTCAATGCTCAAGTACTGTGCAATGTTTTTAAATCATCTGTAGGATTCTGTTAGTTACATGCTCAGGTGACTAGGGATGAAATATTTATCCAATGCCATGTAGTAACTATCCTTACTGTGGCAAAACTTACAGCACACACTTTTCAAGATATATGGCCAGACACAAATAGTTAGCATATCTGCTAAGTCAGAAATATTCATTTCAAAACATGTGCAACCCTTTGTCATTTATAGAAAGCTGTGCACACAATTAAATTGTGATTTGCAGTGTGACCTACAAAATGGGTAATAGTTGTACAACTGTATAGAGGTAGGTATTAATGATAAAAATTGTGGAAGACACACATATATTTCACTGTAGTTATTGCTTATCATATTTGCACTAATTATCACATGTATTTATGTAATGCCAACCTGACACCATCTGTAAAAAAATTTGAATGAGCTGGATTGTAACCTTGTATTGTTTGTGCTCTAAATGTGAGCTTGCTGCTCTTACACCTGCTGTCTCAGGGAAAGATAGGCCACAGGTTTATTTTTTTATACTCAGTACTGCCTGAAGTGCTGACGGCCACTTATTGCTGCTTAGTGTATTTGCGCAAAGGAAGGCAAACCAATAGTAATATTACTAGTTTCCCCATTAGGCAGAGAGCCGCATTTGCTCATCACTTAACTCCACGCAAACAGGGAAGGCAATAACAATAGTTCTTCATGTCCTAAAAGGTATGACAACATTTCCAATATTAACAAGTAAATAAATGGTCCAGGCAGCAGCAGGAAACAGCTGAATATATAATTTAATATAAAATTCACACAAGCGCTTTCACCCTGACTCAATGCAGGGCCTTTTTAAGTGAAATACATTTCCATGAACAGCACGCTATCTGTAAGCTCTTTGTCTCATAGCATATATTCATTAGTACTACTCAAGTTCAAGTTGTATTTCTTAAATGTAAATCTCACAAGCACAAACATTTTGCCATCCTTCACGCAAACCATTTTCTCAGTGATGCACTACGTAAAGAGGTGTTTGGCATGTATTACTATGCATATTGACCAGTTATTCTTCATCCCATCAAAAGACATTTAAAACACAACAAAAGGGAAGGGACTTGTTATTCACAGAACAGATATTTACTCAGACTCATGTGCCCTGCACCAATGCACTTGAAAATAATATCTCAGTAATTGATCTAATGTCAACATCTAATGTCAATCTAATTACAGAAATAAAGAGCACAACTACATTATTACATTTGTTAAAGCTTTATACTGACACTAGGCATTGAAATTGTCTGATACATGTATTACTGTGGACATCAATTCATCAGAATATGAACACCCATACATCAACCCCTGCATTCATGCTGTTTACAAAATATGTGAGTGTGTGTGTGTGTGTGTGTGTGTGTGTGTGTGTGTGTGTGTGTGTGTGTGTGTGTGTGTATGTGTGCGCACGTGTGCGTGTCTGTGTGACTGAGTGCATTATATACACAACATGATTGAGAAAGAGGTACATGTATGTCTCAGTTATACAACATGCATTTATGACAGCTTATTGCATATAGGTTAAGAAACTATATTTTAAAGTATTTGTGAACACTGCAAGCACAAAAGCAAATCCAAAGTCCACACTTTGCACAAAAGTCTCATAACAGCATATGTTACCTGCAACATAAAGATGATGCAATCCTCTATAAATACTACTATGACAAGGGAAAAAAATCAGACTTCAGTGATGGCACAAATACAAATGACTGTGTTCTGCAGCTGAAATAAATAGTTGGGTATGGGTTCAAATTGCACAACAGACAATGCGTGTGTGTGTGTGTGTGTGTGTGTGTGCCTATATGTGTAACTGTGCAGGCATTAGAGCACAAGTCTGTGTCCTACTCTAATCACTCAAGTCTCACGAAGAACAAAGTTTTATAATCTTACATGCCTACACAGAAATTTCATACAGCCCTCCCAAAGTTTTCTTCCCAACATACACTAATGATATCATCTGGTATAAAGTGTTGTCTGAGTTTATGAAAATCAGACTTTTGCTATGGTACTGTGCACTGTATATAGGTAGGGGTTCTAATCTCATTGCAGTCAACTTGCATGTGTGACTTTCTGTTCAGTTAACTGTTATTCTGGAGGCCATTTTAGAGCAGCATGTGAGACACTCCTGCTAACATTCTCTTCTAACCCAACACTAATGATGTCATCTGCTATAAAGTATTGTCTGACACTGCAAAAGTCAGACTTGTGCCATACAGTGTTCTGTAAGTAGTATAAATAGGGGTTCTAAGCTCACTGTACTCAGCTTGTGTTTGTGTTCATTTAGGTGCCATTCTAGAGAACATTTTAGAGCAGCATGTGAGACAGTCCTGCTAACATCTTTTTTTTTTCTCACCAGACACTAATGATGTCATGTACCATAAAGTGTTGTCTGACACTGTGTAAGCTAGATTTGTGCCATGGTGCTATTGTGAACTACTGTGTTTTGTAGATAGATAGTAGGGTTTCTAATCGCACTGCAGTCAACTTGTGTGTGTGTCTTTGTGTTCAGTTAGCTACCATTCTGGAGGCCATTTTAGAGCAGCATGTGAGACACTCCTACTAACATCTTCTTCTCACCAAACACTGATGATACCATCTGCTATAAAGTGTTGACTGACATTATGAAAATCAGACTTGTGCTCTGGCACTAGCATTAAGTGCTGTGCTCTATAGCTAGTGTGCATAGTTAGGTAGGGTTCTATTCTCATGGCACTTTACTTGTGTGTGTGGGTACATTCATTCTACTATCAGTCTAGAGACAATTTTAAAAAACACATGTGAGACTACAGCGATGTCATGCACTCCTGTCTACTTCTTATTATCAACATACAATTATGATGTGATCCCCTCTATATCAGTATTGCACTCAGATATCTGTGTTGGCATAAGCATTAACTTCTCTATTCTCCACCTTGTGTAGATAGACGGTTTATGGTGCTAATCTCACAGCAGACGATATGAGTGTGTGTTCATTCAAATATGAGTGAGTAGACAATTTTACACCAAAATGTGAATCCAAATATATTTAGCACACTCCTCTCAACATCTTCTCAGCATACAATGATGCTGCAATCCTCTATAAAGTGCTCTGTGACAATGTAATGTCAGACATCTGTGTGCTACTGTTGTGTATTATGAAATCCAATTTGTATACCTACACAGGCCTAATGTTCAAATCTGACCTCATTCAACTGCTGTGTGTGTGTATGTGTGTGTGTGTGTGTGTGTGTGTGTGTGTGTGTGTGTGTGTGTGTGTGTGGTTGGTGGTATATTTTACCAATATATGATCTTTTGAATCTCTTTTAATTTGAATCCCACTCAGGAGAACTTTTACTATAGCCCTTTGAATCCAAGAACTTATAATTCCCTCTGCCAAAATAAGCATATTTTCTGCAGAACCCTGGATAATGTCGATAATGTAATCATCTCAAAGATCCATACATACGTCATGAAGCACAGCTATTCTATGACCCTCTGCAAGTCATCTACAGACCATTGGATGTGCAATTGCTAATTCTGTTATGGGGTGGTACACATGTCACATATAGACAGAGGCAGTAAGCAATGCAATTAAACACATGCACACATATGCATGCACCCCTCCTATCTTCCATCATATAGATACAGTGATTTTTTTGCTAAATGCTATAATAATGGCTTGAATTGAATGTGATGTTGGCCGTTAGCCTAGTAATGTCCTATAACCCTATGAAGATTGCACATGTCTATGTTGCTGTCATCCATATGTGCTGTGTTGAAGTGTGGATATACAGTAGCCCTACAACACTGTATTCCAGTCTGTGATTTGAGGTAATGTATTAATGGCTAATGCTGCCATTTGATTACATGTTCCTTCCATAACAACTGTAGGAATATGCCTCTTGAGGACTGTTGACATGGGATGATGTTATGTATATTGTTACCTTAGTAAGGCATGTGTTCTCATAGTGGAGTATATTAAGATTCATCCAGCACAATGATATTTGCAGTATGGTGCATGTGTGCATGTGTATACCCACCATCATGAAATGTTATGTGATATACAGCAATATTACACCATACTGATTACATGGGCACATATACTTTATTTCATCAACATATTGTAATGCTGTTATATACACAAACATATAATCAGTTCAGATTCACTTGCAACCTTGAGGAATTCATTGTATGCACAACTGTTGTTATTCACAAGGATTATTCAAGTGTTGCTCAGCAACATTGTGTGATTGTCAGCATTTATGTCTTTAATTGTTCTGCATGAACCACATCCACCTCATTTGTAATGTGCCCATATATGGAATCAGAGCCATCACATACACTTTTCCAATGATAAACATATAGGCATATGATGTGAAATAAGTAGAGCTGTACGACTGTGTTAACAGTTCTACTGTGTGTCATGTGATGCATACACAAGGTTGTATTTGGTGCTGTTGTCATAAATATATTTTTTTAAGTAAGTACAAAATCTTAATGGGAATATACAGCTATGCACACACATGGTTGTAGATGGCACTACCAATACTCAACTGGAGACAATAGACAACCTATTGACTGACAAATTTAGATCAAACTTCACCTCCCCGACCCCACTGCTCCACACCCAATATATACATACAAACATTACTCAGCATATTTTCTCAAGAGAGCAGCTCAACTGTGTACTCCCTAAGTCTAAAAACTCAGCATCAATGAGCCTTGACAACATCCCAGGTTGCTTTATCAATAAATTAAAACATGACCTACCAGACACAGTTGGAACTCTACTTATCCACAGCCTCCAGAGAGACTATTTTATGTTAGAATGGTACACAGTAACAGTAATCTGTGTGAACAAGGGGGGCCATCACCCAACACAGATAATTACAAACCCATGAGCCAGCCTGAATAGCCTTATCTGTAAGTCAATAGAAAGAATCATTATGGGACTCATCAACAAGAACATAGTTAATCTCCTGACTGTGTAACCAACCCATGTTTTATTTGTTATGGCTAGATCATTTGTGTTGAATCTGGTTGACTTCTTCAAGAAGGTCACCAAGGCCATGGATGAGGGAAAGAATGTGCATTTCCCCTACCTTGACCCTGCCAAGGTACCTGACACAATACTGCACTTAGGAATTACAGAGAAACTGTCTCAACTGGCCATAAACCACTGAGTCACCAAGTGGGTAGCACAGTGGATCACCAACAGGACATATACTGTCAAAGTGTGTGAATTCACCTCTAGCAAGAGGCCAGTGACCAGTGCAGTACCATAAGATTCTCTACTAGGCCCTTTCCTGTTTGATATGTAATTCACAGATGTCAAGGCAAACATAGAAAGCCTTTGCCCAACCAACTTTGTGGATGGTTACAAATTGTGGACAATCCTTGACTCCAATAACGGTATTGATATACTGCAGAAAGTATTAACTCACACAAATGATTGGTGCCAGAGCAATGGAGACACACTAAATGTCCAAAAAGCATAATTATTCCCTTTTGTAAAGCAAGTAACCAAGCTAATTACAATATAGGCAACACACCCCAATGAGTGGACCCAGTGGTACATGATCTGGGTACTCAGATAGATAGTAACTGGAAGTTCGACAACCATGTGTCCACAGTGGTGGCATACCCCTTCTATGTGTTCAAACTGATAAGTATGAATATGTCATCCAGATCAAAAGACATTATAATTCCATTGTAATCTTCCCTCATGACAGCAATAACTGAAAACAGTACACCCGTTTGCACATAACTCAACACACATCTGCAAAAGCTGGAGCAACACCAGGGATTTTGCACAAGGAAGATACAGGGTGTAAAAGACAAGTTCTATATGGAAAGACTGAAAGTTATATTATTGCATTCTCTCCCCTAGGAAACCACTAAGGACCAATATGTGTCGGGCCTACAGGGCATTCTACAATCTGGCTCTGATGAAAATGTTGCATATTGGTAAAGCAAATTGCATGAGGGTCACTCATTCCAAGGATGTTAACCTAGCCTCTGACATAATAAATCATGTTGGAGAAATAGAAGTGTCTCTCAGATACTACTCCTTCTCTGGGATAAGCTTCCCATTCTGACCTCATTCAAGTGTAACCTACATCAGCTGATGGTTAATGGCAATTGTACTTATGGTGTTAACGCTCATGTCCCTCATGGATAGAGGCAGTTGGTGTTACATAACATAGCATAGACATAACTGTGTGAACTTTGTTGACATAGCTATTTAAAACTGTGAAACTCATTTTAAATATGGCTAGATGTTTATGTCATCTTGGAACATTAGCCTAGTATTCTCCTACGAACCCATGAATGCATGGTCCAGTTGTATCCTAGATACAACTATAGTGTGACTGTACAGCATCACAGATGTAACAGGACATCACATCAATATTACCACTTGACAGTTTGCATGAATACACATATATGCATGTCAGGATTTAATGGCAGTGAAACATTTTCACTGGCGATGTCAGGGGGACAGTAATTGTGTGGCACATGGCTTGAGGTTTGAAATGTGCTTCTACAGTGTGCTCCATGCATTGTTTGGTACATGAACAATATCACAGTGACAGCTTCCTTGCTCATTGACACTAGACTTTGCACTGCTGTAGTTTCTGTGCACATGGGCATAGTTGATGTATTGCCATCAGTCTCACATACTACTGTAACATTCATTATAACACACCACTTCTTAATTCACTGATCATTTGCAGATGCTTCAGATAATATCCATTTCTATTACATGTGGCAGATGCATCCAATAAACAGCTATGTATAGGGAATCCACTCAGATTAATGTATCATTTGCAAGTGTGCTTATCCTTATGGCAGATGTCAGCCAGGGATGCTTTACTCAAGTGTATTACATTTGGCGCAGTGAGCTTGCATAGATCTTGTTGCCCATATAGAACTATTCTTTGGTATGCATAGCAAAGAGGAATTGACAGTGCTGACTTCCCTTCAAGGTGTTGTACAAGTTGCATGTGTGATGTGTATTTCTGTGTTGTACCCAGAAAATACAGAGATCGTTTGCAACATTGTTGGCATGGATTTGATTCTTGCAGATGTGGTTTGTGGCCTATGTGTCGAGCCAACCTCTCAAATTGCCAGGATTGCCCGTGTACTCAACTCCAGCTTTTACACTGTCCCACTTAACCCCCCCAAAGACAGTTTATTTTTGGAAAAGTGGTGGTGACTTCCCTTTATAGAATACTGGTAATTATTATAATTGTACAAATCTGCTCCTGCAGAACATGTATAATAACTTAAACTCACATATTCAGGCAATGTCACAGATTAATGGTGTTAATATTTTAAAATAATTTCCGATTAGACTTGGTTCTGTCAGATGTTGTCCATGAGTCCATTGCTATGTCTCCATGATTGTTTCTGAGGTATGCTGATATTTCAGTCATATTCAAGCAAGTCAATTTGCAGATCTTCACAACATGAACATACCCCTTATTGTATATAGCATCCTTGCTAAATTTCCTTTCAAGTCAGCATGCCATTGATGTTTATAGCACAACCATTCATTTCCATTGACATGTAACCTTGTGTGACAATCACATATACACTATCATGAGTGAGGATATAAATATACTTGCATAAGGAGGTTTAAACAGCAGTATGTACTGTGCTATCTACATATGCACTTAATGTTATGTTACTGACTTGTCTTGGAAGTGTATATACATTGACATATCCTACCTTGAGTTTGTTTGTCTTTTCAGCTTTACCTGGTTAAGGGTCGCCACAGCGGAACTCCGGTCCGCTAATGATTGGCAGTAGATTTTTATGGTGCTGAGTTGCAGCCCGATGCCCAACCTTCAGTGAGGGCACGCCCATTCACGCATGGCTTTTGGAGGCCACTCGACCATGGGGAGGACATGCAGACTCCACACAGAAGGCACTCCAACCGAGAATCGGAGGCAACAATGCTACCACTGTACCACTGCGGCTAACATATCCTACCTTGAGTCATCATCATTCTCTTTTGGCTTTTCCCGTTAGGGGTCGCCACAGCAGATAATCTCTTTCCATTTCTTCCTATCCTCTGCATCTTGCTCTGTCACACCAACAGCCTGCATGTCCTCTCTCACCACGTCCATAAACCTTATCTTAGGCCTTCCTCTATTCCTCTTACCTGGCAGCTCCATCCTTAGCATCTTTTTCCCAATATACCCATCATCCCTCCTCAGCACATGTCCAAACCAATGCAATCTCGTCTCTCTTGCTTTGTCTCCAAACTGTCCAACATGAGCTGACCCTCTAATATACTGATTCCTAATCCGATCCATCCTAGTCACACCGAGTGCAAATCTTAACATCTTTAACTCTGCCACATCCAGC
This sequence comes from Protopterus annectens, assembly GCF_019279795.1. Classification (NCBI taxonomy): domain Eukaryota; kingdom Metazoa; phylum Chordata; order Ceratodontiformes; family Protopteridae; genus Protopterus; species Protopterus annectens. The sequence continues at coordinate 389,972,837 of NC_056733.1, forward strand.
TCTGACTCCTGCCTTTTTGTCAATGCCACTGTCTCCAACCCATATAACATAGCTGGTCTCACTACCCTCTTGTAGACCTTCCCTTTCACTCTTACTGGTACCTGTCTGTCACAAATCACTCCTGACACTCTTCTCCACCCATTCCACCCTGCCTGTACTCTCTTCTTCACCTCTCTTCCACATTCACCATTACTCTGAACTGTTGATCCCAAGTACTTAAACTCGTCCACCTTTACCAACTCTACTCACTGCATCCTCACCATTCCTCTACCCTCCCTCTCATTTACACACATATATTCTGTCTTAGCCCTGCTGACCTTCATTCCTCTGCTCTCTAGAGCATATCTCCACCTCTCCAGAGTCTCCTCAACCTGATTCCTACTCTCACTACAGATCACAATGTCATCTGCAAACATCATAGTCCACAGGCCTCCTGTCTGATCTCATCTGTCAACCTGTCCATCACCACTGCAAATAAGAAAGGACTCAGAGCTGATCCTTGATGTAATCCCACCTCCACCTTAAACGGATCTGTCACTCCCACTGCAGTCCTCATCACTGTCACACTACCCTCGTACATATCCTGTACCACTCTTACATACTTCTCTGCCACTCCCGACTTCCTCATACAATACCACAACTCTTCTCTAGGCACCCTGTCATATGCTTTCTCCAAGTCTACAAAGACACAATGCAACTCCTTCTGACCTTCTCTGTATTTCTCCAACAATACTCTCAGAGCAAACATTGCATCTGTAGTGCTCTTTCCTGGCATGAAACCATACTGCTGATCACTAATCATCCCTTTCCCTCTTAACCTAGCTTCCACTACTCTTTCCCATAACTTCAAGCTGTGACTGATCAATTTTATCCCTCTGTAGTTACTGCAGCTCTGCACATCACCCTTATTCTTAAAGATAGGTACCAAAACACTTTTTCTCCACTCCTCAGGCATCCTCTGACTTTCCAAAATTTCAATCTAGTTAGAAATTCCACTGCCATTTCTCCTAAGCACCTCCATGCTTCCATTGGTAAGTCATCTGGGCCAACAGCCTTTCCATTCTTCATCCTCTTCATAGCTGCCCTTACTCCCTCCTTGCTAATCTGTTTCATGTCCTGATTCACTATCCCCACATCATCCAACCTTCTCTCTCTCTCTCATTCTCTTCATTCATCAGCCTCTCGAAATACTCTTTCCATCTACTCAACACACTCTCCTCTCTTGTGAGTACCTTTCCCTCGCTATCTTTTATCACCCTTACTTGCTGCACATCTTTCCCAGCTCTGTCCCTCTGTCTAGCTAATTGGTACAGGTCCTTTTCTCCCTCTTTAGTGTCCAATCTCTCATACAACTCTCCATATGCCTTATCCTTAGCTTTCGCCACCTCTCTCTTTGCCATGCGCCTCATCTCCTTATACTCATGTCTACTTTCTTCATCTCTTTGACAATCCCACTTCTTCTTCGCCAGCCTCTTCCTCTGTATACTCTCCTGTACTTCCTCATTCCACCACCAGGTCTTCTTGTCCTCCTTCCTCTGTCCAGATGTCACAACAAGCACCTTTCTAGCAGTCACCCTTACTAGTTCTGCTGTAGTTACCCAGCTATTCGGTAACTCTCCACTGCCTCCCAGTGCCTGTCTTAACTCTTCCCTAAGCTCCACTTCACAATCACCCTTTTTTAACTTCCACCATTTAATCCTTGGCACAGCTTTCACACTCCTCCTCCTCTTCTTGATCACCAACATCATTCTACATACCACCATTCTATGCTGCTTAACTACACTTTCCCCTGCCACCACTTTACAGTCTCCAATCTTCTTCAGACTGGCCCTCCTACATAGGATATTATCCACCTGTGAGCATCTTCCTCCACTCTTGTAAGTCACCCTATGCTCCTCCCTCTTCTTAAAATATGTATTCACCACAGCCATGTCCATCCTTTTCGCAAAATCCACAGTCATCTGACCTTCTGCATTCCTCTCCTTAACACCATACCTACCCATCACTTCCTCATCCCCTCTGTTCACTTCACCAACATGCCCATTAAAGTCCGCTCCAATCACTAGTCTCTCACCCTTGGGTACACTCACCACAACTTCATCCAACTCACTCCAAAATTTCTCTTTCTCATCCATCGCACACCCAACTTGTGAAGCATATGCACTAACAACATTCATCATTACACCATCAATTTCGAGCTTCATAACATTGCCATATTTTACATGCCCTCTTCCTCTTCCTTCATTCCTATCATTCATGTCTGTGTTCATTTTAATCAGCATACTTTCCCTGACTAGTGTATTTATGTTGCATTGTATTTGCCCTTGCTGATCACCCCAATATCAATTATTTTAGTTTGCAAAAACTTGTTGTAGTGTACAGTGCACTGAGTACACTTTTCTATAATGTGTTAATACTGCAGTCATTACAGGATTTTTACCTCTGGTAATTGTTGTGGCTGTCTGCTCAATCTTGCAGAGAATGTTTGCCCATAGGTATACTTGTATGCATTCATTTCTACATTTGTGCTGCTCTGCATGGTTTCCTGGCTGGCAACATTGTTGCAGGCTACAAAACCTCGCTTATATCCATGTAAGCATGATGCGCGGCATGCATATGCAATTAGTACTGCTGCTCATTGCTCTTACAAGTAAACTCCTTGTAGGCTTCACACAAAGCTTACACTGAGTTTATTGAATCCCCTTGAATATCTATGCATTAACTGAGCCACACACTTCCCTGTAACATCAGAGAATCTGCAGACCCATTATCTAAACAAAGCCTTTTTTATCAACAGACACATAAAATTAGCTCTGAGATTCACTAACAGTTGTGCAGGCTTCACACTAAGCATACACAATTTAAGCAGATTAGCATGACGAGCAGCATAACTCTCAACTTATTACAAGAAATCTGGACAAAGCCTGACAAAATGGGGGGGACAAAGGCCCCAAAATAGGGACATATTTTAAATATTGCTCTTATGAACTTAGAAAGTTGCTAGAGTAACAGGGTTTGTTTTAATATACATTTTCTGAAAGATTTGAAGTCTAAAATGCAAATGCATGTCATTATTTGATTACTTCAATCCTCAGATCATCCCAGTGATTTGTCAGAAAATCACAAATTTTATGATGAAGACACCAAAAATATGAGCAAAAAATCTGGACATTCTGCGAAAATCTGGACAGTTGAGAGGTATGACGAGCAGCAGTTCTAATCAAATACGCATGCTACTCATCATGTTTACACATTTGCAATCAGCTTTTCATGGTCTGCAGTAGTGTTCTTGACCATGGAAAGATACTTGCAAGCATGAACACACAATGTAAACAAAACAACTTGCCTATATGCAAGCGTAATATATGAGCATGAGCTGTAGCTCAGAAATACTAAGTACAGTGAACGAATTCTGAAGGAGTGGAATTGAAATGGGGGAACTGTACACAAATAATATTTGGTTGTATTGCAGAGGTAATTAAGAGTGGAGGGGAAATGTAGAAAATGCAGTTAGATACTGCATGCAAATGTGCGGAACTGTCAAATAAACATCTGTAACATATAACTACTGCCATGCTGATGAAATTATAATTAATCTCAGTGACAATACTTGACTTATGCATATAAATAAAAATGGACATGCTAACAAAGGATGTGAGTGGGACATAAAAGCTGCAGTGTAACAAAGTGGAGATAATAGGATATACATGTTAATAAAATGCTGAGTTGAGATAACAGTTAGCAGGGACAGTAGATATATTATGGGATAAATGCATACACTGCAGTTATTGCATATGAGATGTATATAAAGGGAATTTATGCATGCTCACCAACACCACTGCTGTATTCTTCACTTCAGCATGTATACATAAGAACAACTGAACCTTACACTTTTTGTTTAATGCACATCAAAAGGGGCATAGTCTTGCAAATAAATGTTCTTGACACCCAAAGAAAAGTTTATCACCTATAGATACGTAATAGACAAATGTGTTGTATAGTCAAGTAAATGTTAAATGGTAGTGTAATAACACTCTCAACATATATGTGACAAATGGCAGCACAGATCAGATGACATTTCATGATTTCAAGTTTTCCATTGGTAAATGACACACATCTCATACATCATTATACTAGGCTTGCTCACAAGGAATTGTAGGGAACAGTAACATAACAGCAATTCAACAGCAACAACACAAAGGAAAGTGTCATTGCAGAGGCCCAATCACAATTTCTGAAAATCTGACAGCATGTCATGCAGTAAGAAACATTTTATGGAAGCCCTCATCTGCCATAAACCTGTACAGTGTGAATAAAATAATTGCAATAATTGAGAAATGTTTGCATAAAGACATGCAATACAAAACATAATTATTTTGGAAATAAGTAATGCCTGTGAGCAATGAATGACATAATACACATTAGCATCTTATTTTCAAAAACATAACGAAAAAATGAAAAAAATGAAGAAACCTCACTAAAGATCTATCTGCCAAGCACCAAAGTCCACAATGAAAAATAATAAAACTGCAACAGACCACCACTAAAAATAACAGTTTAATAGCACCATAAAACAGTATAAAAACAAATGAAAATTCAGTAAAGATGAGCGCTTTCGGGCTCCTGCCCTTCAACAGATAAATGAATGCTTTTATCAGATAGATATTTAGACTAAATGGCAGCCAACCACAATTCAGTATTGGACCCACCTATTTTTAAGGGCGGTTCTCATTGGGACAACCTCATTAAGTCCTGGATACCTATGAGCCGAAAGCTCTACTATCCATCTGGTTTCTTCACATTCAGTGATGTTCTTTATATCACCTCCCCTAATGACTGATGAAAAATTGAGAGAAATAGTGGGAGATCGGCCAAATTTTGGCTTTAGAAGGAGTAGGAATTTAAAGGACATTCTGAGTCATGAAGGGAAGGAAAAGCAAAAACAACTTATGTACAAGGAAGGGACTAGACCATGTGGCTCCTGTAAAGCATGCAGGTACATAAGTAATGAAGTAGAATTTAAACATCCTACTACAGGCAGGATGCACCATTTTGGTGCTAATGCTAATTGCAGGACAACAAGCATTGTTTACTTAGCGGAATGCCAGGTTTGCACAAGTTTTTACGTGGGCAAAACTAACTGTATGTTTAAAGTCAGGATTCTTCAGCATTTATCAGCTATAAGGAATAAGAATGAGCGTAATACTCTATATAGGCATGTTTTGGGAAATGATGGACATTGTTTTAAATTTAGAGCAATATGGAATGTGAGAACAAGTATTAGGGGAGGTGATACAAAGAACATCACTGAATGTGAAGAAACCAGATGGATAGTAGAGCTTTTGGTTCATAGGTATCCAGGACTTAACGAGGTTGTTCCAATGAGACCCGCTCTTAAAAATAGGCGGGTCCAATACTGAATTGTGGTTGGCTGCCATTTAGTTTTAATATATATCTGACAAAAGCATTAATTTATCTGATGAAGGGCAGGAGCCTGAAAGTGCTCATCTTTACAGCATTTTGATTTGTTTTTATACTGTTTTATGGTGCTATTAAACTGTCATTTTTAGTGGTGGTCTGCTGCAGTTTTATTATTTTCAAAAACATGCCAGGACAGATATCAGACAGATGCATATCAGTCATGGATGCCACAGAAATAGGCATATTGATTGTGTTATGAAAAACACCCTTGTAGGGCTTACATCACTTTCCTATCATAAGGGATAGGGATGCTCTGCTTTGTAGGGCAAGTCATGAAAAAGGTGACCCTGTGACTGTGCCATAACTATTCTCTGTATGTAAACCACTGCTCTCTGACAGACAGATGGTCCTAGATTCTAACCTCTGCCTATGATACTAGGCTCTCTACAGACCTCTGTATTGACTGCATGTGCCACAGAAGATAGCACTGGAGGCTGTCACAAATAACTGAAATCAATGTGTGAAGTAAGAAAGGAGTTACCAATATAATTTCAACAATAAAATTTATTCAGAATGCTGAAAAGGCGCTGCACATGTTACTGACCACACAACAGTGACCAGTACAATATCAATGATTTGCCTAGTAAGTTGTTTACATTTTGTAGTGCACACACACACTGTCCCAGAACTGAAACATATTATATCTGTGTAGGTATGCTATACAAGCCAGTCCTCAATGCACTTACCACAAGAACATTCACACCACAACATGTTCCAAATAACCATTTCATTGCTATGCAATCACAACATGTGATTATATATCAATGTCCAGCATAAAAATGCATATGAATAACTAGGTATGATAGGGTTTGTCACCACAGCAGAACTCCAGTCCTCTAATGATTGGCAGTGGATTTTTATGGTGCTGAGGTGCCAGCTCAATGCCCAACCTTCAAAGAAGGCACACCCATTCATGCACGCACCTACCTGCATGTTTTTAAACATCACTCAACCACTGGGAGGACATGCAGTGGTGACCCCTAACTGGGAAAAACCGAAAGACATTCGTTTATAGTGTTTGTGTAACATCAGTACCTTTATGTAATGTTGCCCTTTTTCTGTAACTGAACAGGAAGCTATTTAACTCTACTGACTAATGACATCCCACTGTAAATGGGCACATTATAACTGTGGTGGATGTCATTCATGCATTACATTATAAGGCCACACAATGCTAACAGTCACTGAATGTGGACATTAAACACCTGAGCATATGACTTCAGAAAATACATGATATTGTAGAGTGAATGCACAATGGTGGAATTGTCAGTACAATTGAAAGATATGTCTGTATGTCAAGGCATTACATCATGTTATTGCTGCAAGGGATATGTGTGCCTGTAATTGCTGCAGTAAGGCAGCAACATTCAGAAATATTTCCTCATTCCTTTTTGCTAGAGGAGAATTCTTACTACAAATGTTATATAAGGAAAATGTAATCACATCTTGTCATTACTCAGAAGAAAAGCATTGCTATGTGAGAAATGATCACAGCTTTTTGTAAGAAGAATCAACATCAATACATTGGTACACAACAGATGTGCTTGACAACAGTATTAGAGACATGTACTGTCACAAGAAGACTGACACAAAGAAGTCTGAGCAGTTATGGCTGGGTTTGAACTAACTACCTAAGACCACAAGTTAGACAACAGTACTTGAATCACAAGTGCCACATGACATGTTGCTGTGCAAGTGCAACAGTGCCCAGTTCAATTGATGTCATTACCATTGTTTGTTAGCTGGATGTTTGTGCTAAAAAGTAGTCGAACTCATTAACACTATGCAGCTACACAGCATATAGGCATTTGAAGAGTTGTCTACTCAGTATGAGGGTGAAAGCCACCTGCACAGTGACCTCAGACATCCTTCCTATGTAGGTACATAATTTACAAAGCACAGTAATCAAAGTCAGTATTCAATGGTGTTCTTTGCCTTTGCTGACTTTTTTGCAAAGAGATATTATATGCATGCAACCATATGTGAACCTGCTGGAATACAGAACTGATATGTGTTATGGTCATTTACACATCTGTCATGACAATTGCATTTAGTCAGTCCTTATCTGAATGCTACAGGTGTATTATAAAACACATGAAGAACCAGACATGCTGTTGTTGGTGGACCCATGGCTTCTGGAAACATTTTGGAATCAAAGAGATTTATTGGCTGATACAGAAGTAGTAGGAAGAGGTGGACAATTGGTGATAGGAATGCACAATACAGACATAATAACACATTAGTGCATGTGCCATTTCTCCACATATGTCTGTTGTTTTACATTTGCTTCATCATCATAATTATTCAAGCTAGGTCTGTACAAGATAACTTCACTATAGACAGCAGGCACAATAATATAGCAGCAGGATAATGGTGTGTTAAGGAATGGTCTAGCCAACATTTACAGCCATAGGAGTCAGATAAAACATTTAAAAACATTTTGCAAACATCAGGATTCGAACATTGAGAGTATTCCAATAACAAAGTTAATACCTGAGTATTATCTGAACACACCATATAGGAATTCATACTTCACAAATTTCCTCATCTGACAGCAGATTGCAGAAAACGAGAATGTATATATGCATCTTCATTACACTGTTGACATTTGTGTGTTTGCATTTACCTCTTCAGCTTGTTGAAAAGTAGATTAACAGGACTATACATAGCTAAGCACTGCAGTATGAAGGGTAACACAGAAATGCAGCTAAAGGCAAAAACTCTCAAGATTTTGCCATTAGCCATATACTTCCATTTAAGCTCAGTTGCAGTCGGTGCTTGGCATCAGACAATGTGCAGATGTACAGGAAGAAGATTAATGACACAGACAAAAGAAAATATTTAGACAGGGTGAGAGGGAGGCAGAGAAAAAGTAGCTTATGTCAGAAGCGGGACAATGGTGGATCATAACAATATATAGCTAACAGCTACACATAAATTCTGTACTAAACACAGTAATGCCTGGATTAGAACCTGTAACAGTAGTCCAAAATCTGTCTATACATGTGAGCATTATCTCATCACGCCACAAAACAATTAGCATTTTGCACACTTTAAATAACACAATTGAAGGACAGTAACAACTTACTGAAGCAGAAGAGGTGAACAAAGAGAGATAGAGACAGATGAACAGAGGAATAGCAACAATATGCTTTGTGGGACATGTATAACCATCTGTATGGTGCATTACTCTTACTTATTACCTCTTTATTAAGCTGTCATGCTCTATATAATATAGTCCTTTCTATAGGGAGAAAGAAGGGGTAGGAGAGTGCAACCAACATTAAGACATAAGCAGGCTAAGGTTGGCTTACTGTCCCTGTTGGGGTTGCAATGGTTTTGCAAATGATGTCTTGCTGCACTATTTAAATGGTACACTAATGAAATATTGTAAATGGAGAGAAATATAGATGTTTGCAGTTAACTATATGACAGGAATATGAAATGTCATGAAATAATTTGATCTACAGCTATAATCAAACCATGACACTATGAAAAAACATCACTCTACAAACAAGGGAGTTATCTCAATGCAGCACATAGACACTCCTATTTTTTTGCATCTAGCAGCCTAACTGCATATAGTCTGTTTTTACTCTGTGTTCCCATAGTGCATCAGATTTAAGCACATCTGCACTGGTCTACTGCAATTGAAATTTAAATCACCAGTTTTTGCCATAGGAAACTTAATAGCATTCACCGTCACTCAGCATTGGTGTTCTATGTCAACCTCTGCATAAATGCTGAGGACATAAAGTGAAGGCTTTTTCATGGGCCACTTCTGGCCATGTGTGTCATATGTGAATCTATTTTTTGACATGATTAAACATGTGGAAAAGGGGTTGAAAGGACAATGATGAAAAAGGATGTGGCAAACAGGAATTTGGTAGTAGGATAGCACTATAGCTACCCACTTCTTCACAACATAAATGTAGAACTGCACACACAATTTCATGACTTTGGAGAGTCACCACATGAGGGATGGGAGGCAACAACAGAACAATGTTGTATTTCCAAATGGACCAAATCAAGTTTGTCAAGAAGACACATAAGTGAATGGAGAGCTATGTATGGGGTGTAATATTTTTGTGGGACATCTGCTCATTTTCTCTATTTTTCTTATAGAGAGAGGAATGGTGGGGAAGGGGCTTAGGAATGTTGCAGTCAGGTTGGTATGTTAGGTAGCAAGCAGATGCAGACATACATGGTGCACAAGACATGGATGGTGATGGAATCAAAAGTTTGGGGAGCACCATGCTTGTGGATAGGTAGAAAACACCAGAGGCACACCCACACCCAGCTTGAGAACAATGAGAATCTAGTCTTCACCCTCAGAACTGTCATCACTGTCTCCTGTATCCCAGATGTGACATTGTTTTTGTAATCCAACGCAGGACTTTTTCAACCCTGCCAATATGTGCACTGAAGCCCCACTGCATATATCCTCCTCCAACCCCATCAGCTCTTGCTGGGTGACAAAATGACCACCTCCACTGGTACTGCATCAGCAACCAGGGCAGAGCTACCTGATTCAGGTAGAGTAGGTAGGGTAGGGGTTGTGGTGGCAATGCTGACAGGTTATGAACCTGAAGTGCTGAGTGTTGCTGCCATCTGTGGCAGTAAGGTGGTTAGAGACGCAGTGGTCTGTCTACCTCTCTCCTCTGTTGGTCATTTTGTTTTCATCAGCAAGGTATGCAAACAATAGAATGATAATAAATTCTAACCCTTACCCCCCAAAAATAAAAAAAGGGATAGGGTAGGGGGACGAAACAGAGAGAATTAGATCCATGGCATGTCATATTATTTTATTTTTTCAATAAACTTTTTCTGCAATACATAAACAAATATAAAAATGTACCATTGTACACCTTTGCCAAGTCCATATATAATAAGAAGTTATTCATGTGTCATAAAATAAACAAATTGCACTTCTAGGATATAAGAAATAGCAGCCTTTATTTCCCTGTGATGTATAGAATATATGCATTCACATGTAACAACTGCAATCACCATAACTGAAATGTTCCTGACATAGTATAGCTGTTAGTATTTTAAAAATACTATCCTTTAATAAAAACTAATTGCTGCTTTTTGGGTATTGAATCCACACACAGTTTTAAGGTGGCGTTCTGGTTACCTAATGCAATCCACAAGAGTTATTGGAAAAGGCTTGCATGCTTGATATCAAGGTTAAAGTTTGCCTTCTCAAGACACTAGTAAGCAAGGGGCTGCAAATAATTATCTGGCTTGTATTTCGATGTGAGACATACTTACCTCATATCTCTCTGAATTCAGTTAATCTCTTCTAGTGTGCCTCACAGTTTTCTATATTTCTCCTGCAGCTGTACAATATAAAAAAGAAAATGAAAAAAATATATATATGAAAGCATTTGAATAGCTGTGTTGGCTGGCTAAATAATTAGTGCCATATCATAGGTTATGGGTTACTATGCTTACACAACTAAGGGCTATTTACAGTCTTAAATTAAGTCTCCCATTGGCTTAAGAGGTCCTGATTGAACTTCTTAAGGTCACTAGAGTGGTGAGGACATTGTTCCCCAGTGCATGGAATGACAGTTGCACTGGAGACAGACTTGGCCAAGCTATTCCTAGCCTCAGCCTTATACTGAAACCCAGTAAAATCCCTCTGCAGTAGCGTATAGCTGTAGTACTTCACGGGGAGTTCCACAAAATTTCTGGACTCCTCAATACCCCACCTTTGTGTTCTACATTTATCACTATTCTCTCAATCACCAGTCATGTCTGCAGAAGTCAAGTTAATATATGTCTAAATTGGTGCCCATTTCAGATCTCGTGTATAACAGGTTGCATGCAAGGATGCACAGCCTTGCCAACTTAATTTGCCCAGTTGTAAGGATATAGAGTCCTTGTCATATACATTGGCAGTACTTACATAAAATATCAGTAAAGGTATGAAATATTGCAATGAGATTCGCCATGTGTGATGCTCAAACTATTGATTCATGTTGCTGTGTTCAACAATGAAATGCTAGTGGTTTGGCTTGTTATCATTGGTCACGTGAAAGAAAACAAAAGCTGGATAAACGCCTGGTATACACCTCAAGCGAAAAAAAATGAAAAGACCAATGGTTAGACCACAGCTGAAGATAAAAATGGAATGATCCACACCAGGAAATAAATCACTTGCAGCTTCACAGTAGTGCCCTTTATAAAACCAAAAGTTGTAACTGAGATGTAGTAGTCAAGGTAGGAAACGGTTCACTTGCAATTTCACACCACTTTATTAAACAAGAGTAAGCGCTTTCATGATCTAAGTCAGCTGATCACTTCTTCAGACTCATAAAAACAGTTAAAACATTGGTATTTAAAATATGGTTCAACCAATGAAAACACATATAGAACTATGACATAGACTAATTAAAATTGCATACATCAATACATTAATTTGCTTTATATTCTGCATAAGATGAAATAAAATATACATATAACAGACACATTTTATGTAATAATCCATATTACTTAATGTTTTAGTTGCCTGGATTTTAAAAAAGGTTTCAAGGAAACAGCATTGTTCAGTCCAGGAGACCTATCTGCCTGAAGTAGTAAAATCCATCTTTGTTCGGCTTCCTCTACCTTATTCCTTATATCACCTCCCCTCTGACTTTTATTTATTATTTCTAAAACCATGAAATTAAAAATATGTTTCCTATCTTCTTCTTCCACATGTTTTGCTAAAGCACTTGTGTCCTTTTTATTTCTTGTATCTCTAAGGTGTTCAAGGATACGTTCCTTTAGACACCTATTGGTTTTGCCTATATAAAAGGCATGACAGACAGTGCACAAGTTGAAATAAACTAAATTTTGTGTTCTGCAGTCAGCATAAAAAAGGTGATATAAGGAATAAGGTAGAGGAAGCCGAACAAAGATGTCTCCTGGACTGAACAATGCTGTTTCCTTGAAACCTTTTTTAAAATCCAGACCACTAAAACATTAAGTAATACGAATTATTACATAAAATGTGTCTGTTATATATATATTTTATTTCATCTTATGCAGAATATAAGGCAAATTAATGTACTGATGTATGCAATTTTAATTAGTCTATGTCATAGTTCTATATGTGTTTTCATTGGTTGAACAATATTTTAAATACCAATGTTTTAACTGTTTTTATGAGTCTGAAGAAGCGATCAGCTGACTTAGATCGTGAAAGCGCTTACTCGTGTTTAATAAAGTGGTGTGAAACTGCAAGTGAACCGTTTCCTACCTTGACTACTACATCTCAGTTACAACTTTTGGTTTTATAAAGGGCACTACTGTGAAGCTGCAAGTGATTTATTTCCTGACGTGGATTATTCCATTTTTATCTTCAGCTGTGGTCTAACCATTGGTCTTTTCATTTTTTTTGTTATCATTGGTGTCTGGAAGGATAAATAGTTTGAACTGTGACATATTTTGATGTTGGGATTTACACACTGCTAAAATGGTGTTTTATTGTCTTAGAATTGAACTCATAAGATAAAAAATGCAAAACTTGAAACATAGCTTATTAATTCTCATTGCCACAGGAAAATATCCTTTTAAGCATGGTAACTAGAGATATACTCATTTCAGAATGAATGAAGACATACTTTGGATAAGTCTGTATGTGTGTGACTTTAAGTAGTCCTGGGAATGCATTACTACGTAAAACTCAATATTTCTGTTTGTAAATATATTTCAGATGGATGGGGTTGCATGACGTGAGTAACACAGGTTGAGGTATGTTGCTTACATCCTTCACAAGACATACTGTCCCAAGCACATGGTTAGGATATGAGTCATGATGATTATAACACAACTGTTGTGCCCATTATATATGTGGAATTGCATTTTAAATTAAATATCATTATTGTCATATTTAAGAAATCGTGCACACATTAGCTTGAGGTTATATGAGAAGCATTAATGACATATGCTAGAGAAGTTTAGTTATGCAAGCATTCCTAATGCATTGCTTGTAATAAGCATGTTTATCATTTTCACTTGTCTTTAGTTTTACATTCCTATCAAAATGTTGTTAGAAATGTGATACTGACTCCCTTTGTAAAAGTATCCTTCAGATGGACTCAAACCATTAATCAACTGTGTTCTTTTATCTAAAGACAGTGCACTTTCACCTTGTGCCACAGACATACATAAGTGACAGGTAGAATTTCTCCACTCAGTATTGTACAATGTGCTGATGGCTGTGCAAAGCCACCAGGCTGGTTTGCACTTCAGAAGGCAGCCTAAACTAAATGTTTCACTTTTTTCCTTAGACAGCGAGCTGTGCTTGCATGCTGCTGAGTGAAGCACAAATGCAAAAGGCATTAGAAAAAATATATGACAGAGAAAAAGCTGACAGTCTATTGAATTCAATTGATGGGTATATCTTTCAATGACCAGAACCAGAAACACATTACAGTGAAGCATTCATTTTTCTCACATTTCCTTGCAACATCAGAAATGTTCTTTGTGGAACACATTATCAGACTTGTAGTTAATGACAAATAATATGAAAGTGAGCAGACAATAGCTCACAGATTGTTAGCAATAATGAAAATAGTTGGATTTTGCACAATACAGTGATAAAAAGTAAATGTGTGTAAATATGTAGTCATACCCCCTCTAAAATAATAATCTACTGTATTTGAATCCTGCATCACCTGTCTTATTTCACTAAATTCACTTCAATTACACATTCTGCCACAGGGAGTGTTACCTGAGGAAGTGGAATTTATTTACTAAGTACTATCTAAATGGCTGATGGCTGATGGCTGAGAACTGTTGATAGGTGTGTATGTACTACATAAGGCAGCCTAAACTAAATTTTTCACTTTTTTCCTTCAGTATTGAACCCTGATTGCATACTGCCAAGCAGCATACAAATGCAGATTACAAATAAAAAAATGCTTATAGAGAATAATTGAAATATGACCTGGAAACATGATTCAAACACAGCTTCATCTGTCTTATTTCTGTCAATTCACTTCCTTAACACCTTGTAGCATAGAGTTGGACATCTGTCATGTGCATTCTCTGCAGTCATTACTATCCAGGATGCTGAGAGCCATGCACTGATGCAAGGCATATTTGCTCTACTTAAATTAAGCCAAATCGATTGTTCCCTTTTTTCCTTAATCCATGAATATTGATTGCATGCTTCCAAGCAGTGAGCAATTGTAGAAGGCAATAATAACTAAAATCTTTACAAACATAATTTTGGATAACAATTTAAAGGACTATGAAATGGATCAGTGTATATTTATCAATGAGCAGAGCTATTAGTGCATTACACTGAAACATTCAGATAACATCATGGGAATGTAAAATAGGACAGGGAACAGAAAAAATGCTTTCTTTTTCACACAGCACACATAATTAAGAGTGACATAATTTCAAATAACATATCTGTCTGTCAGGTTTACTCAATATTGACATTACTTGGGTTTCCCGTGTCAACACATTAATGCACCAAAATGTTTCAATATTTATCATGACCTCTTACAGTAAAATGATCTGTAAACAAGTTTGGAAGCCTGTGTGATGACCAGATAGTATCCCACTAGACTGCCCACAATAATGTGACATTCTCCACTATCATGGGTCAGTAACTAAGGAGCTTCAATCTTCACTATTAGCTCAAATTTGAGACCATCACTTAAACAGGAGTAATATTTCACAATTTCCCATAAGAGCACAACAGGAACATGCTCTATAACCTCGGACTGGACTGGACACTTCTGTCCACCCTTAATGTAACTCATTATTACACACTTCAGCATAATGTGTCCCAGTTTAAGACATCTGATACACTCACACTTAAATAAATGAATACTCACACATCCAGACACTTCTGGGAAAGCCTACCACAGATTTCCAGCTGTGCCCCTTCCGCAAATTAATACAGTAACACACTGCCACTAATTGGAGAGCATTCATGCCCTTTTAAAGGGGTGTCCAATTATGGAAATCAGATATTAAAACAAACAATTGCAAATGACTTAAAGCAGCCAGTCTTTTGGAGTGGCCCAGAAAGTTATCAAAGCAGGTACATTTAAAACATCTAATCCCTAACTGTGTGCTTGGGCTAGTAGTTTCCCCTGTTACTGGTGTACTCTGTTGGAGTGGTTTAAATTGCCCCTCATGGGTTCCCTTAGGTCCATGTGCAACATTGGGTATCCCTTTCTTATGCATTGGGGCCCTGCTTGCTAAGTAGACATCCCATTTTCTCGAACTCCTCTGCAGAGTTACACTGTCTGTCTGCTAACCAGATTATCATGTTATCAGGCAAAGTACTGCGGGCTTTTTCCCTCACCAAAAGATCTACCAGTCCCTCAAAAGTGGTGACCTAACACCCACTCACCTATCTGTGAAAGTAAGTACTTAAATCAGCAATATAATCACGTACACTTTCATCTACCTTGTGTCTATGTTGACATAACTTTTTTCTATAAGCTTCAGGTGTTAGTTTAAAACAATCAAGAAGATAGTTCTTAACTTTATCATAATTCAAACAATCTATATCAGACAATTTTGACATGGCCTGAACAGCTTTATCATAGAGTAAGGAAGTCAGGAGCTAAAGCCAGAGCTCACGGTCAACATCATACTGTCTTCATACCCTCTCAAATATATGAATTAAACTATCAAAGTCATTCCCATCCCTATATCAAGGAAAAAAGTTTACTGACCATTACAGCTTCCGGGAGTCCAGTTATTTCCTTCCCCATTACCTCCATGATCCTCTCAAAGGGTAAGAAACTCCACCTCATGCCAGCGCTGTCTCTCATTTTCCTCAGCTTCTAAATGCCTCAGTCTCTCCTCAGTCTCCAGATGTTTGGCTTCCAGTTCATATTGACACTGCTTCTCCTCAATGTCCAGTCATTGGGCTTCCAGTTCATACTGATTATGTTTCTCCTCAGCCTCTAGTCATTTGGCATCAAGGTGCAGTCTCTCTACTAATTTCAGTTCTGGACTCTTGACTTCCAGGTGCAGTCTCTCTAACTCCAGATGGATTTTCAGGTCCTCTGTAGAAATGTGGACTGTCCTTTCTCAGTAGGCTGCCCACCCCTAGTACCCAACTGGATATTCTCTGAATGGCTGGTCTGAGCTGAAGCTGCAACTAAAGCTGAAATCATTGCTTTCTTAGTCAGGTTGGCATGCACCAGTGCTCTGGCTTCACACTCCTTGGCCTACTGGCTCTTCATCAGCTTACTATCGTGTTCTGCTGATATTTTTGCCTGTTGTCCCTGACTAACTAAAAATAAATAAAACTGTTGTGAACTGAAATTCTGTATGTTTACTTGGCAACTGTGGAGAATGCACACCTTAATGACAACCACCCACAGGCTATGTAAGTCCAATTAAAAATCACACACCACTGCCACCAAATAATGTGATGCTGGGATAATATCATGCCCTTTTAAAGGGGTGTCTAATTAAAACAAATGATAGCAAATGACCTAAAGCAGCCAGGCTTTTGGTATGGCCCAGGAAGTTATCAAAGCAGGTATAAGCACTCTCAAGTCACTAAAGAAAGCACTGATTGACCAGCCACAATGTAAGTTAAAAATATTTAATAATGAGCAAAATGACAAAAATTATAAAACAGAAATTTCCAATAAACAAACAGAACTCAGTCACCAGAAAAATTAAATCAATACTGTAGAATAGAAATCCAACATTTAGAAAAACTCTAACTGATTAGTTATAAATTCCTATTTGACTAAAGAACATTGTTCCTGATCTAAACTAAACTATTACAACAGATCAAAGACAGGCTTACAGTTCTTGGTGAGTCCTTTTCGGGTATTCACTGTACAGTACATCTTTAACTGTTACTGCTGTAACTGCAACTGACTTCTGTAACTAACAACTGACTTCAACTGTCTTCAGTAGGCTCTTTTATAGACTAGCCTAACTGTCACAACTCTTCCAGTTCTAATTTTCATTTTATATTTTAAAAATCAACCAGCAGCTGATTTCTAAAGTTCCTTCCTGTCTTTCAGCTTCTGACAGTAACACATAGCAACTGTCAACATTCTGATGACATAATCTGCAGATCAGCTGAATCTGAAACAGTTTGCCTTTATAATCTTTCTTCACAAACATGCACAGTTAGAAATGTAAAAGGACACTGTTAAAGTCTTTAAAACATTCTGTACAAACAGATTATAAATCAACATGTAAGAACTTATTTGCAATATCATAGCTAGTCATGCTAGCATATACTACACAGGTTAATCTGAAATTATGTACAAAACCTCAGCCAGACATGCTAGCACAAATAACAGTGTCTAATTTCTTCATATCCTGTGTCACCTGTACTGTTTCTCTAAGCTCAATATATCTATACCTTATGCCAAGGAGATAGGAGTGTGGCAACTTGAATTTCTTCACTCAGTACTGCCCAGAGTGCTGAGGAAAGCACACAACTGCCAGTCTCAGCTGCTCTATTGATGGCATTCCAAATCACATTTGTCAGTTTTACCTTGGGAAGTGGACTACCATTCACTGTCAGTCAATGGAGTGCAATGAAAAAAAAAACACATTTTAAAACAAGTACTTTAAATATACATTTTGGATATTTCATCAACATGATCTTGCGACTGGAACCTGTATGAATTTGAACCATCACAATGAGTATTAATGGGTATTTTGTTTGTTTGTGTCTTTCGGCTTTTCCTGGTTAGGAGTAGCCACAGCGGAACTCTGGTCTGCTAATGATTGGCAGTAGATTTTTACGTGCCGAGTTGCCAGCCCTGATGCACAACCTTCATCGAAGGTATGCCCATTCACGCATGTCTCCACACAGAAGACGCTCTAGCTGAGAATCGAACAGGACAATGTCTTACTGTGAGGCGACAATGCTACTGCAGCACCACCACCACAGTTTAAGAGCAATAATTTAATATTATTTCCCATATATGTCAAACACAAAGTCATATATTAGCAAGGAGAAAAAGTGCTTAGATGTACTCATAATGCAACATTGTATCAAGTCACATTGAAAGTGCAACAGAAATGAGTTATGAAAGTTGTTCTTTCTCATTGGTCTGTAAATGTCTGGATGATCGGGATACTGGCAATAATTAGGATACTCATGTACCCACATAATATTAAACAAAGAGTGAAAACACTGCAGGTGTATTCCTTTCTTTTTTATGATGTTCATCCCTTATCTGTGCTTTCCTAAGAGCAATTCTATCTCATTTGTATTGCATATGGTATCTGTATCAATGCTTAATGTACCGCTTGAATATGCACACATTTCTTAGTTAGAGACAGTAACTGTGGTCATTAAAACAGTGTTTGAATGCTAGGAATTTTGCCCTCCTAACTCACTCAATGTACTTTCAGACTTTTTGGTAAGTTTCTTCTCCCTGATACACCCCCATTAAGCATTTATCAAAGAGCAGAAACTGTGAAACATTGAATGTTTCATACTGCAGTCATATTAATCATAGACACCTGCAAGCCATTAGCAAGTAACACTTCTTACACAATGTTTACCTTTCCTGCACTGAGTGCAGATTTTGGTATTCAGGAATGCTAATGATTTAACACCTCACTTACAGACTCACAGTACTCAGGAGCTGAATCTATACCCTATAAACATAAATGTGTAAGTAATGAACTTGTATGATAGTGGGGAGAATATTTAGATCTAGATAGCTGGGTACTGCTAAATATACAATTTGAGGAGACTTATCTACTTTCTAATATGCTTTCTTGTCAAGGTACAATGTTCTTTCTTACTGAATTATTTTAGTTTGATACTAAGGATGGAATACAATGCCCAATACAATCATTTTTTATCTGTCTGTATTTTCTTCATTCATTACTCTTGGCATAGCTCAAGTAATCACTTATTTGTCTGCATTACAAAGTTTGGTAAAGAATGCTACCTGACATACTTTTGTAGGTTTTATTTTCTGGGACTTTTAAATGTTATTGCATAAGAGTGTCATATAACTTTGTATTAAGGTCAGGTATTTCTGCTTGTGTAACCCAAAGAATGTATTAAGGTTGTGATACCTACCTGACTGCTCTCCACACCAGTAGAAATGGTGCTATAATAGTTGCCTCCATTTCTGCTTGTACAACATGAATTAGAATTGTTAATGCTGCAATGTATTAACACAGTTACACAACTGCTGTCTGCATTGCAGAACTGTTACATTTGTTATTATGAATATTTTGGTGTGGAGGCTGTCTCAACTTGCACGTAGTCATAGGGAACATTAACTTTTCAATTGTTATGTGCATTATGGATGCACACATTCATACATAATTGAGTTTGCAGCCATCCTGTCTACGTATTATAAATTTAACTTTATGTCTGTTTTCTATTTCATCTCATGCAGGCATGTGACACCCAAGACATCTGTACCCTGAAAGCTGCCATTCAGTGATGCAGAGAATGAGGTCATTATCAACACTTTCCATCATCACAGAGCTTTTCTCTTAGAGGGAGGTAGAAATGACAAATCTGCCTAAGGCAGGATATGGCAGCACATGGTCGACATCAGTGCTGTTGGAGGGCATAGGAGAACTTACTCCTAGATATGACACAGGGCAAATGTGATAATATCTTCCCACTGTGAGGTGGCTGCACTTGCCAGAGAACAGGTGATTACAGGGGGTGGTTCTCCTACCAAATCACCACTGACTGAAACAGAGGAGTTCCTGTCCACTGTCAGAAATCCAGACAGTGTGGCCGAGGGGTAACACAGACTCATTGATGTTGATTGTGTTGTGGATGGCAGACCTAGAGTATCTCAAGCAGAACTTCCAAGTATGCAAAAATAAAAAGAATTGTAAGTGCCATTTATGTATATATTTATATGCGTGTATCTTATATGTCTGATATATCAAGAGCCAGTGACAAGTGTGACTTAGACAACACTGTACTAGAGAGATAGAGGGGGATTTTTGGGGAGGAATTCAACTGGTCAGTACATTTTTGTATGAGATGATTCTTAATTTTTGCATGTAAAGAGAATGTTTGTTTCTTGCTTCATTAGCCTTATGATACTAATCAGCCTTCTTTCCTTTCCCTTCCTTATCCACAGGGACATCTGGATTACAAACCCACCTGCACATGGTAAACACACATTTTTTATTATTATTAGTGTAACTAAGATAGATTTAGGTTTAAATGAGAATAATATTTGTATTGCTTTAGCATCTATTATAGTCTAACATACCTTTTGCATAACAAAGTTTTGATTGGTTTAATTCCCTTTTTCTCACTTTGTTGTGTTTATTGCTTGTTACTGTGGAACTCCTACCACCTGGTGTCAGAGTATTGGCAGCCTCTAATGATGATGGTGGTGATGAAGAGTCACACTCTAGCCCTGGCTCATGACACCTATGAGAAATTCACACAACACAAGTGAGTAAGGATACAAGACACACTCTCAAACTAGGAATATCATAGAAAGTGTGTTTGGATTGCTCAAATCGATATTCCATTTTCTAGACACATCAGGAGGTGCCCTGCAGTTTGACCCAGATACCTCTGCCCAAATAGTCAGGGTATGATCTGATAGGGAGATTGGTGAGTTATAGTATCTTTGATTAAATAGTATTTATCCTTGGGTATATATATATATATATATATATATATATATATATATATATATATATATATATATATATATATATATATATTCTATGTATGTGTGATTATATAGTGGAGCACTACCATTGTTCTGAACATCTATCCATCCCACTGACACTAAGTAGGTTTTGAGAAGTCTACATTGACTAGTAATGTATATCCTGCAGTGGCCACCTGATATCGGGGACATGGTAGCATTCTAATCACCTATTATTATGGTGATTCCTTCTGCTAATGCAGTTATGCAGTTAAGAATATGCTTAATTTTAGTGAGCCTATGCCCTGAGGGTATGTATATTATAGCTATGGTAAAGATTTCATGCCAACTCTAACTTTTATTGCTACAAAGCGACTCTTAGTGTCTGAGATTTGGTTTGTGATGTCCCTTATGGTGTATTTGTGTAATAGGATTATTACTCCTTTTCTTTTAGCCCTGGGTTAGGAAGAAAACTCAGCTATGTAGTATTCCCCTCTTTGCAGTTTTTTATGCTCTTCTTCATTTGGTGAGCCTCCTCCTGAGGGGCTATTATGTCTGGTCATAGTTAATGAATATTTAGGAGAAAATCCTCCATCTCTTCACAGGATCATTTTTGCCATTAACATTCCATATAAGGAGAGACCAGGATTTACTGTAATGGCAAGTCAAGTAGTCTTACTAAATAAAACCCCTGTGCTATGTGAGTGGCTCATTGCTCTTAACTCATTGCCCTGGCTCCCGATTTGTAGCAAGAGTTGTGAAATCGTTAAACACTTACACACTCCCCTCTTCTTAATATTAACTACCCCAAAGAGCCTACTAGATAAATGTAGAAACAGAAAAATGGTATATTACAAACTATGTACAAACTTTATCTTACAGTAGGAACTTCCTAGGAAGGAGTCATGCTACATTAGGCTGCCAAGATAGCTGTCATTTTTCAGCTAAAATAGCTAGAAAATGTAATATAAATGCAAAAGGATAGCTATGGTAGGTTGAGGCAGCCATCCCCCTAGAAATGGTAATGCATCAAGTACTAAGCACCTCTAAAAGTATAACATATTTTTAAGCAATATTTTTAACATATAGTGTATAAGACCCACTATATAATCATTGGATTACTTGAGGTGCATTATGACCAGAAACTTCTAATAGTGTATTGCTTGATCTCTGTATATTACCTGGACAACAAATTGCTAATTTTGTCCAAAATTATATTTAGTGTCCAAAGAAATTACGTCTCTTCTTTAAAACCAAACAGGTTGGAGTGCTCCTTTTTTCTATGAGAATCCTAGCTTTATCCCTTAGAGCAAATTGCTTCTTGAACAATAGAAACAGATTCAGAATTCCCTGGGTGGACTACAGGTCCTGCAGGGTGAGGTAGTGTCTACCTCAGCCATTGTATTAGTGGCTCATTGTGGGTTGCTCTAGTGCTGGTCCTATGAGACTGATTGTAGGTTCAGTATGTTTTCTGTAGCACTTTGATGGTCTTTATAAGTTTTAGGCCGACCTACAAGAAAGATTTTTTAAAGTTGGTGGATACAAAAGTTTAAAGCATATCCCTCAGAGCTTGCACAGTTTCATAATCGGGAGATATGAAGCTCACAACCACCTGGCTGGAGCCGAGAAGTCCTATTCAGTATAGATTCTTATGTCTGCCCATATTAATTTATTGTTTGTTTGCCATAGTTTGGTAAGAATTTGTTTTTTTAAAACATAAGTTTCAACTCTCTCTATGATATGTCTCAGGGGAGCTGAAGCAGAGACGGGGTTCCATGGCAGTCTATGCGCCCCTTCTATTTGTCTTTGAGCTTTCTCCATATCAGTTGATGCACCCATTTTTTTTGACAAAGCTAGGGCAATCTTTCCCCTCCAAGCATTCTGGGATACCCTCTAATCTTATGTTTTTTTCTTGTAGCTCAGTCCTTAAAGTCTATTAATCTCACCATGAGATATTTCCATCTTGCTTCCAGCTTTTCCAGTTAAGCAGCGTACTCGTGTGTTTTATCTGCAGCGATTGAATGGCATCCAATTGCATGTTTAGTGCTGTTATTTTCTAGAGACTTTCCTCAGTGATATCAACATAGATTTGCAGAGTCTCCTTCATTTCCCTTATTTCCTGCAGGATCTCATTGAGTTCTGGTTGTTGGATAGATGTCTCTTGTCTGATCAGGGTTGTATGATTACTCATGGTTCTATGTGTTGCTGAGGCCCAGATGCAGTCATCACTTCTAGCAATAGATTTTTCATATTGTTTAAGTCCTTCCTCTTCATTTTATTCTTCATGTGCTGGTTTTAGAGTCTGTTGATATGGTGAATCCATGTTATCACATGGTAGGATCAATTTTATGCTGGTGCTTTACACAAAATCCTTCTGTGGGTGGTGGACCATCCAAGTTGGTATGCTTATCTTTTGGTTGTCATACAGGAAGTCCATTGATAGATAATATATTTTGAAATTAGGGATGGAGGCCTCCTCAACCATGGACAGCAGGTAGTATAACTCCCACGAAAAAATGATTTGGGTGATACAGACATTACTTTGATAGGAGACTTTATGGAAATCATATTAATGAATAAATCACCCTTTCTCTGAAGGTGAATTTTTTCACCAAGTAAACCAGGTAGTGAAAGGTGCTTCCTCAACATCTATATATATATATATATATATATATATATATATATATATATATATATACACACAAACATGGAATTATAAAACCAAAATACTGGTGATGGCACGAGGTATGAAACAATAACCAAACTTCTTTACCGTATACTTTATTTTCACCGCTTTCGTCTTACGACTTTTCTCAGAACTAAAAACAGCACTTAAAAACTTCCATACTTATATATACATACTCATTAACACTTCATTACATTACACCATTAACCAATTTCCATTTAAAGTGCCACAGTAAAATTTAAAATCTTAAGCCTATAAACACTATTTATTTATATACATTTTCCTATATTTCAAAAAAAAAACCATTTAATATTAATAACTTCATTCAGTCCTGGTGTTTTCTTTGCCTGAAGTTGTATCTGCCACCAGGTTTCCCTTTGTTCTAAAATGGTGTCATGTAATGAAGTCATAATGAGTATGTATATAAGTATGGAAGTTTTTAAGTGCTGTTTTTAGTTCTGAAGAAGTCGTAAGATGAAAGCGGTGAAAATAAAGTATACGCTAAATAAATTTGGTTATTGTTTCGTTCCTCATGCCATCACCGGTATTTTGGTTTTGTTTGTGGTTATTATACTGGTTGAAGTGTTCCTGTGAGACATGGAATTATATGTGGAAAATAAGTTTGTTTTTACATCAGAATATGCCCCTGATGTTATATAAACAGTTTTAGGTAATATTTTATTTTGTAGACTGGCCAGAAACTAGATTTGGTTAGGATTAAAAACACTCATTCTGATGAAGATATTAATTGTTTTGATATCAGTATTTATAAAGATCATTTAGACAGTAGGTTTAAGTCGTGTTTTTGAAATGTTAACATTTTCTAATAGCTGTTTACATTGTGAAACCTGCCATCCCTTTTATCAAAAGAAGGAGTTAGTCTTTTCTTGAACCTGTTATGAGTTACTGGTTATGCATTATCATTTGTTGTTGGTTTGTTTCTATATAAAATCTAATAAAACATTCGATATAAAAAAGAAGGGGTTATTGACAATACAAATGGTTAGACCATTGAGAATGACCACTGATGATACAATGTTTTTAATGAACTTAGGAAGATGAAGGGCTTATTTTACAAAAGAGGTTACCCCCCAAAATATTGGAAACTATTGTTTAGAGTTTTACAGAATATAAAGTCTTCATGCAAAATTATATTAAATGGTTTCATGGAGGGTATTAGTATTGTGTCTAAATGGTCAAGTATGCAGTTTGACTTTCTTAGATTTATGGTGTTAGCATACCCAATACAAAGAATCTAAATGACATTATAAGAAACATATCTTCCCATCATAGGGACTTAGTATTTGAAGTACAGACATGTCCAAATTTTGTATTCATGAGGAGTACTAACATCGTAGTGGAACAGCCAATCTGGTGGCATAGAAAGGATAAAGCCCTAACTATGGCCAAGTCAGCCTGGGTTTGATTAGTGGTACAGGTGACTGACAGAGTGGCAGGGAGGGATGGGTGTGCCCATCCCAGGTAAGAGGGTATTCATTAATGATGCTCCCTTAGGGGAGACATGGTCCAAAGATGGGAGTTTCCCTCAGATGAATTAATGACCATGGGAAGTGAGACAGGAAGTGGATAGGGCATCTAAAAAAGAAAATCCACTCTCTGGGTGGAAGCAGTGATAGTTGAGCTCTGAGGCTGTCCTTAGGATCCATGACCAGCCCTAGTGATACTTTATTTTATTTATTTTACATTTGTTGACCGGGCTAGTCCAGCTGGATACATATCCATTTTCAGCAGAGGCCCGGGGAGAAAAGCTCCTCGAGAGTACAAAACAAAGTATGACATTAATCAAATAAAAACAGTAAATAAAATTCACAGTTTAACAAATAGAAGTACTATATACAATTTAGCTATATTATGCAAAAAAGAACATATTGAAATAAAAAGTTGGGTAACAGGTAAGTAAATAAGTACAGTACAGGAACATGCTAGAAAGAAGTGTGTTAACATAAGATACTAGAGTGACATAAGAGAGATAATAAGATATAAGAGATAGTCAAGATTAGTTAAAAGACAAGTTATGCTTCTGGATTCAAGTATGCAGGTAGATTATACAGACATTAAGATTTAGAGATTTAGTGAGAAGACAAGAGTAGTTAGTCTGTGTTAAGACAGGTGCATAGCCAATGTGTTTTAAGGTAGGATTTAAGCCTGATTTTGAATTGTAAGTGATGGTAGTGAGGTTAGGTCGCTGGGAAGAGAGTTCCAGGATTTACCAACGTGTTAGAGAATAGAGAGTCCCCTGCCTTGTTGTTGGCTTTGTGTGTTAGTACTAGTATTTTAGTAGCTGAGCAGGGTATTAAGGTTACTGTAGGGAGTGATAAGTTTGGTAAGAATCGTGTGTTACTAGGCTGATACAGGATTTTATAGGCAATTATTAATTGATTAAGTAGAAGTAGGTTGGGTAACTCTAGCCATCCAAGATTTTTATAATTAATACAGTGGTGGGTCCTAAATGTAGAGCCAGTTGCAAATCTTGCAATATTGTTGTAGGAGACTACTAGTTTGTTCATATTGGTTTTGAGAGGTTAGTATAAATAGGGGAGGCATAGAGGAGGGTAGAGATTAAGTGGGTCTGGGCAATAGTAGATTTAGCTAGTGGGGTAAGAAAGGATTTGATTCTATATAGTGAGCCTAGTTTTTGTTAACTGATTTTATGGTATTGTTTATGTGGGCCTCAAAGTTAAGGTTATTGTCAATTAGTACCCTAGGAGTTTTGTGTTAGAGTCAGGGGATATAATAGTTCCATTGTTAGAAGTGACAGTAAAGTTTAGAGGTGTGTGTCTATGGGTGGGAGTAAAAGTAGAAGTTTGGTTTTAGGATTTAGGATAAGACATTGATGTTGTAGCCAATCCTCAACTGTGTTAAATACTTTTGGGTAAGGGATTGTAGGTCTGCTGGATTTGGGGCTGTGCAGATTAATGTGGAGTCATCAGCATATTGTATTAAGGAGGCCTGAGGAATAACAGTGTACAGGTCATTGATAAAGACAGAGAATAGAAGTGGTCCAAGTATAGAACCTTGGGGACACCTAGTGAGATGGGGAGATGGGGAGATAGGTTGTTCTCCCACATGACTGCTTGTTGCCTATTGCTTAAGTAGGATTCAAACCATTGTATAGAAAGAGTATCAAGGGACAGGTTTTTCAGTGTGTTAATGAGAAGTTTGTGGTTAACCATGTCGAAGGCTTTGGAGAGATCAATAAAGAGGGCTGAGGATAGAGTGTTGTTATTGCGGTTTTTATTTATACAGTTGGAGAAGGATAAAAGGGCAGTAGTACTGTGAAATGGCCTGAAACCGTGTTGGCAGCTAGCTAGCAAGTTGTTGTCTATAAGGTGTTTTAACAGTTGCATATGAATGCATTTCTCCATGATTTTGGCTAAAGGAGAGAGTATGGCAATAGGTCTGTAATTGGATAGATCCCTAGAGTTTCCACCCTTATGAAGGGGGATAATATGTGCAATCTTCCATGTGATAGGAATTGCACCTTCAGAGATTGTTCTGTTAATCAGAATGGAAACTGGGTAGGCTATAGCATAATAAATTTGGGGGTTAGGGAACAAGCTGGTGGGCCTGGCTTGGATATTGGGCACTGGGGCAGGGAAAATGATGTCCCAATGGGGGGCCAAAAAGAATATAGTGGAACAGGTGCATAATAAACTCAGTAACAGAAAAAATATATATGTTTAGATGTGGATGCAGTTAATCAATGCAGTTTTATCAAAGAATGTAAAACGTAATTTTACCAAATATACCATGTTATAGTAAAGCAATTAAAATTAGTGGATATTGTGATTATAATTCTGAAGAGGTGGTTATTTAGCCCAGTGTTCATCCTGTACCACATTTTATGTTGGCAAAACTGAAAGAAAGCTAGAAATCCACCCCTACAGTGTCATGTTTTAGACAATGCCAATCTGATAAATCTTCCAACATAGTAGATTCTAAGCAATATAAACTAAAGGTGTTACTGCTCAGTGCTAGGAGTCTCAACAAGAATCTTCACTCCCTGTTAGCACTCCTTACCCTGGAGAATGCTGACATCTGTGCAGTTACTGAGATGTGGTCTAAAGACGTGGAAGGCACCCCGGCAGTATAAGACTATAATGCCTTCCACATATTTAAACTATCTACCGCACAATAAGGGAGAAGAGGTGAACATGTCTCAATCTACATAAAAACTAAGCAACACTTCTCAAGACTTGACAAACAATATGACATGCTTGAGCTATTCCATGTCCAACTAATCATAGGTAAAGTGCAATAGCATATCCTTGTTAGCTATAGGTCTGCATCTATAACCCAGGATAACCATACTACATACTTGAATGTAGTGGAGTCACTCACAGTTCAGCCCAACACCATATTCATGGGTGATTTCAACTATCCCACCATAAATTGGGGTACATACACAACCACTAACATGCAGGCTCAAAGATTCCTGGGTTTTGTTAATTCAAACACCCTGGAACACCTACTCTGTACACCTACCAGTGAAATATACTGGATCTGGTACTCACAAATATGAGGGAATGTTGCACCCCCCCCCCTTGTGTAATGTCCTCACTGGTCAGATCAGATCACAAAGTAGTAACCCTTGAAATAAATAAAAGGCTGAACTCTCAGCAAACCCTAGAACCTTTAAGAACTTTTCCAAGGCTGACTACCTCCTATTAAGTGAAGGCTAAATTCCAAGCCTTCCCCCAAGTTCAGAGAGCATGGTGGCCTTTGCAGACATGTTTACAGAAACCCTATACAGGCATGTAAATAATTGGATAGAAACAGCTGTTCTAAACTAAAATAAATGTAGGACAAACTCCTGAAAAAAGCACCATTGGTAGACCCCCAGTATAAATAGGTTGTACAACAAAAGAAAGAAAATCCTGTCCAAAAATAGGAA
This sequence comes from Protopterus annectens, assembly GCF_019279795.1. Lineage (NCBI taxonomy): Eukaryota > Metazoa > Chordata > Ceratodontiformes > Protopteridae > Protopterus > Protopterus annectens. The sequence goes on from NC_056733.1 coordinate 390,001,527, forward strand.
GGGATATGCGCAAAAGACAAAAAACCTCCCTTGTCACTCTGAACAAGCAACTCAGGGCACTAATTAAATCCACTAAAGCCAATTTTGAGGAAAAAATATCCTCCCAGGCTGAGGATAGTCATAAGGCATTTTTTTAGTTATGCGCACAACCTTAAAGGGAACACCCAACAGTGTGCTGAACTAATAGTAAATGGAACTTCCTATACTTGAACCAGAGGATATAGCAGATTTACTGGCTGATATATGTAGCTCCAATTTCACTCCCTTTCACCCCCAGATTCCCCACAAGAAACACCCTCAACTATGTCTCTCCCAACTATCACTGAAGAACAGGTCCTCACTGCACTCTCCAGAACTAAGAACACTGCATCAGTGGGTCCTGACAATATCCCAGGATAGCTTGAAGCATGTCCTGTCAGACTTCATCCCTAGAGAATGGAGGACTGCAGCTGTTATCCTGTACATAAAGATGGACCATCAGTAGACCCAGGGAACTACAGACCCATACATTTGACTAGTCTTATATGCAAGGCCATGGAAAGAATTATTGTGGACTTGATAACAAAGACATAGGAAATCTTCAAATACTGGACCCATCACAGTTTGATTTTGCAAGGGCAGGTCATGCCTACTAAACTTGGTGAACTTCTTTGAGAAGATCACTGGAGCCATGGAAAAGTCAAAACAGTACATGCTGCCTACTTTGACCTGGCAAAGGCATTTGTCACAATACCTCACTCAGTTATTATAGACAAATGTACACATTTACACATAAATCCCATTATCACTAAATGGATAGCCAAATGTCTCACAGATAGGACACATGAAGTTAGGTAGGGAAATCTACTTCCATTATCCACTTCCATCTAAGGCAAATATAGAAGGCCTTTGGATGACCACTGATGATTGCAAGTTGGGTGCAAGAATTGAATCCCCCAGAGATGTAGATATCTTACAGGAAGGTCTGACACAGACAGATAACTGGTACCGGAACCATGGCCTAAAACTCAATGCTAAAGAATGCATGATTATATTCTTTGGGAAAATGACTACCCCAGCAAATTACAGCTTTGACAGCATCCCCCCATGAGTAGACCTAGTGATAAGGGACATAGGAACTCAGGTTAATCGTAACCTGGACTATGATCACCATATGTACATGACAGTGAGAAAATTCTTCTATGTGGCACAACTTATAATTTTATTTATTTATTTATTTATTTTACATTTGTTGACCGGGATGGTCCGACTGGATACATGTCCATTTTCAGCGGAGGCCTGGGGAGAAAAGCTCCACATTGACAGTAAGTTACATACATGTTACATAGATACATATTGTTTCATTTAGTAATTAATGCATATGAGGAGAAGACATGAAATATATGTATTATAGAAAAACATCTTAGGAATAGCAATCACCGATGCAACAGATCTTTTTCTTCCCTAGGTTGTCCTTTTAGCAAAGATTAAAGGGCTTCCATTTATGGGCAGAAAAATTCTCAAGGAAATATGGGGTTAGGTCAATTGAGAATAAAGGTCTAAAGTTTTTATACTTGGATAGTCCTGAAGAAAAGTATGATCTTGGCTTACTGAAGAGGAGTTAATCTGGGTTTGAGCATTGGCAAAGCCAATGTGACTTAAAATGGTATTTTAGACTCTTTTTGAATTGGGTTAAGGAGGTAGTAAGAGTGAGGTTGAAAGGAAGGGAGTTCCATATTTTTCCAATGGCGTTGGCAAACAGTGTATCACCCCCTGAGTTATAGGATTTGATTGTTTGGACAAGTAGCCTGTTTGATGAGCGTAGACAGCTGAGATTGGTGTAGGGTATAATTAAATTTTTCAGTGCAGGAGTGTTATCAGGTTGTTTGAGAATTTTAAATGCTTCTATGAGTTGGTTCTGCTGGAGAAGGTTTGGTAATTCTATCCAACCAAGGTTTCTTAGGTTAACACAGTGATGGGTTCTATAGGGCATGCCAGTTGCAAATCTGGCAATATGATTATAACAACATGAGAGTTTATTTAGGTCAGATTTGTTAAGGTTAGTAAGCATGGGGGAGGCATATAAAAGGGTAGAGAGAAGATGTGAGCAGGCAATGATTACTTTGGCAATTGGAGTTAGGAAAGATTTTACCCTATATAGTGACCCAAGTTTCTTGTTAACGGTTTTAATGGTTTGGTTACTGTGCATGTCGAATCTAAGTTTATTGTCAATGGTAACTCCTAATAGTTTAGTATAGGAGTCTGGGGAGATGATAGTCCCATTGTTGGATTGTATAGTAAAGGATATAGGAGAGGGTTTATGGGTTGGATGGAAGAGTACTAATTTGGTTTTGTTTGGATTCAAGATCAGTTGACGACCTGATAGCCAGTGTTCTACTGCAGTAAAAATGCATTGGGTTGTGGTTAGTAGGTTAACTGGAGATGTATCAGAACAAACTAGCGTTGAGTCATCTGCATATTGAATACAGGTGGCCTCAGGGATGGCTGAGTAGAGGTCATTAATAAAGACTGAAAAGAGAAGAGGTCCCAATATGGAACCTTGAGGAACCCCTATGGTATTTGGAAAGAGGCGAGAGAGCTTATTCTGCCAGAGTACTGCTTGTTGCCTATCAGAGAGATAGGCATGAAACCAGTCCAGTGTTTGGTTGTCTAGGTAGAGAGTTTTCAGAGTGTGGAGAAGTAGCTGGTTGTTAACCATATCAAAGGCCTTTGATAGGACCAGAAAGAGAGCTGAGGACATTTTTTTGTTATTCCGGTTGTGGTTAATTATGTCAGTAAATGAGAGGAGGGCAGTGGTTGTACTGTGGTGGGGTCTAAAACCATGTTGTGAACTGGTTAGTAGATTGTTCTGGATAAGATAGTATAGAAGTTGTTTGTGTACACACTTTTCCATGATTTTGGCCAATGGTGACAATATAGCTATTGGCCTATAATTTGATAGTTCTGTGGATGAGCTGCCTTTGTGGAGTGGAATTACATAGGATATTTTCCATATTGAGGGAATTGTGGACTCCGTTATGGTTCGATTAATTAGGATTGAGATGGGGTAAGTTATGATATCTGCAGCTTTTTGCAAATATTCAGCTGGGAGAAGGTCTTCAGAGAGGGTAGTTGGCTTTAGCTTCTTCAGTAAGGATCATATAAAGGAAGTGGAGACAGGTTGGAGGTTAAAGCAGAGTAGAGTCTTAGGGATAGTATCCATTATTGAGGAGCAGGTAGCAGATAATTGGTTGGCTAAGGACTGGATAGTATCAGTAAAGAAAGTATTAAAGGTATTTGCTACTTCTTCTGGGTTTTTATCACATAGCGTTTCTGGGGTAGGGGTGGAGGATTTACCTGGATGGAGAAGATTGTTTAAACCCGCCCAGAACTTTTAAGGGTTGTTTTGGTGTTTATATTGTAGTTGGCAGTAATAGTTTTTTTGTCAAGTGATATGGCTTTTTTTGTCTCATTTCTTAGCTGTTGGAATTTAATACGGTCTAGGGGTGACTTGGTTGTACGCCATTTGTCCCATGTTTTGTTTCTAAGTTTGATTTTAGATTTGGAGTCATTTGTTAGCCAAGGTGCTATTTGTGTTTTAGTTTTGATTAGTCTTTTTGGGGCATGAGAATCAAGTATGGTTAGAAATGTGGTATTAAAATTTGTTACTGCCTCCTCTAGGGGAAGATACTTAAGAGTTGACCAATTACAGGATTTAAGTTCCATTTGAAATTTTGTGAGGTCAAAATGTTTCTTGTTTCTAACCGACCTGTAAATGGGCAGTTTAGAGCTTACTGCTTTGTCTTTCCTTATATATGTGATAAGGTGATCACTAAGGTCATTGGGAAGGGTCCCAGACATGTACATATGGGGATGACTATTTATAAGTATCCAATCCAGGATACTCTCTTTTTGGTTAGAATTGCCTATTCTGGTGGAGGAAGATATGGTCTGTGAGAATCCATGGAGGTTTATATGGGTGGGGTTGGACTCTGAGGAACATAGGTTCCAGTCAATGTTAACATCGCCCAGAACAATAGTTTCTTGAGGGTAGCTGTTTGCTAACCAGTTAAGAATGTTCTCCAGTGTGTCAGAGTTTTTCCCAGGGGGGATGTAGATCCCAATTAGATTTATTCTTTTTTGTTTATTTAGTTGTAGTTTTAGAGCTAATATTTCAGCATTAGAGATCTGGGGTGGTTGAATGGGGTTAAGTGTGATGTTAAGTGTGCTTTTGTATAGCACGGCAATACCACCTCCCTTTTTCTTTGTACGATCGGCCCTAAGTATATTATAACCAGGTGGTAAGATCTCATTATCTTTGGTTCCTGGTTTTAGCCAGGTTTCTGTTAGACACATTATGTCAGGGAGGTACATTGCTAAAAGAGCATGTAGGTTGTGTACCTTATTGTTTAGGCTTTTTATATTTAGGTGGCAAATTTGGAGTGAGTTGGTTGACCTGAGAGAAAGTGGTGGGCTATCAGAGTTTGTGGTTGACGAGGGGCCTGGGTTAGGGTGGATGTCTCCATCTTTAGTTATGTTTTTTCTTAGATAATCTAATAGTCTCATAAGTTTAAGTAATAGTTTTTGACCATATTTGGATTTGGGGTGATTTAGGTTTGGTTTGTTAGGATACAGGTAATTAGGTTTTGGTGTTTTATTGGTTGGATAGTAGGTTATATATTCAGTACTACGTGAAGATAGGGGAGTACTATTTTGATATTTGGGGTAGTGGAATCCTGAGTATAGCTGATCTTCATATCTAGTTAATAGGTATAGTATAATTATAAGTGGTCGAATGAGAGGTATAGTTTTTAGTGTTGGCTTAGTTATAGTGGGTGGGGTGGACTTAATTGTCTTCGGGTGATGGTACATTGCTTTAAAGGGAATGTAGATGGTTAGATTGGTAAGTGATGGGAGGGGGAGGGAGGTAATAGAGAAGTGGTTTTGTATGGCTAGAAAAGGGGTGGGGGTGTGGCTAAATAGGTATAAATGTAGGAGTACTGGGGCGGGTGGGATATGGGGGCAGGGTGGGGCGCGGAGCGAGCCGAGCATAGCGAGGGCGAGCGTAGCGGGGTTAATTCTGCACCAAACTATCCAAGGGCCAGTGAATAAAGTAAGTATTTGAAATACCCTACTATATAGTTCACCAAGCATAAAACAATTCCCTCTCTCTATTGTTAATGTGCACTTTGATTTCTGATTTCTACTAAAATTATCTAGGTGAGTTGCTATATTTAGATTGGATTAGGTGGTTTACTGCCGTGTTTCGAACCCAGTATGCTAGCTTTAAAAGAAATATTTAAAACTTTCTTTGTACTTTACTGTTGATAAATATTAACCTTGGCCGTTTGTTATATTGTAGTGGAACTGATGAATAGAGCTTGTCTGTGCGTTCTTATCAGGTTTAGCGACTCTCTTTAGAGCAGGACTTGTAGAATGTAGCCAAGTAGGGAAATTAAAGGATAGTGCCTGAAAGGAGATACAATACATCGACAAGGCTTTCATTAGAACCCTTCTATCTTGTTTGCACAGTCAGTCGTACATTACAATTACAAACTTGAACACAGTCTTGCATTTCTACAGTGAGTAGCACAGAATAGGTACAGCAACTTGTTATACAAAGCACGATAGCTGTGCGAATATAAAATAGTGAGTTTTAGTGGACTATCACAGCTCATCCATGCCTGTATTGCAATAAAAACAGATTTAGCGCAAAAAAGACCTTATCAGTTTACTAGCGATAACATCACTAAAACTTAGTAGCTACAAGATATTTATAGGAATATACACACTTCTGCTGTGGAGATATCTACAAAAAGTATTAATTTCTCCCTGTGCCTTTTTCAACCTTACTGGTTATACAGCACTAGCAAGCATGCTGTCGCCAAGAGATTTCTAAGTCCAGAGTTCTTTTAAAGCTGAGTCTCCGTTTTAAAAACAAAGGCATTAACAGTTAACCAGCAGTTTTGGACTCCTCAAGTTGTCGCTAAGAGATATTTACAGAAATATACATTTACAATACCAGCATTTACATACCCTGATTTGGAGGCTGCTGACTAGGTTCAGAAACACAGCAGTAATTAAAAAATGGCGGTACCTGCAGGGAGATAAGTAACCTTGCATACGTCAGAGGTACAGGGAGGAGTTATAGCAGGGTTAATTCTGCACCAAACTATCCAAGGGCCAGTGAATAAATTAAGTATTTGCAATACCCTACTATATAGTTCACCAAGCATAAAACAATTCCCTCTCTCTATTGTTAATGTGCACTTTGATTTCTGATTTCTACTAAAATTATCTAGGTGAGTTGCTATATTTAGATTGGACTAGGTGGTTTACTGCCGTGTTTCGAACCCAGTACGTTAGCTTTAAAAGAAATATTTAAAACTTTCTTTGTACTTTACTGTTTATAAATATTAACCTTGGCCGTTTGTTATATTGTAGTGGAACTGATGAATAGAGCTTGTCTGTGCATTCTTATCAGGTTTAGCGACCCTCTTTAGAGCAGGACTTGTAGAATGTAGCCAAGTAGGGAAATTAAAGGACAGTGCCTGAAAGGAGATACAATACATCGACAAGGCTTTCATTAGAACCCTTCTATCTTGTTTGCACAGTTAGTCAGTTGTACATTACAATTACAAACTTGAACACAGTCTTGCATTTCTACAGTGAGTAGCACAGAATAGGTACAGCAACTTGTTATACAAAGCACGATAGCTGTGCGAATCTAAAATAGTGAGTTTTAGCGGACTATCACAGCTCATCCATGCCTGTATTGCAATAAAAACAGATTTACTGCAAAAAAGACCTTATCAGTTTACTAGCGATAACATCACTAAAACTTAGTAGCTACAAGATATTTACAGGAATATACACGCTTCTGCTGTGGAGATAACTACAAAAAGTATTAATTTCTCCCTGTGCCTTTTTCAACCTTACTGGTTATACAGCACTAGCAAGCACACTGTCGCCAAGAGATTTCTAAGTCCAGAGTTCTTTTAAAGCTGAGTCTCCATTTTAAAAACAAAGGCATTAACAGTTAACCAGCAGTTTTGGACTCCTCAAGTTGTCACTAAGAGATATTTACAGAAATATACATTTACAATACCAGCATTTACATACCCTGATTTGGAGGCTGCCGACTAGGTTCAGAAACACAGCAGTAATTAAAAAATGGCGGTACCTGCAGGGAGATAAGTAACCTCGCATACGTCAGAGGTACGGGGAGGAGTTGTAGCGGGGTTAATTCTGCACCAAACTATCCAAGGGTCAGTGAATAAAGTAAGTATTTGAAATACCCTACTATATAGTTCACCAAGCATAAAACAATTCCCTCTCTCTATTGTTAATGTGCACTTTGATTTCTGATTTCTACTAAAATTATCTAGGTGAGTTGCTATATTTAGATTATTACTTATAAGTAATTAAATGCTATCTAGATCTAAGGAGATCATAGTTCCACTATTATCAGCTCTCATTTCACCAATAATCAAGTATAATGCACCATTTGGCATGTACCTAACTAGGTATTTGCAACAACTGGAGAGACCACAGAGGTTCCTCACTAAAAAACATAGGGTGTAAATAAAATTTCCTATACTCAGTCTCCTGCAGACTACTGAAGGCCTAGCAATGCCTAACCCAAAAGAAGTCTACAATATCTCACACATTGTGACATGTCTCCTGTATATCTAAAGACAAGTACAAAGACTACTACCTTCACCTCCTCAATGCTACCTTGCTCTACCATTGTAACACTCTAAGCTTGTCTGGTGATATCCATCCAAATCCTGGACCTTGTAATAACTCACTCCAGACCCCACTACCATCTCAACAGCAACCCCAGCTCTCAAACTCCCTCAGAAAGAAATTGTCTTTATTCTCCATCAGCATCCATAGTTTTCTGAATAAAGTAAGTGAATTTCATACATGGATAACCCAATATTCTCCTAATATAATTACTATATCAGAAACTTGGCTTAAACCACACATCTCTGATAATGAATTTCTCCCCTCAGGATATAGTATCCTATGTTAAGCTAGAATATACAAACCAGGGGGAAGTGTTGCCATAGTATTCTTCTTCTGGCTTTTCTCGGTTAGGGGTCGCCACAGCAGATCACCTGTCCGCTCATGACTGGCAGTGGAGTTTTACAGTGTTGAGTTGCCAGCCCGGTGCCCAACCTTCCACAGAAGGCACACACCTACTCACTCACACCTAGGGCCAATTTAGTGTGTCCAATCCAACTGCAGCATGTCTTTGGGATGTGGGGGGAAACCGGAGCACCCGGAGGAAACCCACGCGACCACAGGGAGGACATGCAGACTCCTCACAGAAGGCACCCCAGCCGAGGATCGAACCGGAGAACCTCTTGCTGTGAGGCGACAATGCTAACCACTGCACCACTGTGGTCGCTCTGAGGTGGTGCCATAGTATACTCTGACAAAATCACTCTAGCCCCCTTTATCTCCCCCTCCACCTTCATTTCATCCAGTGGAACTCTTGGCTGTTAACTATAAACTAAATAACCACAAAACCCTAACCGTTGTTGCCATATACATTCCACCAGGTGATAACATAGCTATTCTTGAACAAATCCTGTCTTGGTTTACTAATAATATTTCTAATGAAACATTTATACTAGGAGATATTAACATTAACTGGCTTTCTCTTACCTTGGACTGTCCTAGCTCCAGTATAAACTTATATAGGTTATTTATTTATTTATTTTACTTATTTAGTGACATTTGTTGACTGGAGAAAGTCCACTGGGTTAGATAACCCATTTTCAGTGGTGGTCCGGGGAGAAAAGCTCCACATAATATTTACAGTTCTAGAAAGATAGTAAATACTTACAGTTTTAACAAGATAATACAGATGTTACATTTGTTTTAGGAAACATACACATTTGAAGGTTACCTTTGTTACAGGAAACATACAGAAAACATACCTTTTTGAGTTAATAGAACTCTTACAGTATAGTATAATATGACATAGTTAAGTTAGTATGCATAAGGTTACCTATGTACAAGATAAATGTGGCTGTCTTGAGTTGTTTGGAATTTGCCATGTAGGTATCTTATTTTTGTTTAGTGAGAAAAAAGCAACTCTAGGGTGGTTTATTGGTTTTGCAGGAGCAATTAGGGTTATTCAGATAGTAACTTTTCAAAGCTAATTTAAAGTTTTTGAGACACTCAATTTGAGTTATGTGGGAGAATAGGGAATTCGAAAGTTTGGCTACACAGTGGGCGTATATAGTTTGTCCAGCTCTTTTGTTTGGTTTGGTCACATTTAAAAGCATTTTGTTGGAAGATCTGAGGGTTCGTATAGGGGTGTATGTGTGAAGAATGGAGCAGGGTGCAGGGCAGGATTTGGGTTAGAAAATAAGTTTATGTGCAAGAGTTAGCTGGGTATAGGCAAGGTAGTCAGAAAATTCAAGCCAATTTAATTCTGAGATGGCAAGGCAGTAGTGAGTATGGTTTAGGATTTCCCTGAGGTGAACTTAGCTATTTTGTTATAGCAGGATTGCATTTTATTGCTAAGTGATGAGTGAAGTTTTGTAAAAATGGCACTGCCGTACAATAGGGAAGGTATTGGCCAGTTTAACTTTTGTATGGTTGTCCAGGTAAAGTTTGTGATGGTATAGTTTTCCTAGTTTGAAATGAGTTTTCTTTATAATATTAGGAATATGTGGTTCAAAGGTGAGCTTATTATCGATAGTTATCTCTAGTAATTTTGCTGTGTTTACAATTTCAATTTTGGTGTTGTCTAGAGAAAGGATCCTAAATTGTATATCTGGTTGTTTTGTGGAGAAAAGTAATAGTTTGTTTTTTGGGGGGTTTAACAGCAGTTGTGCATTATTTAGCCAGGCTTCTATGATTGAGAAGACCTTTTTAGTGGTTGTCAGGAGATCTGAGAACTTATTGGCATTAGTGATGATTGTAGAATCATCTGCACATTGGATGAGGCTACTTAGTTGGGTGGCTTTATGGAGATCACTGATGAATCAGCTTATCTCTACCCCCACCCATTTTATCAAAGTGACAAAGTGTTCATCTATCATAGACTGGATCCTAGTTTCCGATCCTATACTATATCATCACCCTATTTCTCTACCTGATGCAATTAGTGACCATTCACCTATCTGTGTCCAGAGAGTTTCCTCCCACCTCCTAAGACCCCATAAGCTCATAGAATGTCAAAAACTATCCAACTTCCATCCTGAAACTTTTAATAACATCCTATTGTCCATTAATTGGTCCTTCCTTTTTGACCTACCTCTTGATGCCACTGTTTCAATTTAACACCATCTTCCTTAATCATCTTAATTCTCTTGCACCTCTTAGAACCAAAAAAGTTAAATCTAAATCTCCCCATGGCTTACCTCATCTACACTATGCAAAAATGAGATAATGCCTGAAAGCTCTGGACTAAGACCAATCTACCCTCCCACTACCAAACATATAAAGAAATATGCAAGCTTACTAAAAAACATAAATTTGGACAAATGAACTTTTTACCACAAACCACTAACAAATCACAATCAAAATCCCACAAATTCTGGCATTCTATTAATCAGATCCTACATACAGGTAACCCCTCCAGTCCAAATACCTGCCCCAGTAATACTCCACAAGAGACTGCCACCATTTTCAACTCCTACTTTATATATACACTATAAGCAAACTCATGGAAACTACAGATACCACTAAATCGGTACACTTCTCCATTCCTCCACAACCTGATGACCCATTCTATTTCAAATCTGTATCTACAGACTTCATCAAAACTCTTCTCCACAAACTGAAACCCTGTTCTTCATCTCCAGATAACCTACCTCAGTCTTCCTAAAAGCTGCTGCCAGTTCCATAGCTTGCCCCATTTCAATCCTTATAAACCGCTCTATAAGTGAATCCGCTGTCCCCTCTCTATGGAAACAATTCTACATAATACCCCTCCACAAAGGTGGAAATAGTCCTGAACTTTCCAACTATCGTCCTATTGCAATCTTATCCCCACTATCAAAGCTATTGGAAAAATGAAAAACAAATCTTAGATTATCTCCTACAAAAAAACTACTTTCTTCTACACAACATGTTTTTTTTCAGTATCACAGTACCTCCACGGCCCTTATTGCCTTTACAGACTCTATAGCCCATGCAAGAGATGCCAACAAGCTGATTTCCTGTCTCTTTCTTGATCTTTCTAAAGCTTTTGATACTGTTTCTCACTCCATGCTTCTCTGTAAATATTCTAACCTCAGTCTTTCCTCATCTACGGTCTCCTGGTTCCAAAGCTACCTTTCCAACAGGCACCAAGCTGCTAAATGGCTTTCGTCTCTGTCCCCATTTCTTCCAGTTAAGATGGGTGTCCCTTAAGAGATCAATACTTGGGCATTTATTTTTTAACATTTTTATAAATCACCTTTATACCTCCTGTCCACATCCATCCCTTATTCAGTATGCAGATGACTTCTCAGTCATTACTATTGCTGATTCACTCTCAGACCTTCATTCTCTCACTCAAAAGTCCTTCAACCTTATTGAAAACTGGCTCACTAAAAATCGACTCATCTTGAACACAAACAAAACTGAACATCTACTTTTCCTCCCCAAATCACTATTCCACCTCAAAGCCACATTTACTATCACATCTCTCAATAATACAACCATTAAAGCCGAATCCCATAATAAGCTTCTAGGTGCTATTATAGATGACCAACTTAAATTTTACCTTCACATGTTGCAATGCATCAAGAAAACCCATCAAAAACTTGGCCTATTGTATAGAAATAAAAAGTTTCTATCAAATGAATCCAGACTGACTCTTGCTCATGCTTATCTCCTACCTAATCTCTTCTATGGTGCACAAATTATAACCAACCTACAATCCAATCTTCTCTCAAAACTTGAAACTACTTATAACAAAATTGCCAGATTCATTACACTCCTTCCACCTAAATCTCATCATTGTCTTGCTCTCAAAATTCTCAATTGGTTAGAATTCCCTCACCAATTATTACTCTCCCAACTCACTATCATCCACTCTATAGTTCACAAGCCCCTGTCCTGCCCCAGCATCTCATCTTAAGTCTCCCCCTGTTCACCACCAAGAACTCTCAGGAGCTCTGATCAATTTTACCTTGATATCTAAAAGCCCAAACATCTTCAGGCCACAAACTTTATAGCTACCTACTTGCCCTTTCTTGAAACAAGATCCCCCTGTCCATTAGAAAAATAAGCCAGTCTCATGAATTTAAGAATGCCTTAAAAATCACCTAAATACTGCTTGGACTTGCCCCTACATAAAACCTCTCTGAATAGCAAACCCATCTCTCCTGTCCTTCCCTTCCCCTCCTACCCTCAACATCTCCTTGTATTTCTTTCTTAAACCACCTTCCTTCTCAAGCCTCTGGCCCAAATCACTCCTCATTTTATGCCTCTGTCCTCTTTACCCTTACCATAATACCTCTGTTCTTTTTCCCCTGCTTAATGATTGCCCGCTTATCCCTACTTTTCTGTCTTCTTAAATGTTACTCTTCTCTAACGTTACTTACAAGTAGCATGGTACAACTTTGTTCCTTACTCTTCCATCATCTCCATTATCCTACTAGACTGCATACAAGTGGTACCTCTACATATATGTTAACCTTGACAACTGACAATAGGTCAGAATGTCTGCTTTGTGTTATATTCATTCAATATTTTATTATTGGTTTTCATTGTGCCATTTTGTACTATTGTTAACTTGTATTCATTCTATATTGTATTATTGGTTTTCATTGTGTTATTTCTTTTACTATTGTTAACTCATTATTTTGTAAGTGGAGCTTTTCTCCCCAGGCCTCTGCTGAAAAAAGGCTTTGGCTCAATTGGACTATCCCGGTCAACAAATGTCAAATAAAATAAATATAAAATAAATAAATTCTCCTGTCCAGCCCTGATGAATCTGCTACACATTCGAACAACAAACAGCACTAGAATTATCATATCAAAGGATCTAAACCTAGTCTATGACATAAACAAAACATGTTGGAGGGATAGTTATGTTTCTCAGAGATTACCCCTTCTCTGAAATAGACTCCTTATTCATGTGAAAAACACCACACAAATCCAATATCCAGAAAAAAAACAGACGCAGAAAAGAGTTTCACCAGTTTACTTCATTCTGGTACCTCAACTATTTGCCTTCAAGGGATGAAAATTACAAAACATTCACATATTAAATAGTAACTAGATACAATTACATCCAATTAACTTAATTACACTTAATAAATATTTAAAGTGACTAGTGTCCCTATATATAAACTTCCCGTTACACCAGTTGAAAATTGTTCTAAATACAGTCAACCTGGAACTGTGCACCCTAAAAATTAAGAATAACCTCCTGATTCAGGCCCCTAGGATAAAGAGTACTAAAATTAAAAATAAGTGTAGTCTCCAGCAGATTAAATTTTCTAGCATAATCCATACCAACTCCCACAATGGGTTGGGCCAATACACTAAAAACCCTGACCTTCCTCTTAGTTTGTCCAATATACCAACATGTATATATTGGAAGAACTAGGAGGCAGGTCAGGGTGAGAATTTTGGAACATTTGTCAGACATTAGAAGAACTAATACTTTTAGCCCTGTGGCAGATCATTTCTGCAGGATTCATGCAGGGAAGGGTGGCTCTTTATTTTTTAGTGTATTGGCCCAACCCATTGTTGATAAGTATTTGCACAGATTACAGAAATTAGATAGAAAGCTGTTAGTAATATTTATCATGATATTGTAATTTTACCTGGCCTGGGCAGGTTTGATTTGGTAACTAATGGATTATCTCTTGAGCTTATTATGTATGTCACTAAATAAAATGGTAATCTAATTGTTTCAAGTGCATTTGCTGCATTTTTGTTAATCTTTTCTTGTTTCCAAACACTAAGGGTGGAACAAATTCTTTTTGTAGCAGTGCTCTCTACATCTGTTCTTTAACCTGTATCATCCCTCTATCATCTTTCTTTTTAAAACAATTGATTCTCCTGCCTAATCCTCTTTTGTGTTCTCCAATGCAGAATGTATTTCTGTACACTTTTATCTCTTTTAAAATCTTAATTTCTAATAGTCCACTATAACGTTTTGTATGCTCTTCCCATTTACCGACATGGCCATTTTCTGCCCATTATACTACAGTCCATGGCTAGCCCTTTATCCACACCACTTGTTTTCCCTTATTATTCAGTAGATTGGCTGGTTACTTTGTCTGGTTGTGTAAATATTCCCTATCTGAAATCTGTAATCTATGTGCAATATGTCATACTTTATTTTTAATACTGAAATGTTTACTTACTAAAACGGTTCACTACTCATCTTTTGTGATTTTATGTTGTATGTTCCTCTTATCTGACATAAATTATATTTCTCAGATTATGTAACTTCTTTCTCAAGTATGTCTTGAACAAGGCCGGCTGAGTCATGTCTGAAAAGGGTCTCCGGACCAGTGTATACACCCAGTTAACAAACTGAAATTAAATTATATTGTTTCACCATTCTAAAGTGATATTATAACTCTTCCTGCATACCCCTGCAGATACTTCAATTCTCAACAGCAGTGATTTAATTATTTGAGCACTGGTCTATGCTTGATTTGTGGCATGCAAACAATGTTTAAATGAGGCCCATAAAATGTGAAGAGAGTGTATTGTTATTTCAAATTTTGGTGGCTGGATGAATGTTGGGGTGGGTCCCAGCCTGTAGGTCATTTTATTTTAGTTGGATGAGTTTTAGTCATCAATGCATGGTGGTAGGACAGTGAAATGGAGTCAGATTATTCTGTATTTCATTGTCGTATAAATCATTTGATGTATGGAATACATAAACACAGAGGCATAAGTACCACAGGTTTACGAGTAGTGAGTATAATGACATCATTCATGATGCTATCCTTTCACCTTCCAACATTCCTTAAATTTACCTTCTTAGCCCATATTTCAAATTGTTTTGCAGCAGTTCGTATTCATGGGACGGCAGTACAGTGGAATAACAGCTGGCATTGTTGCCTCATAGTGCTTGCTTCTTTGGTTCATTTCCCACGTGGAGTGTCTTCCATGCTGAAACCACATGTCTTCCTGGATTTTCTGAAATTTGAGGTGGCTGCTAAGTATTTTTCACCATACAAAAATCTACAAGGAATGATAGATAAAATGCTGAGTTTCAACATTCCCTACAGCCTGGAACCTGGGGTGTGGAGTGAGAGTGAGTGAGTGAGTGAGTGAGTGAGTGAGTGAGTGAGTGAGTGAGTGAGTGTGTGTGTGTGTGTGTGTGTGTGTGTGTGTGTGTGTGTGTGTGTGTGTGTGTGTGTGTATTTATGCACACACATGTGTATGCCCTGCAATGCATAGTCATCTCATCCAGGACTAAATCACCTTCTTGAGTCCACTGAGTGCCATAATAAGGTTTGGTTCTCCCAGGACCCTTAGTAAGTTAAAATTGATATTATAAAATAAATTACCGAATAAGATATGCGGTTGTCTTGTTGGTGAATAATTTTCAGGTTTTATAACACGGTTGAATTCTCGCCTTAAGATAAAATCTCCATGCTTAAATTAGGTTCCTATTGTAAATTCAAGGATGGTAAGTGAACTCCTCCTAACTGTGAAAACTTATGTGATAAGAGAATTTCTTATTTTCCAAGGTACATCTGTCTCAGAGTTAGTATGTATAAGTACTAAAGTATTGACAGTGTTATGTCAACATAGTCAAAAAAAGCACTCAGGCAATATATATATGGGTGTAGATATATATATATATATATATATATATATATATATATATATATATATATATATATATATATATACAGGGATGCAGGGCAATATATATATATATATATATATATATATATATATATATATATATATATATATATATATATATATATATATATATATATATATATATATATATATATATATATCTGTATGTATACAGGGATGCAGGGAGATACCACACACTGCGAGGAGTGAAGGATGGCTTACCCCTGAAAAAAAAAAAAAAAAAAAAAAAACTTGTTTCGGGAGTTCTAACTGCTGTATGGAAGTGCATGCCTTTTACTTCTGTGGTGGGTATCAGGGTTGTTGGTAGATTTCTTTTACAGAAGTGGTTGTCAATGGATTTCCAAGTCAAGCAACTGACATACAATCAGATAATATTCATGCTAATATCAATTTATATATGCATATAGATGTAGATATTGACAATGATGAGGTTATAACTCAACTTCAAATAATCATTTGCTGGCAGAATATGTCAGTTCAGCTAGAATGAGACTATAATTTATATATATATATATATATATATATATATATATATATATATATATATATATATGTGTGTGTGTATAGAGAGAGAGAGAGAGAGAGAGAGACAGAGGGAGGGAAAGAGTGAGATTTCAAAGTACAAATCAGGCTTCAGTCTGATGCAGGCATGGTATTCTTTTTAATTTCTACGTGTGTTTCTTGAGCGGTAAGCACTAATGCTACTGAACAGTCAAATATAAGCTTCCTGCTATTGCACAGTCAGGTCAGTTTGACTTTAGCATCTACATGCTTACAGAATTGAAGTTGACCGAACCTAGACATTGACTGTTTACAATTTTCCAAGATTATTCTGACATGTCCACCTATTCTGAAGTCTTGCCGTATTACCTCATGTTAGATATATTGATATGGAGGACTTACAAAAAAAGAGGACTAAATGCTGAGTGAGCACTTGACAAATCATTAATAGTATTACTAGAAATAATAATCTGCCAAATAGATTGCAACATTTCCAATTCTATAATGATATTATGGTTAGAGAAATTTAGTGAAGTCAGTTTCTTAAAACAAAGCAGAAAGACTTTTGGTAGAATAGCCACTTTCAGATACCCTCCATTGAAAAGTAATCTTTAAATTTTCAGACAGAGGATCTGCATTTTAAAAAGTAATTGATTAATGAAATGTATCCATTGTGGCCGGATGATGTCCTTTTCACAGCTGTGGATACACGCATCCTATTAGCATTGTGTTCCATCTTGCAGTAAGACAACTGGTGTCCTAGGAAGTACAGCATACTAATTTGCAGACAACCGTGTTGAAAAATTAAATCAAGCACAGGCTTGAAGCAAGCAAGGTCTTGTGCATTTCTTGGGCATCTAGATTCAGAAGAAATTTCAAGATTCCCTTTGCTCAGGAGACATTTCAAGACTCCCTTTGCTCTTAAGCTGATACCAGGTGGTGGCCCTGTGAATGTAATGCATAAGCCCTATAGAAAGAACAGCAATAGCCAAGTTATTAATCTAAACTTCTTATGGATAGTTTTTCAGCAGTGTTTGTATTTAGTTTGCAAGCAGCAGTGACTGAAATATAGTGCAACTAAAAGAGTTTTGGGGAAAGGTGGGGCTACCAAAGGAAAAGGGCTAGGGTAGCAGCTAAGCATATTAAACAAATGTTCAGTAAAATAAATATAGTAAAATAAAATGCCAAACAAGCAAACCTGATTTTGATTAATTTCCATTTACTACTGTACTTGAAACATTATGGCATGATACTATTACTTATATAGAGGATTTGTTATAAATACAGTGATATATTTTTCTCAATGGAATCTTATAAACAAGAGACAATTGTTAAACATTTATCATAGATGGTAAGCTTTAAAAAACATATTTCTTCATAGCTATTCAACAGGTCACAATGCTGCACACAATTCAAAGCCTTTTAAAATGTGAATCACAGGCTGGCATTTGGTTTGGCTGTGTATATGTAGTGATGGCTGCCAAAGCTAGTGTCCCACTGTGAGTGCTTAGCTGTTGTCATAGAAACTAAAACAGCTCTGTACCTCCTGCACAGCCACTTCAAGGAGTGTCTGTTGGGACCTTATGCAGATCCATTCCATAAGGTGGATGTCCGATGTGATCTGGAAAAGCACTCTACTGGGGAAACCACAATCCTTCAACCACTGAGCAGTGAAGGCCCTGGTAGGATGACCTGTATTTCTGGATGGACTTCAGCTCTTTTAAGGATTTACAGCATAGTATATGAATTTTTTACTGACTGCTTTAATTGTTAATTGCCAGTTAACAGTTATTATGGCTTATGGGTTATATAAATAGGGTTTTTACCCTTTCATTTTGTTCTGAAGAAGTCCTGGTATTCAGTGGACGGAAGCGCTTAACGTTGTACCAATAAAGTGTTTTTGTGGCACTCGACTCTGAAGACTCCACTTTTTCCTTGTGATTTAGTTATCCGGTTTGTGTTTTTGCCTTTTATTTGTATTTCTGGATGGCCTGAAAATCTCCAGGTGTGGGAAGCAGGGATGAGGAAGGACCACGGGTGGTATTTTAAGTACTGTGTTTCATATTGTAACATAAAACTTTTTTTTTGTCTTTTAAAGTACTGTTCTTGATAAAGTTTTTTTTCTTCTGACAGAAGACAGGATATGCCAGGTGGGCTACTATTTGTGACAACTGTTGTTAAGTGCTTTTTTGGAGGTTATATTATCATGCATTTTGTTGTTTTGTGGGGCAGGGTGCATAGTTGTGCTTGTGACTAGTTGTGACCATCACATGATGTTTCTGCCACATAGAAACTATATGTAGTGGTATAGATGCTTCTGATTTATTGTGCACCCACATAGTAGTGTAGCATCCTTCTTAGAATGCAGGCATCATTTCGGACATCTGCTTACTTGCTCTTACATATGTAGCACTAGCTTTGCACTGTTAACTGCATCACCCTTACACCCATTTGTGATGGCTTGTATGGCCACTGTATTTGCAGTGTGGGCAGAGTGGGATGAGAATACTACAGGTTGCCACAGGAAGTAGCAGAAAGTAATGGTGCAGCGAGTTAGTGGACTACTCTTTCATCACCTAAACTGGATTCTGTATCAGCTATGGCTCATCATCAGTAATGCTACCCTTGTTGTTTTTCCCTTCTGAAGGTCACAATGGCACCTCAGAGCAGCAGGCATGTCAGCTTCTGCCTGACACTACCCTGGCTGAGGCTGCAGTTGAGGTGGGTGAGTGGAGTGGGAGCATCTCACCATGGATGTTCTTGGCTTCTCAGAGACATGTAGCCTACCCCATACACTTGCTAAGCTATGCAGGAATTGAAGTGTGTGTGTGTGTTTGTGTGTGTGTTTGTGTGTGTGTGTGTGTGTGTGTGTGTGTGTGTGTGTGTGTGTGTGTGTGTGTGTGTGTGTGTGTAGTGGAGGTGGCAGCTGACTGGGCATCAACATGCTGCACCTCTGCACATCCCCTTTCCCCTGCCCTAGCAGGGTATTTTTCATTTGCTGAACTGGCAGGCCCATGATGTCAGGCCACCAGAAGTAACTATAATAATTATGGCCCCATGCCACTGGCCACCTGGTTCCAGGATCTCAATCTGCTGCGGCAAAGTAATATAAGTCTGGGACAGTCAGCAGCTAGTAAATGGCCTGTACTCACTATCCTCAGCCATTTGTTTGCCCTGTGTTTGTCTGTTTCTATGTATCCCAAATCTTTTCCCCCTCTGAAGGTGTACATGATTGCCCTTGTTTGTCTGTGCTTTTGTGCTTATGAGTATATATATATATATATATATATGGGAGCCCTTCATTTGTTCTAACTTTCAAATGTTCAAAACTCATATGGCCAACACCATATGAGCGAATGTTTGAAAGGCTGACAAATGATAGCGGAGATCCTGCTACAGTGCAGGACTGGGAGAGCCCCCTTTCCTTCACTATAGTGCAATCTCGGAGTGAGAATATTTAAGTAGCAGGGGGGTGTGGGGGTGTAGGGGTGCATAACACAGTTTTACTGTGTTTACAGGTAGGTAAATGGTGCTATTTCAGGATGTCGGTCTTTCGGAATGTCAATCATATGGTGTCAGCCATATGAAAGTCAGCATTCTGAATGATCACCAACGGTACCAAGCCACACAATCTGCTCCAAAGTGACTCTTCAAAGCACCAGCACTCCACAATTCCAAAGTGGAAAATAAATCCTTTATTGACACGAACAATTTAAAAGTTAAGCGCTTTCATCTAATTAAGACTTCATCAGAACTACCTTACTTACTCCATACATTCACATTAAATACCCTTACATCATCACATGACTTCCTTACAATGAATAATTAAAGTGCTAGTGCAAATACAAGTTCCTTCATCAAAAATGAATACCTAAAAACTATGTACTTCAATTTATCTTTCCCTTCCTTACCCTGGTTAAAAACATGCTCAATCACTATACTTCATATTAATACCTTATGTATATAAATACTTCCATAACATTAAATAACAATTATTAAAAATTATTAAAAATTCCTTTAGAATAACTTAAAAATTCATTAAAAATTCATTAAAAATTACATAATATTTTCGTATTTAAATAAATGGTGTAAATAAATGGTGTAAATTCATCTTACCATATATTTTAAATGTCTAAAATAGGTTTAATTGACACATGTTCATTAATTCCAGGATATATGGAGGCATTCAATTTGATTTGCCACCTAACCTCCTTGTCACTAACTTTCTTTTTTATGTCCCCACCCCTCATGTTCATTTTTACTACTTCCAAAATTCCAAATTTAAACCCCGAACATATTTCGTTGTCTTTAAGATGTTTCCAAAGAGCGTTGTTACTATCCCCCTTCTTAATACTATATATATGGTCGTAGATCCTGTTCCTCAAACACCGGGTGGTCTTCCCTACATAAAAACATGGACACTGTGTACAGGTGGCCAAATAAACCAAATTAGTGGACCTACAATTCCCTTTCTGATAAAATAGTTTTATTGTAATTAGACAACGTGATTTCCTTACATTCCGTAATATAATGGCATTGTTTGCAAGTACCACATTTGGTGGTACCACATCTTTCCAACAAATCTGATTTCTTTTCTATCTTCCTTTCCAACAGTGCCTTCATATTATTCCCCTTCCTTAGGACAAAATGTGGCTCCTGCCCCACTATTTTAAAAATTCTATCGTCTACTTTTAAAGTGTTCCAATTATGGTGAATAATTTTCCTAATATCTCCACTAAAATTATTGTGTTGTAAAACACATGCCATACCATATTTTTTTAATTATACATCATTATTACTATTATTTCCATCGTCACTTGATCCTGTTACCAAACCTACGCCTAGTAAAGGTTTGTACTTTATTCCCCATTGTTTCCTAACATACCCTGTGACATCCTTTATCATATCTCTCGGATATCCCCTTTCAGAAAAAAAGGAAGCAATTTTTGCAAGTTCACAATCCAGGTCCTCCTCTTCAGAAGTCATCCTTGCCGCCCGGATACATTGTCCCTTTATAATGTTCTTTTTCTGGGCCCTAGGATGATTACTAGAAAAATGTAAATAGGAGTTACTGAATGTGTCCTTCCTATGTATGCTGGACTTAAATTTCCCATCCTTTAGTGATATTTGGACATCTAAATATGATATAGTTTCCTTATGTTTTTTCATAGTGAACTTGAAGTGATCACTACAGGAGTTTATATACCCACTAAACTTTTCTAAATCATTAAGGTCACCTTTCCACAAAATAAAAATATCGTCTAAAAAACGAAAGTAACATGATATGTATTTGAACCAATCAGTGTGGAAAATATATTCCTTCTCCCAGTCATAGACTACCAGGTTGGCGTATATGGGGGCACATGCTGCCCCCATAGCTACACCCTTACACTGTTGGTAATATTCCCCTTCATACCATATAAAATTGTGGGCTAAAACCTCTTCCATAAATTCCATAATCAGAAGTGTTTTGTCCCAAGTCACAGATTTGGACCACACTATACTCTCCTGCAATCTTTGCATGCCTTCTTCTCTAGGAATATTTGAAAAGAGGTCTATAACATCCATGGTTACCAACCATTCTACCCCTTTAGCTAATCTGGGTTCCAGCCTACCAAGAAAATCCCATGAATCCACAACCAAGTGTGGAATTTTCTTTAAAATAGGTTTCAACCATTTATCTATGACCTTCCCAAAAGGAAAGGTCTTAGACTGGCTCCCAGAGATGATAGGCCTAAATGGAGGGTCTCTCAAATCTTTGTGAACTTTGGGAATGCCCACAATTGTACTGATGATCGGAGTTTTAACCTTAAGAAACTGATATAAATTAGTATCAATCCTACCCTCCATCAGTAGATCTTCCAAGTGTAGGTCAATTTTATGGTACCCTATGTTAACTTCGTTCACTGAGGATACAATATACTTTCCAGAATGTAATAGAATGCTATTTATTTTATTCCTATAATCATGGGAGGAATAAAGCACCACCCCACCCCCCTTATCCGGTTTCATAACTCGGATACCTCCATTCTCCTGTAGTTCTCTCAATACATCTAATTCTTCCTTGGTTAAATTTACTCAAACATTATGGTTCTTTCTACTATACCTATATATATCTTCTAACACCAATTTCTCAAAGGTGTCGAGTAAATGGTTTAAGGGTGGTGTGTAAGTGCTTTTGATTTGAAATTCATTTGTTTCCCTGCACTGTGTACCATCAAATTTAACTCTCAAATTTAATTTTCTAATGTACTTCTTAATATCTATTATACTGTCAACCACATTGAACTTCTCACATGGTATAAATTTCATCCCCTTGGAAAGAAGTGTGAAATGTTCCTTCCTAAGGGTCACGTCAGTATAATTGTAGATAAAAAAGTTGTCATAAGAACTAATAACATCATCAACCTTAATAATTTCCTTTTCTTTTTCTTTTACTTCCCGGGGATGCGTGCTTACTTTGTTACCCTTCCCCTCTGATATAAATCCCCCCCGTGTTTGTAATGTCTCATTTGGTACTCTTCCCAATCCATTTCTCCCCCTAAAAAATCATTATTGTTGTTATACCTAATGGGGGCTTGATTATTGTACCTGACCTTTCCTTTCTGTTTGTAAGCACTATAGGTGTTATTCTCCCTATCATTAATTCGGCCCTGGTATTTACCTTTAACATAGTTATGGGGCTTGAATGGTTTCTTACCCACATCCTTTTCCCATCTATAGGCCTCTCCTTTATTATATTGTTCTAAATCTCTTTTTAATTTCCTACATTTTCTTTCATACTGTTTGTTAGTCACACTTGCTACCCAGTTGAATTGTGTGTCATATAATATTTCATATTCATCAAACAATAGATCATGTACTATACTGTTATTTAAATCATCCATTTCAGCCAATAACATGCATATTCTGTTATCATTGCACCCCATTATATACTTCATAAATGTAAAACCGAACCCATCAAACATTTTATTACATTCCCTTCTGTTTTTTTCATCCATTACAATTCCCATAGGGGTCTTGAACCAAACACATAAACACACAAAAACATACTGTGAGGCTCTAAATAAAAATCTGCCCAAGCAGCAGAGACCTTCAAAGCAGACATCCAAGCAACCGCTACCCCACAACAATACCCATGTATCACATAGTTCACAAAGTCAGTGTACCACACAGTCACAGCCCTTAAGGCTAAACAACACACCTAATACACTTGTAATAGGTGACTCTATTGTCAGACACACTGACGTCCCATTCACCAGGCTGAACAAGGAGAAGGTCACTGTAAGCTACCTGTCGGGTGCCAGGATCCGCCACATAACACAAACTCAGGCCACTCCAAAGCAAGTACAAATATGACTCCATCATTGTCCATGCTGGTGTGAATGACCTGAGATGTACCTCCCTGGACTACATGAAAAGAGACATAGAGGAGATCTCTGATCATGAAGCCCAGGCTGGTATGACCCTGACCTTGAGTAACATCTTACCCTCACCAAGAATGATGCCACAGTATAAAGACAAAATGATCAATTTTAACAATTGGCTAAATATTGGTGTCATTCAAAGGGGATCCAGTGTCTGTCAGCCTGGGATGACATGCTCGACAAGCCACGTTGCTTCGCTAGGGACAGCTTGCACCTGTCACCCCTGGGCTTTCGAATACTGGCTAAGGCTCTTGCCACCCCCATAGTGCCTTTTTTAGGCAAGGCTCAAAAGACAAACCCACCTCCATAGACAACACAAGGAAAAAGAAACTAAGGGTAATGCTGCTCAACGCCAGAAGTCTAAACCTCAAAATGCACACACTCGAAGCTCTCCTCAGTATGGAGAATATCGATATCTGTGCAGTAACAGAAACCTGGTTCAAGGCTCCCAAGAGCACCCCAGCACTACCAGGTTATACCTCATACCATGCTTTTCGGCCCCAAAACTCGGACCGAATCACAAAAGTAGGGGAGTACCCATATTCATCAAAGATACCCACACCTCCAGGTTAGTGGCACTGCACGAAGCATCAGAGACCATCCATAGGTTCATAGGTTCATACTAGGCTATCTGCCCTAGCGCATTTATAAGCCTAGCCAGAGTGTGTTTGGCTTTCGCCACCCTTTTAGATTAGTTGACTGTGCCTCTGTATAGTAGGTCACAGAAGATAGCCCTTTTGAGGTTAGTTCACTGTGCCTCTGTCTAGTAGGGACACAGAAGAGATCCCAGGGGTAAACCTACGATCTCCCATCCACTCGTCAAGATTTCTCTTGAAGAGGGTCATTGATGGACTCTGCGTAACATGGATTGGGATTTTGTTCCAGAGTGAGGGAGCCTCTGGGATATGAATCTGTCCCTCCAGCATGTCCTATTTATTTTTGTGCTGAGGTTTAAGTCCCTGGAGCATGTAGCTCTAAGAGATTTGGATTTCCTGAGGTGGAGCATGTCCATTAATTCTGGGTTGGACATGGCTTTATATGTCAGGTACAGATCGCCTCTGAGTAGGCGGTAAGCAACTGAGTAGAGCTGGAGTTTCTTTAGCCTAACTGCGTAGGGCATCTGTTTGAGTCCCTTGATCCTCTTGGTGAGGTACTTTTGGGGTCTTTCCAGTTGCTGCAGGTGTTGGGTAAGGTACATCCCAAATGGGGCATTGTATTCAATTATGGGCCTGATGAGTGATGAGTAGAGGGGCACAATGACCTCTCTTGATCTAGATGTGAACCCTTTCGTGATAAGGTGGGCTATATAGAAGGTCTTTCTAACCACTTTGGCAACGTGATTGTCAAAGGAGAGATTGCTATCTACTTGGGTCCCCAAATCCCTAATTACTTCTTCCGTACTTAATGGATTACCACCTATGTGGTAATTTGTGGGCACTTTGTTTTTCCCAAAGGGGATGACAATGCACTTTTTGGCATTTAGCTTTAGGCCATGGCTCTGGCACCAGTTATCCGTCTCTGTGAGACCCTTTTGGAGGATGCTTGTGTCAGTCAGCGAGTCGATTATGGCACCCAGTTTGCAGTCATCTGTAAACTTGGTGAGCCATAGTCCTCCCATGTTAGCCTGTACCTCAGAGAAATATATACCGAAAAAGAGAGGTCCCAGGACTGAGCCTTGTGGGACACCACTTGTAACTGGTTTAGAGTCTGACATGGCACCTGCAATTCGGACCATGTGGGTTCTATCCCTGAGCCAGTTTGCAACCCATCTTGTGGCATAGGGGTTGATATTTAAGATGGTGAGCTTATTTATGATGCCCGAGTGGGGTATTGTGTCGAAGGCTTTTGCGAAGTCCAGGTAGGCTGTGTGGACTACCTTCCCTTCATCTATGGCCTTGGTGACTGTTTCAAAGAAGTCGACCAGGTTCAAGAGGCAAGATCTACCCTTAACAAAGCCGAATTGGATAGGATCCAGTGTTTGGAGGTTCCCAATGTCTTTGTTTATGAGTTTCATGATGATACGCTCCATAGTTTTGCAGACCAGGCTAGTCAGGCTTATAGGGCGATAGTTTCCGGGGTCCGTTGTGGCACCACCTTTGTGGAGTGGGACCACTGTTGCTGTACACCATTCATTGGGTATATATCTTGTAGTAAGGCTGAGATTGAGCAGTGACTTTATGTAAGAGTTCAGTTCTTCTTGGAGTTTGTGTAAGACACAGCCCGGGACACTGTCTGGTCCCATTGATGCTGTGTTTTTTGCTTTGGAGAGGGCAGCTCTCACCTGTGCATCTGTGATGTCAGGGAGGCTACACTCTGTTGGGATAGACATTTGCTCTTTTGGTGGGGAAGGGGGGGAGAAGTTTGCACAGAACCTGTCTGCCAGGATGTTGGCTATGTCTGTGGGTTCAGTGAATTTTTTGTCATTTTGAACTAACTCAGAGCATATCTGGGAGTTGCCACCCAGGTTCCTGACATAACTAAAGAAGGCCTTGTGATTATCTTTAGCATCTTGTGCAATTTTTCTTTCGAAGCTGGCCTTAGATGATTTTATGAGGGATTGTAGTTTCTTGCTAGTACTGATCAGAGATGCATTCCCTTTTTGGGATTTTGCTCTATCATGTAGTAGCTTCCTCCTTCTGTTGTATAGCTTATTTATGGCTGGGGTCCACCAGACAGGTCTCCTGCCTTTGGAGGAATGAGTCTTGGTTTTATTTGGGATAGCACGATCCATGCATTCCTGTAGGTGTCCATAGAAATAATTTGTAAAGGATTCTGCAGTTTGGGCCATATTTTCCACTGGCCCGGTGGCTTTGAAGGATTCCACCTCGGTTTTGAGAAGTGTGAAGTTTGCTTTTGAGAAGTTTTTCACCGTGGTTTCCTTGGCTGGGGGTGGGGACCGGATATGGATGTCCAGTGAGATTAATTTATGGTCAGATCTTACCAATGAGGGGTATACCTCTGGTATGGAACATAGAGTCCCCATGTTGGTAATGATCAGGTCCAATATGTTTTCCCCTCTTGTGGGAGTGGTGACCAGTTGTTCCATAGCATTAGAGTTTATAAATTCTAGGAACCATTGGGTGAGGGTGTTGGGGCTTGAGTAGTGCTCCCAGTCTATGTTTGGGTAGTTGAAGTCACCCAGTATAATGGTGTTTGGAGAGACCTTCATATTCTCCAGTGTTTTCAGGAAAGTCGAGTGGGGTTCCTGAGTTTGGGAGGGTGGTCTGTAGCAGGCTACAAACTGAAAGGCAGTTTTGCCCACTGTTAGTTGCACATGGATGGTGTCCGATGCTTCATGCAGTGCCACTAACCTGGAGGTGTGGGTATCTTTGAAGAATATGGATACTCCCCCTCCTTTTGTGGTTTGGTCCGAGTTTTGGGGCCGAAAAGCATGGTACGAGGTATAACCTGGTAGTGCTGGGGTGCTCTCGGGAGCCTTGAATCAGGTTTCTGTTACTGCACAGATATCGATATTTTCCATACTGAGGAGAGCCTCGAGTGCGTGCATCTTGAGGTTTAGACTACTGGCGTTGAGCAGCATTACCCTTAGTTTCTTTTTCTTTGTGTTGTCTATGGAGGTGGGTTTGTCTTTTGAGCCTTGCCTAAAAAATGCACTATGGGGGTGGCAAGAGCCTTAGCCAGTATTCGAAAGCCCAGGGGTGACAGGTGCAAGCTGTCCCTAGCGAAGCAACGTGGCTTGTCGAGCATATCACCCCAGGCTGACAGACACTAGATCCCCTTTGAATGACACCAATACTTTAGCCAATTGTTAAAATTGATCATTTTGTCTTTATACTGTGGCATCATTCTTGGTGAGGGTAAGATGCTACTCAAGGTCAGGGTCATACCGGCCTGGGATACATGATCAGAGAGCTCCTCTATGTCTCTTTTCATGTAGTCCAGGGAGGTACGTCTCAGGTCATTCACACCAGCATGGACAATGATGAAGTCATATTTGTACTTGCTTTGGAGTGACCTGAGTGCTTGTGTTATGTGGCGGATCCTGGCACCCGACAGGCAGCTTACAGTGACCTTCTCCTTGTTCAGCCTGGTGAGTGGGACATCAGTGTGTCTGACAATAGAGTCACCTATTACAAGTGTATTAGGTGTGCTGTTTAGCCTTAAGGGCTGTGACTGTGTGGCACACTGACTTTGTGAACTATGTGATACGTGGGTATTGTTGTGGGGTAGCGGTTGCTTGGATGTCTGCTTTGGAGGTCTCTGCTGCTTGGGCAGATTTTTATTTAGAGCCTCCAAGTATGTTTTTGTGTGTTTATGTGTTTGGTTTTCTGTTGCGATAGGTCTATGTGAGACTGGATTTGTGGTGTGTGTGTGGTTACCTTCACCTCCTGACTGACTGCGCCAGTATTGGGTTGAGAGAGCTCAGCCTCCAGTTTGGCTATATAGTTGCATCTCTCACATATATTTGAGCTTGTTGGGAGGAGGAGAGGGTGGTCTTTGTACATAAGGCAGTTGTAACATTGCCTCAAGATTCCCAGATTCACCAGCTGGACTGGAGAGTAAACCCGAAACTGACTTTTGGACATGCCAGAATAGTATACGGAACTACTTTTTGACTGATCAAAAAGGACCAATAGAGAGCCAAGTACTTAAAGGGAGTATAAGAGGGTGTAGTGCTTTAGTTTATTAGTGCTTACTTATAAGATTACTTATACTAGTAACTGCAGGGCTTTAGAATAAAAATAGAGTGCTTACTTTGAGATTCAAAACAGTTCTAAGGGAAAAAGTGAAGAGCAGACTTTGTGGAGCCGGGAATAGTTTAAACCCGTTTAAGCGGCGCTGCCTGATGCTGCGCTATGCGCAAAATCGTGCAAAACCACACAAATGCGGGTTCTAAAGCAGGGAAACTGAAAGAGATAGGAATTGACCCAGAGCGGCCAATAAGCTACTAGTTTCAGGGCTGAGACCACTCCTCCAGGGACAGATAGGCTGCTCAAAGCTCCCCACTCTCACTGGTGAACAGAGAAGCTTCCTCCTATCCAAGTAAGGATATGGGCAACACAGGAAACTGTACCACAGTCCGGAATTCAGCAAAACCTGAAATCTGGACTAATCTAGTTCAGCAAAGGTGGGAAAAGAGAATTTTTTTTTTTTCAGGAAACAGCAGAAAAACACACAGAAAACACTGTAAATGCTATAATCAGGCTAGCGCACTTTAGTGTGTAGCCTACAACAGTTATACAATACAAAAATGGCTTAAATTGATATAAAACAAGTGCAAAAACTGTAAAAAGCAGAAGGCAAATGCAATTTAAACTTTTTGAAGCACAGATCAGTTAGAAATTTGCTTTTTAGGTGGGAAAAGTCAGTTGGAGCAAAAAAACAGAGAAAAATACTTAAATCTGGAAAAGTCTCTCGTGGGTCTCTCTGTTGCCTGTATCACTCTGCAGGACACCACGAGGAGCTGTGCGGAGTTGTATACTGGCGCAAAACCGTGCAAATGCGGGTTTTATAGCAGGGAAACTGAAAGAGATAGGAATTGACCCAAAACGGCCAATAAGCTACTAGTTTCAGGGCTGAGACCACTCCTCCAGGAACAGATAGGCTGCTCAAAGCTCCCCACTCTCACTGGTGAACAGAGAAGCTTCCTCCTATCCAAGTAAGGATATGGGCAACATAGGAAACTATACCACAGTCCGGAATTCAGCAAAACCTGAAATCTGGACTAATCTAGTTCAGCAAAGGCGGGAAAAGAGAATTTTTTTTTTTTCAGGAAACAGCAGAAATGTTTTTTTTTTCAGGAAACAGCAGAAAAACACACAGAAAACACTGTAAATGCTATAAACAGGCTAGCGCACTTTGGTGTGTAGCCTACAACAGTTATACAATACAAAAATGACTTAAATTGATATAAAACAAGTGCAAAAAACTGTAAAAAGCAGAAGGCAAATGCAATTTAAACATTTTAAAGCACAGATCAATTAGAAATTCGCTTTTTAGGCAGGAAAAGGCAGTCAGAGCAAAAAGAAAACAGAGAAAAAATACTTAAATCTGGAAAAGTCACTCTTGGGTCTCTCTGTTGCCTGTATCACTCTGCAGGACACCACGAGGAGCTGTGCGGAGTTGTATACTGGCGCAAACCGTGCAAATGCTGGTTTTAAAGCAGGGAAACTGAAAAATATAGGAATTGACCCAAAACAGCCAATAAGCTACTAGTTTCAGGGCTGAGACCACTACTCCAGGGACAGATAGGCTGCTCAAAGCTCCCCACTCTCACTCGTGAACAGAGACGCTTCCTCCTATCCAAGTAAGGATATGGGCAACACAGGAAACTGTACCACAGTCCAGAATTCAGCAAAACCTGAAATCTGGACTAATCTAGTTCAGCAAAGGCGGGAAAAGAGAATTTTTTTTTTTCAGGAAACAGCAGAAAAACACACAGAAAACACTGTAAATGCTATAAGCAGGCTAGCGCACTTTAGTGTGTAGCCTACAACAGTTATACAGTGCAAAAACGACTTAAATTGATATAAAACAAGTGCAAAAACTGTAAAAAGCAGAAGGCAAATGTAATTTAAACTTTTTAAAGCACAGATCAGTTAGAAATTTACTTTTTAGGCGGGAAAAGGCGGTCCAAGCAAAAAAACAGAGAAAAAATACTTAAATCTGGAAAAGTCTCTCTTGGGTCTCTCTGTTGTTTGTATCACTCACTTGCCCCTAGCTGCTGAGCGATTCCTGGCTTTAGTGTCCTTGGCTGTATAGTACCTAGCTATCCATATTGCTTATGCTGCAGTACTCTAAAACCTTCCTGCTTGAAGACTAAGGACCCCTTCCAGGTCTCCAGCTGCAATCATCTCACTGCCTCCCAACCAGATACCTTCTCAAAGAGGAAGCAATAAAGTATGTGCTATCCTACACCTGATAATTAGTCTGTCTGTATCTAGTCTTTCAGGTGGTTTTAAAGTACGCTTCCAAGCCAGGATAGTCAGTAGCCTTACCCCCTACCCACCACTTAGCCTGTATATCTCTCTTATCACTAGTAAATGCTCCCTAACTGTCTTTATCCTACCATATCTTAGGCCAGACTCTAAACTTATTTAAACATCTGTTTTTTATGCCCACCAGGTGGCACCCATCCCCAATCTTACTTCCCATAGGTCTATCCCTTTGGCTCACAGTCTATTTCACCTACACTGCTGAGGTGGAAATCTTGCTAATACTCTTGCCTGTTTAGATTTTCTCCTCCTAGTTGTACCCCTTTGTTCCACGTAATTTCTCTAGCTCTCCCTCTACCATCTCTACTCTTTCTCTTAACAATACTTACCTTCAACAGTCAGTGCTCTGCTGATTGTTTCTATCTCAACCTGTCCTCCTCCTCTTTTTTCTGACACTTATATTTTCTCTACTACTACTGCTGCTCCCCCCTTCCACTAATATCCTTGCTCCTATCCCCGTAACCCTGTGTCCTAGTTCTCTTCCTCTGTTTTTGTATATCTCTTCCCTGTCTGTCTTGCCTTGGAAAATGTCCTTTGACTTATCCGACTGCCTTAGTTTTTAGCCCCTCCCCGTCTGACCTGTTCTTATGCCTTACTCAATTCCTCCCCTCCACCCATCATCCCCTCTAAATCCATAAATATAGCTAGATCCTTGTGGCGCCATATTTTTTCATTCACTTGCTCCTAGCTGCTGAGCGATTCCTGGCTTTAGCGTCCTTGGCTGTAGTAAGTGCTGAACATTGTTAACTTTAAACTGTTTATTAGCATTACTAAAATAGATGTGTGGATGTTAATGTAACGTAGTAAGCTACAACCTTTTGAATATTGTTAACTCAAACTGTATGTTAGCAGTAGTGAAACAGATGTGTGGATTTTAATGTTTATGCCTCAGAACAGTCGATGTATTTATGAACTCATTCTAAGGTATAATTATTCTCTAATAAGGGAATTGTTTTTTGTGATTAGATGCTTTGTACCGAGTAGTTCTATTGTCATAGCGTTTCCATCTAACAACTATAGTTCACCTTTTATCTTGCGACTGCTTAGCATTATAAATAAAATTAATGTAAACCCACTAGGAACAAGAAATCGTCTTTTGAACATATTACTTTGCAATTAGAAGTTGCAACTTAGCTGTGTTTACCTCGAAAGATTATAGCCTGTTTTAGCGTTTCCCGCCTTAACAATTATAGTTTACCTTTAATCCTGCGACTGCTTAGTAATTTAAATGGAATGAATGTATACCCACTAGGAACAAGACATTGTCTTTTGAACAGGTTATTTTGTAACTAGATGTTGCAATTTTTACCGCGATTCCCTTGAGAGATTATAACCTCCCTCTTTATCTGGCATTTATTTCAACAGTAAAAAGCCTGAGTCTTTTAACCTCTTTCCTTAGGATAAGGTAAAACCTAGCATTTATCTGGTATTAGCGGTTATCCTGCTTTGCATTTCTATCTGCGTTGCACATGTGGAGAGTTTTTGGTCCTTCTCTTTTTCATACTTAACAATGCACTGAGCATAAAACTTCTGTTATTAAAGCCTCATTACCTTATTACAGTCTGTCTACCTAATTGTGGATTTTAATGTCTAGCTTGTGTTAATCATACCTAATACATCTTTCAGCACAATTTCAGCCCCTACTTTTTCCATGAACACTAGCTACAGCCTTTTGCTCCCAATATCTGTGTGCGCTCATTTTGAACAGTTACTAGCACTTTTATGTACTCTAGGGAGTACCTTGTACGTATTTCAGCGCAAACAGCCACCACTCTTCTCAAGAACATTAACTTCTGCCTTTGCTCCCAACACCTGGGTGCGCTGATTTTAGTGCAGTCCCTAGCGCTTTTCATGAACTCTAGGTAACTGTACTTGTTTGGAATATTTGCCCCCCTCTCCTCCTCACCACGCTAGCCTCTGATTTTGCTCCCAATATCTAACAAGCATAAATTGAGCAGTTCCTATCACTTTTTATTCAACTCCACCATCATCTGTTGACTGCAATATTACTGTATCCTTGTCTCTCTCAGAAATAACTGATAGCGTTAGATCCTACCAATGCTTTAAAGAGAATATTACTACTCATAATGTGTGCCTGAAACCGATCACATTTATTTTGCTTTATTTGTAGCAAACTATGCTATGGTAGTAATGTTAATATGCTGTTAGTTCTAAGTATTTTTAGCTTAAATCATAATTAACAAACTATGCTGTTAGTTTTAAGCTGTTAGCCTACAACGCTCAAAATGAGCTCATTTAGCTTGGGCCATTCATAGCGGAGAGAAAGCCTGTTATCAATGTAGACTTGCCACTTAAGTTAGAAGGATATTTACTTTGATGGTTTGTGTGCGAATATGTATTCTATATGACTATTTGATGACAATAGTTTGTTCTGAATACTATAGCAACACTCTTAGTGTTCTATAATAGTTGGGCTATTTTTGAATTTGAAGAGTGTTCTCTTTACTATTGCTGCACATAGGATATTTTGTCAGATAGCCTTCCTCACTAGAGCTAGTTGCAATTGCGTAAGTTGATTATTTTCTGACTGAGAGTTTCTTCTTCTGCTGTAACTTATGCTGAATTATGTTGCCCTATTTGAATAATCCATATTTCTGTTAATACTATTACCTAATGTTACTATTGAAGGATTATTTTTATGTGAATTCATTTGCTCTAAGTACCTTTTGTTTAAACTATTTTTATTACATTCTATGTCCTTATACCTTTTCTTTCTTTCCCAGTAGTACCTAGCTATCCATATTGCTTATGCTGCAGTACTCTAAAACCTTCCTGCTTGAAGACTAAGGACCCCTTCCATGTCTCCAGCTGCAATCATCTCACTGCCTCCCAACCAGATACCTTCTCAAAGAGGAAGCAAGAAAGTATGTGCTATCCTACACCTGATAATTAGTCTGTCTGTATCTAGTCTTTCAGGTGGTTTTAAATCGCTTCAAGCCAGGATAGTCAGTAGCCTTACCCCCTACCCACCACTTAACCTGTATATCTCTCTTATCACTAGTAAATGCTCCCTAACTGTCTTTATCCTACCATATCTTAGGCCAGACTCTAAACTTATTTAAACATCTGTTTTTTATGCCCACCAGGTGGCACCCATCCCCAATCTTACTTCCCATAGGTCTATCCCTTTGGCTCACAGTCTATTTCACCTACACTGCTGAGGTGGAAATCTTGCTAATACTCTTGCCTGTTTAGATTTTCTCCTCCTAGTTGTACCCCTTTGTTCCACGTAATTTCTCTAGCTCTCCCTCTACCATCTCTACTCTTTCTCTTAGCAATACTTACCTTCAACAGTCAGTGCTCTGCTGATTGTTTCTATCTCAACCTGTCCTTCTCCTCTTGTTTCTGCCCGCTCCGTTCGCCCTGTAGGCTCACTTCGCTCCCCTACCCTACCCTCAAATCCCACCCACCCGCAGACATCCTAGACTTATAATACTAGACCACACCCTCCTCCACTTTTCAGCAAATAAGACACTCCCTCTACCTGAGATAATTAACCACACCCACTCAGCACATAACCTATCACTTGCCCCCTCCTATAGCTCTTTTACTTCCACATAAACCACTTTTACTTCTACACACCTTTCATACATTGCTTATATTTTTTCCTTAATTATAGTACTCATGCCTACCACTACTACCCCTACACTAACTAAACTACTACTCAGCACCATACTTTTATCCATCTTAACCTCAGCCTATGTCCTAACCTCCTTTGAACACCTAACTTATTTTCATTTTCAATACCCCAACAAACAAACAACCACACATAGTCACACCCCCACCCATAATAATATAAACATCTTATCGACACCTACATACCTACTAGCAAAGTACCACAGACTGGCACACATTAAATACAATAGCCTAATACCTAAAAAAGCTCAGTATCAACTTGGTAACTTACATTATATTTTGCTTAGACTAAAAAAGCATTCCTTACAAGATGGAGACATCCATCCTATTCCAGGCCCAGCTAATATCCTTTCTACTGAATCTCTCAACACTAAACCCTCTATCCTACATACCCCAAACAAGCACCATAATGCACTCCTGATAGCACACCTCAACATTCAGTGTTAATAACAAAGTTCCACATCAACACGCTGTCTTGGATGTATACTCTTTTGACATTCTATGTTTGACAGAGACATGGCTAAAACCAGCAACCCAGGATAATGAAATCCTCCCATTAGGCTACAATATACTGCGACTAGACCATTTAAAGAGAAAGGGAGGAGGAGTAGCAATTATTTTCAAGGATGGATTACAAGTCACCTCATTACCTTATAACACACCTAAAGACAGTAATGCAGAAGTTCTTATTTCCAAAGTACAACTTAATTCTAATAAATCCATGTACATCTTTTGCATCTACCTACCTCCTGGGAACAATATAGCTACACTTGAAGACATACTTAATTGTGCAGCATCAACCTTCCCACAAGAAACTATAATCCTTGGTGACTTCAATATTGACTGGAAATGCTTTGCTACTGACCACCCTACTTCTCATATCAACCTTCATGGTTTCTCACAGACCATCACCTCCCCAACTAGAATTAACAAACCAACCAAAATAGAGAGCACCTTGGATTGGATCCTTATTAATAACCACCATCAAACTTACAAAGTAGGTGTCCTCCCTGACGATGTAAGTGACCACTCCTTGACCTATATAATCAGGCAAAAGATTGATATCCCACACCAAACATCATATAGGACTATACTGTCAAATAAACAGTTTAACCAAAGGTTATTCCAAACTGAACTTAGCTCTTGTGATTGGTCTCCCCTAAAAATCCTCCCACTTGAAGAGGCTGTTATACACTTTAACTCTATCTACTTAAATATCCTTGACCAACATGCACCAAAACGTACTATCAGAACTAGGTCTAAACCAGCCCCATGGCTCTCTAAAGACACCAGGAAAAAAATGTTACTCAGAAATAAAGCCTGGACTAGGTGGAGAACTACAAAAACTTAACAGATCAACAAACATTTAGACAAATGAGAAATATGACAAAAAGCTATACTTTCAGACAAAAAAGGCTTTTACTGTAAAATGCAGCAAACTAACCTAAGCAACCCGCAGAAATTCTGGGCAAGTATCAATAGTCTGTTACACCCGGTCACTGCAGTACACCAACCCCAACTGGTGCTAATCATGAAACTCCCAACCAAACTGCTAATGCATTTAATACCTTCTTTACCGAAGCCATCCAATCCCTAGCCAGCCACCTAACCCCTGACAGCTCCAGCCTTCCTAACCTCATCTCCAGCTCTCTTCCTACTTTCCTATTCCAACCCATCTCCACTAATTTCATCCACAAACTCATTCTAAAACTTAAGCCTTGTACTCCTTCTGCTGACCAGATTCCAGCACAATATCTGCAAAAAGCTGCCAAAGCAGTAGCTTATCCAATATCAATCCTAATAAACAGAACCATTAACGAGGGAACCATCCCAGTCATCTGGAAAATCTCACACATTATCCCCCTACATAAAGGAGGCAACTCAAATGAATACTCTAACTACCGACCTATAGCCCTACTATCCCCCTTAGCAAAAATAATGGAAAAATGTATTCATCATCAACTTCTAGACCACTTACTAAAACATAACCTACTTGTACAAAGCCAACATGGCTTTAGACCATACCATAGTACCACTACAACCCTCTTATCTTTCACTGACACTATTAACAGAAATCACAATAATAATACTCTCTCTTCAGCCCTATTTATTGATCTATCAAAAGCTTTTGATATGGTTAACCACACATAGGTTCATAGGTTCATACTAGGCTATCTGCCCTAGGGCATTTATAAGCCTAGCCAGAATGTGTTTGGCTTTCGCCACCCATTTTAAATTTATTTTGCTATGCCCCTTTTCGAGGTTAGTATACTGTGCCTCTGTCTAACAGTGACAAAGAAGTGATACCCGGGGTAAACCTACGATCTCCCATCCACTCATCAAGATTCCTCTTGAAGAGAGTCAATGAGGGACTCTGACTAACCTGGACTGGGATTTTATTCCAGAGTGAAGGGAGCCTCTGGGTTGCTTATTAACATTCTTAAATCACTTTCTCTCGATACTCTAGCTGTACAATGGTTTAGCTCCTACCTAAGTGACAGACAGCAAGCTGTTATGTGGGAAAATAATCTATCATCCCACCTACCAGTTACATTAGGTGTTCCTCAGGGCTCTATTCTTGGTCCTTTATTATTCTCTATTTTTATTAATGATCTCTGCAAAGCTACTCCTCATGCAACCTGTATACAATATGCAGATGATTCAACAATAATCTGCACAGCCAAATCTTCATCAGAACTACAGTCCTTAACTCAGGAAATGTTTCACACAATAGAGTCATGGTTCTTAAAACGATGCCTCCTCCTTAATCCTAAAAAAACTAAGCTCCTGCTGTTTATCCCTACCCGGAAGCACATACCTATTGATTTCTCTGTTACTTTTAACAATGGTACCCTCATATCCCCTGACACTACCACTAAACTTCTAGGAATTACTATAGACAACAACCTTAACTTTGACTCCCATATTAATAACACAATAAAAACAGTTAACAGAAAAATGGGCTCTCTATATAGAGTCAAATCCTTCCTCACTCCAATAGCTAGATCTACTATTGCCCATTCTCATCTAATCTCAATACTCCTTTATGCCTCACCAATCTATACCAATCTGTCAAAACATAATTGTCTCAAACTAGCTACCTCCTATAATAACATTGCAAGATTTGCCACTGGTAATCCCTATAGAACCCATCACTGTAATAATCTGAAACAACTAGGATGGCTTGAACTACCTCATCAGCTTCAATATAGTCAACTTATCATTGCTCATAAGATCCTCTACCACCCAAATAATACCCCAATACTTTCAAATATCATCACCCCCTATAAAAATCTCACTAACTTACGATCAGCAAATAAATTGTTAATTAACATTAGTAAGTCAAACAACTTGGCAGGTGATTCTCTATTCTCAAACTCTACTGGGA
This sequence comes from Protopterus annectens, assembly GCF_019279795.1. Classification (NCBI taxonomy): domain Eukaryota; kingdom Metazoa; phylum Chordata; order Ceratodontiformes; family Protopteridae; genus Protopterus; species Protopterus annectens. The sequence goes on from NC_056733.1 coordinate 390,039,254, forward strand.
GAAACTGGAACCTTCTACCTACTGAATTAACTTCTCTTCCTTCTCTACCCCTCTTCAAACAACAACTGAAAATACTCCTTAGAACAAAATGGCTATGCCCTTGTAACAACCCTGACTAACTGATTAAGATTACTTTTTTTACTTTCCCTCTTTTGTCAATTTTGTACTTATTGTATATGTAATCAGAACAGTTTATCTGTAACTTCTATGATTTGACTCATTATAAATGCCATTTTCTATATATTTGTAAATGGTATTTAACTATTGTCTTCTCTATTTTTGTATTTATTATTAACCAGGGTGTTTATATCTTGTAGATGATTACTAACCAGTGTGTTGTAAAATGTATCCCAGTATTCTGTATGTTTTTCTATGTAAACTCTTGTTTTTCAGAGGGTGTTTTTTTAATAGGGTGTTAATATCTTGTAGATGATTCAAACCAGTGTCTTGAAAATGTATCCCAGTATTTTGTATGTTTTTTCTATGTAAACTCTATTTTTATTCTACACAATTTTTTTTTTTTACTTTTTCATCTGTTTTGTCCTGGAGCTTTTCTCCCCGGGCCTCTACTGAAAATTGACATATATCCAGTTAGACTAGCCCGGTCAACAAATGTAAAATAAATAAAATAAATAAAATAATAAATAAAATCACTCTGCAGGACACCACGAGGAGCTGTGCGGAGTTGTATACAATAACAAACTTTTTAAATCACAGATTCACTAAAAAAAAAAAAAATGGTGTTTTATATTTATTAAGTTCCTACTAGTTATAACCCATTACAGTCCAAAGTTTGCAGAAAAGTGCCATGCCTTACAGAGCTATAAAATTATATTAACAAATTTGATATACATCAAAATAACATCAGATAAGAGAGATGTAAGGTTGAGAGAAATAGTTAAGTATATTTCAGTATGCAATACTGAGATACTAAAATGAATGTTAACAATACAGGATGCAATTCAAATACCTTCATTACTCTGCAACCTGATGATACAAATATTTCAGTTAGCACCCTAAAAGGGTGTGTGTGTGTGTGTGTGTGTGTGTGTGTGTGTGTGTGTGTGTGTGTGTGTGTGTGTGTGTGTGTGTGTGTGTGTGTGTGTGTGTGTGTGTGTGTGTGTGTGTGTGTGCGTGTGTGTGTGAAGCAAATAAGACCAGAGGGGAAAAAAAACAGACCAGAATGTGGAGTGCAGTGATCTGGCCTCCCCTTTGTTGTTATGTGCTTTTTGAATGTATTTCTAAACTGGAGTATGGGAGAGAGGTGATGATATCTGATTGGAAGATTGATATATTATGCTGGATCTAGAACAGAGAGTGAAAAGTCATTGTAGCAGTTTGGTGAAGGGTAATATTTCTAGAAATATCTATATAATTTTAATCTCAAGCTTCTTTTTCGTAGGTACCATTCAGTTATGAACTTTGTTGCAGGGCATTCATTTGGATAGTGTAATACAAAATGATCTTTTTAGACTCCCTTATGAATGTGACATGGGTAACTTTTTAGTGTGAGTGCAAAATAATTTTCATGACCAATTAAAAGATTTAACATTGCTATATGGAAATCTCATTCAGATCAACAACAAAGGTAAACTATTTTTTGACAGGGCATAAAACTAGGGAACATTATAGCTGAGGGTGTCTCATTTTATCATATTTCAAAACACAGTAAATGTAAGCTCACATATACATGTTTTTTTAACACCTTTATAGAATTATTACTTAAGAAATAGGCAAACATATATTTATATAAAAGAAAACCAACTGCATTAACATTTTCGCAGTTACAAACATTATACATCACATATATTATTTTGTATAACCATCAGCAATCCAACATTACATAAATTGCTCAGTTCCTGCTTCCCTTTAAACCTCATTCCTCTTCCAAAACATTATTCTGTAAGCATTGTTACATAGTTTCCATTTTTCTATGTAATTTCCTCCTACCCATTACTAAAGATCCCATTTCAAGTTCTTTTATCACTGTTACAATATTTAATACTTCAAGTACAGCTGGTTAAGACTTTGATTTCCATTTTCTAGTAATTGCTTTTTTGGCAGCTACCGGAATTAAACATAGCAAGGCCTTACTATATCTAAACAGTTCAGGTCCTGTATCCCAGCTAAAAAAAAAAAAAAACAATTTCCTTAGTTCATCCCATTTGCTCACCAAATTCTTCTGACAGCATACCTTGTATAGAATTTTTAAAGTCTGTCATCTCATTACAATCCCAAATCATATAGTCCCAGTTATCTCTTTCTACACCCATCATACCTCCAACATTTGGCACCTACCTTAGGAAAAATTCTTAGGAGTCTGCTGGAGGTATAAGTGTAAACATATCCAAGCAAAAATCCTGTATTTTCTAGACCTTGTTGCATATTTGGGAGCCGTACATATGTCCTGCCATTGATTCCTTGTGAATTGCTTATCCAGTCTCTCTTCTCAATCTTTTTTAACCTCTTCTGATTTATTCCTATAGTTATTGAGCAATATTCTACGTGCCCTACTGATTATCCCTTTTTAACAGCAGCTTCTGTTCTAGTTTCAACTAAAAACTCTACCAGAGCAGGTCTTTCACTTAGGAAGTCCTATCCCTTTTCTCTTTGCCTATACTGTGATATCAGTCCCCTATAGGGAAGGCATTCTTCAGCTTGCAGTCCAAATGTCTTCTTGGCCTCTTCCCATTCTATTACCGTTCCCTCTCTAGTTATTTCCTCCCAATAACTTGGTTCCTTTGCAAGTTTTCTCCAGTAAATTCCAGCCCCTCTTGCCTTTTCTCTGTACCAGTAATTGCAGTCAGCCCTATCAGAAAAATCTCCTTTCTCCATTCTTGTGTTGGCTTAATTCTTAGAATACTTTCTACTACTTAATGAATATAATATTCTGTATGGCTTTTGTTATTCTCCTTAAGGATCTGCATCCAAAATCCCACTTACTCCTTATTTCTTGAATTTCCCCCCGTTTCACCATCAACCCTTTCCATTTTAAATTATAGATGTCATATAAATGTTGTTGATCTTTCAGTACATTTAAACTTATTTTATCACAGACCTTGCATTTTGTTTTTAAGTCACAACATGAAGAAGTGAAAAAAAAGGTGAGCTTTAGGTTATGTTTTGCATGTCTTTCCCATTTCTATGAGTCTGTGTGACTTCAAAGTTGATATATGTCTATATATATATATATATATATATATATATATATATATATATATATATATATATAGGTTTACTATTGAAATGTCGAACGGCACTACATCGACTGTACTATAGTCGAACACGGAAGTTCGAAAATAGTAATGTCGACGACAAAAAAACAATCTAGGACTGTGTTTTAACATGGGTCGAGGTAGGGGAGATGTTTGTAGTTCTGAATAATACTGAACACCTACCTTGACCCATGTTAAAACCATTCCTAGATTGTTTTTTTGACGTCGACATTACTATTTTCGAACTTCCGTGTTCGACTATAGTACAGTCGATGTAGTGCCATTCGACATTTTAATAGTAAACCTATATATATATATATATATACACACATATATATATATATATATATATATATGTATATGTGTATATATATATATATATATATATATATATATATATATATATATATATATATATACATATATGGGTCTAGGACATTGTATTGAATGTACAGTGTCCCAACACACAGTAGGTTGTCGCCATATGGTCAACACAGCAAGGGGGTTGACAGGTGTGTGAGATATCCTGGAATATTTCCTTTCCCTGGGGATAGAGCAGTCTAATAATTAGTATATATAATTAAGAGGGGGGATCAAAACCACTTGCCATTGGTTTACTCTGCTCCAAGGTAACCTCCGGACCATGCACAGAATGTGTCGACACTGGTACGCTTGACTTTTGAACATCGATCTGCATGGTGTCAGGACACTATACATTCAATACAGTATTCTGCACCCATACCTATAGGTTCATAGGTAGCTTCATAGGTAGGTACTAGGCTATCGGCCCAAGGGCTTAAGTAAGCCTAGCCAACAAGGCTCCCTGGCTTACGCCACCCAAGAAAGTTATTTTCCTGTGCCACTGTCGAGCAGAGACACAGAAGTGATTCCCAGGGTGTATTTCCTATTTTCCATCCACTCATCAAGATTTTTCTTGAAAAGTGCTAATGAAGAATTTTGCTTGACATAGATGGTAGCCTTTTCCAGAGTACGGGAAGTCTCTGGGACAGGAATCTATCCCTCCAGCATGTCCTGTTTATTGTGGTGACAAGGTTTAGCTCACTAGAATGTGTAGCTCGGAGGAATTGGGATTTCTTTAGGTGTAGCATGTCCAACAGCTTTGGGTTTGACATAGCTTTATATGTTAGGCAGAGATCACCTCAGAGCAGGCGATATGCTACGGAGTAAAGCTGGAGTTTTCTGAGACAGTCAGTGTAGGGCATTTGTTTGAGGCCAGTAATCCTCTTTGTGAGGTACTTCTGTAGTCTTTCCAGCTGCTGCAGATGTCTTGTGAGGTACATTCCAAAAGGGGTGTTGTACTCTATAATGGGTCTAATGAGTGTCGAGTAGAGGGGAACAATGACCTCTTTTTTCCTGGATGAGAACCCTTTTATGATGAGGTATGCCATGTAGAAGGACTTCCTGACTACTGTGGCGATGTGACTATCAAAGGAGAGACTACTATCTACCTGGGTCCCAAGGTCTCTTATCACACATTCGGTGTTAAGTAGATTACTGCCTATGTGGTAGTTCATGGGTACAGAGTTTTTACCAAAGTGGTGACAATGCACTTTTTTGGCATTGAGCTTGAGGTCATGGCTCTGACACCAGGCATCTGTCTCAGTGAGGTCCTTCTGTAGGATGTCCACATCATTTGGGGACTCGACTATGGCTCCTAGTTTGCAGTCATCTGTGAACTTTGTTAGCCAAAGGCCTTCTGTGTTAGCCTGTACTTCAGAGAAGTAGATACCAAACAGGAGAGGTCCCAGGACTGAACCCTGTGGTACTCCACTTGTCACTGTTTTGAGGTCAGATTTGGAGTCTACAACTTTTAAAGTGTGGGTTCTGTCAGTGAGCCAGTTGGCAACCCATCTTGTGATGTAGGGATTTATACCTAGTTTAGTGAGTATAGCTATAATTCCAGAATGGGTGATGGTGTCGAGAGCCTTGGCGAAGTCAAGATAGGCTGTGTGAACCACCTTACCCTCATCTACGGCTTTGATGACTGCCTCAAAAAAGTCAATCAGGTTCAGGAGGCATGATCTGCCTTTCACAAACCTGAACTGGGTGGGATCCAGAGTTTGGAGGTTACCAATGTCTTTGTTTATGAGTTCCATGATGATATGTTCCATGGCCTTGCAGACCAGGCTCATCAGGCTAATAGGGAGATAGTTCCCGGGATCAGTGGTGGCTCCCCCTTTGTGTAGTGGGATAACTGGTGCTGTGCACCATTCAGTGGGCACAAAGCCTGATGCAAGGCTATTATTGAACATGGTGCTTAGGTGAGGAGCCATTTTGTTCTGAAGTTCATGTAAAACGCAGCCAGCGATGTTGTCCAGTCCTATGGATGCTGTGCTTTTGGCTTTAGAGAGTGCAGCTTTTTCCTGCATAGTTGTGATTACAGCGACTCTGCATTCTTCCTGTATAGATATGGGCCCTTTAGGGGATGGGGGGGGGGTAAAGTTAGCACTGAACCTATCTGCCAGGATATTGGCAATATCAGTTGGTTATGTAATTTTCATGCCATTGTGTTGTAACTCAGAGTAGATCTGGGTGTTGCCATCGAAATTCTTGACATAGCTATAGAATGCTTTGTGGTTGTCCTTAGAATTAGTGGCAATTTTGTTTTCGTAGCTAGCTTTGGAGGATCTTATAAGGGATCGCAGCTTCTTACTGAGGCTGACCAGGGAGCTCCTCCACTCATGGGATTTTACTCTCTTTTGCAACAGTTTCTTCCTTCTGTTGTAGAGTTTGTTTATGGCAGGGGACCACCAGATTGGCTTCCTTTTTTTGGAGGCTAGCGTCTTGGTTCTGTTTGGAATAGCATGATCCATGCACTCGTGTAAATGCTTATAGAGTGCATTTGTGTAGGATTCAACAGTTGTAACTGTATTGTCCATCTGCATGGGTGTCATGAAGTTCACCACTTCTGTCTTAAGAAGCATGAAGTTAGTAATTCTTATTCTCTGCACATTATTGAGTATTTTAGCTATTTCTTTACTCTAGAATATATAATTGTATTAATTTTATGGTATCTTATTTGAAATTTCAGCTACTTCTTTTATTTAAGAATGTATGATTGTATTCAATTTTAAAACATTGTTACTTGCATGCCTTTCGCCCAGTTTATAGCTAAAATGATCCCTTGGACCAGTCTAACTACCCATTTGACAAATCCAAATAAATAAAATAGCAATAAGGATCCTGGCTAACACATGCAAACAGCTATGTCAGATATATAGTTTCCCAAAAACAAAAAATGAGGAAATAAAACAATTTCTGGCACTGTGTTTCAAAGTGCTGTTTCAAGTTCAAAATTAGATATAAAAGGAGTCAGGAAAATATATGAGTTTTGTCCATATTCAGTTATTCCCCCTTTTGTCCATTGTTTGCTGTCCTCAAAGTTGATTATATAACTGAGAAGCAGTAAAAGGGGAAAGGCAGGCTGATAAGTGAACAAAATTGCGACTTACTCTTATTTATTTAATTTGTAATTCCTTGATTTTTGCTTCCTAATGAAAAGCATTGCTTGTGTGTTTTTATTAGGCTTGCTGGCAGTGATTCAAAGATTTTTGGTTTTTCAGTTTTCTCCACAGTTTAACAAGGCACAGGGGTACTTGTCCTTTAGAATGAAAAAAAACAACTCTTTCCCAGGGATTCAAGAAGCTCGGTGCAAGGACGGTTTTAGCCTTGCGCCGAGCATCCTCACTACAGATGGTGAAGCAGCACCATATGAATATGTATGAGGGAACGCCGCCGCACCCTCGACGTGCACAGAAAATGTGTGTGAGTGCAGGGGGCATGTACAAGTGCTCTACGGAGGCGTAAACTTGCCCCAACAGTTGCAAAACCTACTATGCCTACTAGTAGAGCCCGCCTCTAATAGTAAGTCAGTAATTCAGTGTCCGTGGATACCGAAATGTATGCTAAGCATACAAGATTGTCCACGAATAGCGAAATAAAATAGAAGTAGTAAACGCACAAGCACATAGTGGAATGTTGAGCCCTGTCCCTAGAAATTTCACAATTAGATTCCCCATGTCCCTATTTTACATTTGAATTGCTGCAATATCACGGGTGTAAGCAAAGCACAGCGTGTTTGCATGTCACTGCCCTCCGCCGAGTGTAGCTTACACATCAAATTCATTCAAATAGAGAAAAACATGCAGAATCAACGTAAATGTCAATAGTGTAGTGTTTAGAGCATCCGCCTAACGAACAGGCATTCACAGTTCGAGCCCAACAATAGCACATATCATTTTCCATGTGGAATTAATGTAGTTTTGCTGTAAAACCGACATAAGAGTATCGCATGAGATATTTAACTTAAATATCATTCAATAAAAGTGGTACTGTCAGAATGAATGAGGCACTATTAAGCAGGTGTAAGCACAAATAAGCAGCAGTAAACACATATAAGTACCAGTAAGCAAGTATGAGTGTGCTTGCACAGGTGTAAGTAGTGCCCAGCATAGGAAATGTATATAAGTATGTACAGATATATAATGTGTATATATATATATATATATATATATATATATATATATATATATATATATATATATATATATATATATGTGTGTTCTTAGGTTCATAGGTAGATACTGGGCTATCTGCCCTAGGGCATTTATAAGCCTAGCCAGAGTGTATTTGACTTCGGCCTCCCTATTAGATTAGCCTACTGTGCCTCTGTAAAGTAGGTCACAGAAGGTACCCTTTTAAGATTAGTTTACTGTGTCTAGCAGGGACACAGGAGAGATCCCAGGGGTGAATTTGCGATTTCCCATCCACGCATCCAAATTTCACTTGAAGAGGGTCAGCGAGGGGCTATGTCTAACATGAATTGGGATTCTATTCCAGAGTGAGGGGAGCCTCTGGGAAATGAATCTGTCCCTCCAGCATGTCCTATTTATTTTTGTGCTGAGGTTTAGGTCCCTGAGTGTAGCTCTAAGGGACTTGGATTTTCTGAGGTGGAGCATGTCCATTAATTCTGGGTTTGACATGGCTTTGTACGTCAGGCATAGATCGCCTCTGAGTAGGCGGTAAGCAACTGAGTAGAGCTGGAGTTTCTTTAGTCGAGCTGCATAGGACATCTGTTTGTAGCCCATGATCCTCTTGGTGAGGTACTTTTGGGGTCTCTCCAGTTGCTGCAGGTGTCGGGTAAGGTACATCCCAAAAGGGGCATTGTATTCAATTATGGGCCTAATGAGTGACGAGTAGAGGGGCACAATGACCTCTCTTAATCTAGATGCGAACCCTTTCGTGATAAGGTGGGCTATATAGAAGGTCTTTTTAACCACTTTGGCAACATGATTATCAAAGGAGAGATTACTATCTATGTTGGTCCCCAAATCTCTAATTAATTCTTCCGTACTTAATGGATTACCACCTATGTGGTAATTTGTGGGCACCTTGTTTTTCCCAAAGGGGATGACTATGCACTTTTTAGCATTTAGCTTGAGGCCGTGGCTCTGGCACCAAGCATCCGTCTCTGTGAGACCCTTTTATATATATATATATATATGTATATATATATATACATGTATATATATATATATATATATATATATATATATATATATATATATGGGTCTACTTCAGAAGATCGACAGACCATTTGATCGACTTTCATTTGGTCGACACTTCATTTGGTCAACAACCAGTATTTGCTTTGCCCCCCCCAACTATATATAACAACTCCAGGGTCGCACAACATTGGGGAGGGGGGCAAATCCCTGTTAAGTGCCTTGAGTACTGGTTGTCGACCAAATGAATTTCGATCAAATGGTCTGTCGATCTTCTGAAGTAGACCCATGTATATATATATATATATATATATATATATATATATATATATATATATATATATATATATATATATATATATATATATATATATATATATATACATATACATATATACATATATCTATATCTCTCTATGAAGAAAGAATGACGTAACAATAAAGTATACAAAAGGAATGAGAAGGGAATCAACAGCAACCCCAGTATTATATAGTGCTGTCAGCGTATGTCATATCAAGCTGTGCAGGAGTGAGCAAAGCACTGCTACTCACACCACAGGCAGGATATTACCAGTGGGAGTAGCATTGTTGATCTGCTAAGTCTACTTTACACACAGGGGGTAGTCCCTAGTGGGACTACCCAAAAATTGATAGGCTGTTTGGCCATCCGACCATTACACAAGAAAGGGCAGGTATGTTCAAGGACTAAATGGTGGGAGAGCCTCAGAATACATGGGTTGGGACAAGATACGTGTAGGGCCCCTAACGCTCAGGAGAGGGCAATGTGTGGAGGTGTGTCATGGCTGCGATAACAACTGGACAATGGATGGTATGCGTGTATGTTGAACTCAGGTGGGGTGGAGGAACTATGGGTATGAAATTATGGAGCCAGGTGTGCCAGGGTTGGATGGGCTGGTTCTAATTGGACCGCCCTGTGGAGGTCAGTAAGTATATATGCATACACACATGCAGACATCAATATGTAGAAGTACATTCTCTGTAACACATTTATTCCATTTACAGACATAAATAACATGAATGTACCCTTACAAACCTCGACAGTAGATAGAATAATAGGTTGTGCATAAGAGGGAAGGGACGATACTGCTAAAACGCAAAAGTGTGTACAATGTCCAAAGTCAGTGCTATGCTGAAAAAAAATCAAATATGAGGACTTTCCCACACATGGAATCATTCCTGTGATCTGCCTGCTATGGCAATGCCAATTACTAAACCGGTCTATTTGTAAAAGAAATATGCCGAACAAGTACATAATTAGGCTCTCATGTGTAACGTGTGCGTTACCACATAGTCACACTTACTAATTTATTGTAGTGTCATGTTAACAGGAGTAAGGATGTAATGACGTATAGAGTCTAATCTTGACATAAACACATGCGTGTCCCATGTGTGACAACCCAAAAATTGCGAATAGTGTCCTTTTGGTCGCTCATGTCACCAATGCTTGTGGACTAAAAGTTTGGGAGTACTGAGGATACGTGGAGTGAGTCAACCGAAGGGATGGGTCTATAGGAGTAGGGAGTGGCCTATGTGTAGTGGTGTGGCTACACCGCAAATCCAACTGGAGAATGGATGACTGCAGTGTTAGGGAGGCATTGGGGTGGGTGTTTGGGGAACCAGGAGCCATGGGTATATAGGTATATATGCAAACGAAGCATCACAGCAATAGTGTATTGGTTAGAGCAACCACCTAACGAACAGACATTCCCGTTCCGAATCCCACTGCATCACATACCATTTACCATCAGTAATCTGTACATGAACATTTTGAGACATCTGTCCACTGTATAACCTGCAAAATAACAATTAAAAGTTAACTGGAGCGAAGTGTCAGTGTCATAATGAATAAGGCACTAGTAAGCAGGTTTAAGCATATATAAGCACCAGTAAGCGTGTGTAAGTGCTTTTGCATGGAGTATGCATTGTTTTACAGACACACACACACACACATATATATATATATATATATATATATATATATATATATATATATATATAAATATACATATATATATATATATATATATATATATATATAGTTGAAGACATATACATATATATATATATATATATATATATATATATATATATATATATATATATATATATATATATATATATATATATATATATATATATCTATATGTGTCAGAAGACCCAAAGCGAAGGAGCAAAATGTGGACTAGTCCAAACAAAAATATGACTCTGTGAACAACTTGAATAATTCAATGTGTAAAACACACAAGATCCATGCGCCACGTTAAAAGCCAAGAAGTATAGCACGAACCCTTCGGTTAACTCCCAACGGCTTAAACATCACAAACAAACTCCAAGACAATGTAGCAAAGCTGGTTAACATAACACGAACCCTTCGGTCAACATCCAACCTCCATCGGTTCAGATATCCTTGCAATAACTCCAGGGTTAGTGTAGCAAAATATGAAAAACTTTTAATGATAAGCGCTTTTGCGGTTAACAGTACCGCTTCATCAGATAAATTAAAAACAGAATGTAAACATTTAAGTACTCACCAACTAAATCCTGACAAAATCCATTGGTTCAGTAAATTTAAACATTTGTCAAACCATCCAATAGTTCACTACTAACTGTGAATATTAGTCCCATGAGGATGTGGAAGTGACGAAGTCTACAGGAAGTATTCCTGAGCTCCGAACTCCCTCTAGCGAACTTGTGGCAACAATACATAGCCCTAAAATTACGTCAGAGTTTATCACACATACGCTGCAAAACGATGGTAACCATACCATCAAACATATAATACTTAAAAATACTTTAGAATTTATACATAAACTATAAATTATGCATATAAAATTAATATAATTAAAATATAAAACAAATGTAGATCATACAAGTTACGTGAGGAAAAACTTCTCTTCTCGTAACAAGACATTAATAATTAAGTAACTCTATCATGAGATACAAACATGCAAAAGGAGCATGTGGGTGTATCTATATCGTCCGGGGGTAGAGTAAACACTACATGCCTAGACGCAAGAATAGCTACAAAGCTGCCTACAAAACTAACAAAAATAACTAATAAAAACAACCTAAAAAACGGGTGTATCACCGGAAATGGCATCATAATGAGACAGTAAAATACCATGAAAAAATGATAAAATGCCAAAAATGTAAATATAAGTGTTAAAGACAGCATAAATCAAAGTACATGTGTGTGTGTGTGTGTGTGTGTGTGTGTGTGTGTGTGTGTGTGTGTGTGTGTGTGTGTGTGTGTGTGTTTGTGCGTATATATGCACATATATACAGCTATGATAGGAAACAGCACACAAGAATGACATATGTTCACAGGCTATGCCAGTGGAAGTGAGGGACCCAAGCAAGAAACATGAAACACGTAGCATGACCTTCCAACCCCCCCAGCAAGGACACGCGAAACATACACACAAACAATATAAAGAGTCCACTGCTCCCCAGACCACAGGCAGGATACAAGGTGGGGGGTACACAGTGCACCCATGAATTCTAATCTTGGAACACAGACAGGAGCGTCACTTGCGGGACACCCCAAAAATTGGCAAGACCAAAAGAAGGTGATAAACCGAACATTCTGGTGGGCTGTATAGATACCCAGAATACAAGGGTGGGAAAGCCTGATGACCCATGGTTCGAGACAATTGTATGAAATGGGTTCTGTGAAGTGGAGAGTGGGCAGCATGTATTGGTGTGTCCAGAACTGACCAGGACCCAGAGTAAGGATGGGTGCTGTAGAGGAGTTGCGGGTGGGGGAACTATGGGTAGCTACTTATGGGTCTAGGTGTGCAAGTGTTGGCTGATGTGGGCCTATATGGACAGCCCCAGGGATGTAAGCATATGTGTTCATTGGGCAGTGGCATCACCCAGTGAGCAGCCACACCCACACCCACTACGAGTCCCACTGCAGCAAAGTGTAATCTATATAGCAAGGAATGGAATAACCAGATGTAGATGTATATATGTAGAGGTATGTGTGTGTATATCTACCCATAGCAACATAAAGATAAGCCTCTTCCTCTCCGTAGTAAAAATGTATACATACAGAGACAGGATACATATACATACCCACATATAGATATATACATATGCAGACACCCATAGACCCATATGTTGTTTTATATATATATATATATATATATATATATATATATATATATATATATATATATACAGCAATATATAAATATATACACGGATGCATACATATACAGATATATCTGTATATAGTAATGTATATATATATATATATATATATATATATATATATATATATATATATATATATATATATTTGTTGTTGTTGGTCTTTCGGTTTTTCCCAGTTAGGGGTCACCACAGCGGAACTCCGGTCTGCTAATGATTGGCAGTAGATTTTCATGAATGCCAAGGTGCCAGCTCAATGTTCAACCTTCATCGAAGGCACACCCGTTTACGCATGTTTTTTGAATGCCCACCTAACCGCGGGGAGGACATGCACACTCCACACAGAAGGCACTCCATGCACTGTAGCCGAGAACTGAACGGGAGAATCTCTTGTTGTGAGGTAACAATGCTACCGCTGCACCACCGCGGATATATATATATATATATATATGACTGTAAATATACACATGTATATAGCTAGGATATGATACAGCAGTTACGAGTTACATATGTTCATAGGCCATGCATATGGGGGTGAGGGGTCCAATAAACAAACGTGTAACACTTAGGATCTACCCCCCAGCTAGGCGGGTGAGACATACAGACACACAATAAAAGTAAGCACACCACTGCTTCCCAAACCACCAGCAGGATACTACCAGTGGGAGAGACCTGCCAGGTCTAATTTTGAAACATAGACATCGATGTCCCTTGTGGGACACGCAAAAATTAATGGTCATCGAAGTTAGTCCCAGTAATGATTCATCAAACCAGGCTGTAGATGTACACGGACCAGTAGGTTGTGCAAGCCTGATAACCCATGGGTCAACACAACGTACAACATGTGTTCCGACATGTGGAGAGTGGGCAGTGTGTAGTGGTGTGTTTACACCCCACCTGCACCCACAGTAAGGATGAGTGCTGTAGAGGAGGGGCAGGTGGGGGAACTATGGGTATGCAATTATAGGCCTAGGCGTGCAGGTGTTGGCTGGTGCAGTCGTATTAGGACTGCCCCGGGGATATAAGTAATATTCCTAAATGGGCATAGCTGACGCCCATACCTCTCAACACCTAAGAGCAAATCCATTGGACAGGACATAAACCATTGGGGGAACAAATAGGGACCATACCTCTGAACTGTCCCCGATTTCCAGGGACGTCCCTGATTTCGACTTAATTTCTAACTGTGTTCCACTTAATCCCTCCTAAAACTAGTGACTTTTGGAGGAAAGGTGGTGAATTACAAGTAATGTATAATGACAACAATTAATAGTTATAAACATCATTTACCTCAGAAAATGTGTATGAATTCATATGCTCTGAGTCTGTCAATGTGTCAGGTTAATAGCACTAATAATTTAAATGTGTCCCTGATGTTGTTATGACATGTCCCTGATTCAGTTGGTATTTTTCCCCAGTCGTAGGAGAGGTCTGATAGGGACAGAAAGCACATATTCCACTGACAACCTTAGAAAGATGATAGAATATTACGTATGCAGTAGCATGACTCGGCTGAAGGATGTGATTTCTAAAATCCAATTACTTGTTTGTATTGAAGAGTGTCAGTTCCCATGTATTAGCCAGACAGGTGCAGATTGTAAGAGGAACACACCAATAATATGAATCAAACTCTGGACAGGCCGCGGATTCCGTACAGTCAAATGGCATGCTTTTGCCTAATGGGCAGCCATTCCCGATACTGTAGGCATGTAATCCGATGTTATAGGCATCACAAGGTAATATTGTAATCCTCACTCCCAACCAGTGGTGTGAGTGTCAGATGCAAACACCAAATGCAGTGCATTAGCAAGTGTGGAAGCAAGCGGGTGTAAGCCTGTTTGGCCACCAGTATGTGAGTATTACACTGGTGAAGCAATGTAGAGGCTAACTGAGTGTAAGAAACTATAACTGGAGGTTAGCATTGCTTAGCTCCATGCAAACCCACTCACAACTGCTTTAATGTGCCTTAATCACTCCGCATCCAATGGCCTTGTTCTGCCCAGCAACAAAATAAATGGCCTCTGCAAGGCTCGAAACCAGGACCCTGCACATGCAGCTATTGTGATTTACCACTAAGCCATGGCAGATATACAGACATTGGATCTTATCACAAACGTATCATCCAGCGCAGTCATTCAACAGTGTAGGAAATTAATTCCATCATGTAGATGTATGTGTGTGTTTATGTCCAGATATAGATACATACATATATATATATATATAGATATATCAAGAACATCCCATGTGACAACAAAGCATTACAAAGGAATGAAAAGGGAAACACCAGCAATGCCTGTATTATGTAGTGGTGTTTTCCTGTGTAATATCAAGACTCCCTCAGACAGACGTGTCATTAATACAAGCAAACATTTCTACATTGGCCAAATACATCACTCTGTGCATTTTATTTACATTAACACAACAGTTCCTGTCCAATCATTATGTGAGAACAGTACTCTTGCAAGGTGCTGTATGCGACATCATCATCATGAAAAAGGTAAATGGGGTAACCATAGAGGGACCGGTAGTTTTGTGTGTACAATGGGATTGTCTGCATCATGGGTACCTGGAACCTTTAGGAGTCATGTGCATACCAGGATCATGTGCCTGAGAGACAGGGGTGAGGACAACTGGAGTATGTTGTGATGCATATTAAAAGGGTTACATGTGTCCAGTGGACAGGTGTGTGAAATGGACAGCTATGTATGGGGCAAATGTTGTTCTAGGAACCAATTGGCCTTTTGTTTCCGTAGGGTGAGAGTGGGATGTGGGGGAAGGAGAGTAGGTATGTTCGTGGAGGATAGGTTGGGTAGGATGACAGACAAGACAGCATACAGGGTCGGTATATGACACATGTGGGGGGATAAACCTTGGACAAGGAGGGGTTTTCGGCAGTCACAAGCCCATGATCCCCCAGATGGAAACAGTGGGACGGAGGTCCCCAGCCATGGGCAGTCACCACTGCACCAAAACAGCCGCAAAGGTGGCAGTGCTGGGGGCTGTCTAGGAGGGGCAGGCTCACCCTGTAAATGTGACACTCTGCCCTCGAGCTGGCGTATCTGGCCTCAAAACCCATTATTGAGCCCCCTACGCACAACGTCCAGAACTGTACAACAGCGGATATGTTCCTGTCTGGACCTGCTCCAAGGGGGGACAAGCCCCATCCTCAGTGGCGGTTCCACCAGAAGGTGGTGCAGAGCCAACAGAGGTGGAGGTCCAAGGCTGGGCCCCAGATGTGCTGGTGCCCGGTGCCATGGCCAGCTGAAGTGGGACAGGAGGTTCTGCCGGGACCTCCAAACCCATACAGCCTATGGTGTTGCAGTTTAAACACAGATATTGCTTAGTAATAGTCAACAGCATTCAGGATTACTTATAACAGCATGCATAGATATGACCATCAACCAAACACAACAGATGGTATACATTTGCAGAGGGAGCACAACACATGCATATATATATAGCATGACATCTGTACAAAGTGTAGAAGACTGCAGCTATGAACAGTGGCCCATTATTGGCATGTCACTGAGAATCCCAGACAGTGTCTGTCATATCACTGTTTCATGTGACATATGTCCAATCTGGGATGTGATGGCAGTAACTCATCACTATCACCATGTACTGACTGCAATCCTCACACTATGCTCCTGCAGTTCACAGATGTGTGTTCAGTGAGTAACACAGGAAACAAATGGTTCCACACACTGACCAGTCTACAGATAGCCCTACAGATGGAGGTCCCTCACAAACAGAGCACTGTTTTGTCAGTTTTAAAACATGCAGAATAGCCATTACCACACACAACTTGTTAAACTGGCAGTAGTCTCAGTGAAGCATAGCTACACTTACATGCTGTAGTCATGTCTGGCACATCACCCTCCTGTCTTTAGGCTATTTCCCACTGTGTATGTTGTTTGAGGAACATCCAGATATCATCTGTGATGCTATTTACCAAACACCAGATCCAGGTACCACTCACAGCAACTGTCATGGACAAACACCAACATGATGTTCCTAGATATTGTACTGTGTTTCCATGTGATTGACTATGGGAACATCATCACAGCTGTTCCATATGAAATCAGCTAGAGGAGGAATGCAATAGGTGCAGAGGCCATCACCTGATCATGACTATCACTTACAAAACACAAGCTGCTGCTGAGTAGGTGTACAACTCCACATCCACCAGAGAGCATGTGGGAGGGACAGACAGAGGCAAAGTACATCAGAGAAGGGCTTGGAGACTAGAACCTAAGCATCGTCTGTCACACACCTACCAGTACAGGGGTTCAACCCCCTGACTGACTAGTCATTACTATTACAAGGGCATGCAGTTACTCCATGTGCCACAAAGCTGACATGTTGGTGTGCTGTAGGAACATATATGTGTGCTGGTGAGCGACATCTGCAACAGAGATATAGTAGACATACATTAGGTGTAGCACACATGGCTGTCCACATGAACGGATGTCATTGTCAACACAACCACACTCTCTAATGGACTCACTTTGACACACTTTGCCAGGCCCACAAATACACTTCCTAACTACTTAGTTTGCCACACTGCAGTAATGCACAGGTACTACATGGACCACAGGGGATATCCGGAGGTTCTATGGGCTAGGGCATGTGAATGTGTCTGACATCAATTGGTATACCAATGGGAGTTATACTGGGTGTGACTGTGGTTGGGAGCATCATACCCCACACGCAGACACAAGGTGCCAGTACTGACATGCATGTGTGCATTGCTTCATGGGTGTGTAGTGGCTGGCTGTGCAAGATGTCTGTACAAGGCTGGGTGAGGGGTAATCCTTGGTATCACGCCACCCGACAATGGTGTGCAGTGTTGTACAGGGGTGTAGTGTCTACAATGTCCCACACAGATGGTTATTGTATGAACTGTCCTGACATCCTGGTTACCATTGTGTATGGCCATAGTTTTACAATGCATGCCATGTCTGTGTTTGATAGTCCTTGACATGGACATTGCATGGGATGTGCATGTCCCACAATAATGTACAGTGACATGTACAAGTGTACCTGGTTTGGCTGGCACATGTTGTGTACACAGACTGTTATCCTCAGATATGCCAATACTGGCCTGGTGTGGCAGGATCTGCTTATAGACAGCAGGTTGACCCTGCACCTGCATTGATAGCATGATACAGGTATTCCCTGGTGTCAGTGGCATCGGTCCATACAGGGCACATGTGTAAGGCATTGTATGGCCTCTGTGGATCACATTTGATGGCACCACATATGTTGCAGTGGGGAACATAGTGAAGGCACATTGTCTGCAATTATTTGCCTATTGTACTGCTGTACAGGGTGCATTGGCCTCTACAGCCCACTGCAATCACACCATGCCTACTATCTGTCATCAATGTGCAGGGTACTAGCAACATAGCGGGATATTCTAGGCAAGTGTGTTTGTGTATGACACATGGGTTCGGAACGTATTCCGGGTAATAGTAGGGTTGCATACTTTGTTCACCAGGCATTTTGCCAGATGTAGGGGTATGGCTTGCCAACACAGTCCATTGGCTGACTGACATCTATACTCCTCGTGAGGTGGACACTGTGACATATAATATGGACATCATATAGGAAAACTACAAAATCCACTCCCCAACATGTCCAGTGGTTAGACACTCACCGCCCCCTCCACACAGGCTCTGACTGTCAAACACACACACCTGCCATGTCATGGAATAGAACCCCTACCTAACTAGGTATTACACTACAGCATTACGCAGTTACAGCATGCACTACGGAGATTACTGGGTTACAGCACTCCCAGAGGTGTATTACTAGGTGGGTGACAACAGCAGGATCGCCAAAGGTGGTTATGTGAATTGTAAAGAGTGTGCATACTCTAAAAAGCATTGTTCCTTTCTCAGGCAGACAGACACACACACACACAGTTGGCCTTTCATGGAATAGAACCCCTACTTAACTAGGTTATCACACGACAGCAATACACAGTTACAGCACTTGCTATGAAGAATAGTGGATTACAGCAGTCCCAGAGGTGTATTTCTAGGTGGGTGACATCAGCAGGATTGCCAAAGGTGGTTATATGAATTGTAAAGAGTGTGCATACTCTAAAAGGCATTGTTACTTTCTCAGGCAGACACACACACACACACACACACACACACACACACACACACACACACACACACACACACACACACACACACACACACACAGTTAGTCTCTCTTAGAATAGAACCCTTCCCTAACTAGTTTAACACACTACAGCAATATGCAGTTATAGCATGCGCTACGGAGAATACAGAGTTACATTAATCCCAGAGGTGTATTTCTAGGTGAGTGACATCAGCAGGATTGCCAAAGGTGGGTATGTGAATTGTAAAGAGAGTGCATACTCTAAAAGCATTGTTTCTTTCACAGACAGGCAGAAAAACACACTCACAGTTGACCTGTCGGGGATTAGAACAGCTATCAAACTAGTTTAGCACACTACAGCATTATGCAGTTGCAACACATGCCATGGAGATTATTGGGTTACAGCAGTCCCAGAGGTGTATTCATAGGTGGATGACATCAGCAGGATTGCCAAAGAAGGGCATTTCAAATGTACTGTGAGTTTTACATGTCTGTTACCTGCATGTACCCACTTGCTTACTGTCACAAAAACACATTTATACTTGCTTACAACTATCTTATGCAGTCCTAATTGACAGTATCAACAAGGCTTGCAGGTCTTGAATCCTGGACCATACACACTTGAGGTCAGTGGATGTACCACTAAGCCATCTGGGTTGTATACATGTTGCATGGAGTCTATAATGCACATCTTGCTACAGGTATTCCACAGTACTGAAAACAAATGGGACAGTCACTTGTGTACATGTGTACAGTACCCTTAAATGTACTGTACTCTGAGAAATAACAAAGAAAGTCTACATCTGTACAACTGTCATAACTACATATACACATATATATATGCATATACACAGACACAGCTATAGCTATATATATATATATATATATATATATATACACACACACACACACACACACACACACACACACACACACACACACACACACACACACACACACACACACACACACACACACACACACACACACGTCTGAACACCCTTTGTGACACAGAAGGGTTCCAAAGGAACTGACGTGTACACAAAACAGAGGCATCTCTTGTGTTATAACATTTAAATCTTAAGCAGTTCACCAGAGAAGGGATGGTTGTTGTGTATGTGGAGTTTGGGGTGGGGAATGATGGCTAATGTAATCTACCCTGGGGATTGTGGAGTTAGGGTGGGGGAATGATGGGTATGAACTTGCACCCCAGCGACCACTTCTGTGCCACTGCTCGACAGTGGCACAGGAAAATAACATACCCAACTGTAGTCGTGCTTGATTGTGTATTCTTTACCATTCCTAACTATGTAATACTTTGTAGACACCGGTCACCACAGATGGCTACCATGGTGTGCCAAAAGACATTACACATGTGTATGCCTGGCTACAGGGTAGTCACACACACAAACACGCACACACTTGCCAGTATTGTGCATACTCGTCTTGCCTATGTAAAGGTAACTAGTACAGTGGTATGCAGTTGGGGTATGTGCCACAGAACACATACAATTACACTTACTCCGATTCCACTTCTGAGCTGGGTGACATCACAGGACCGATTACTTGCAGTGGGGAGGGGGGAAGAGAGAGGTTTAGCAGGTGACAAGGATAAAGGCCAGTGCAAAAGGAGGTATCTCTTTGGAATGCAGCAAAACCCACTGTCATGACAGGATGCAGACACAAATACAAACACCCGACCCCACTTAGGCATTTGCTGACACACACACTCAGGCATTTGTTGACACACGCACACAAACACTGCTGCCAGTGGTGGGATCAGAACTCCTGCCTATCTACAGATCACTATTACAGTACTACGCAGTTACGAGACATGCCACAGAGATTACACATTCCAAGGCAGTCAGCCTGCCCTTCTAAGATTGAGGACAACAACAGGGAAACTGACAGTCATGAAGTACATAGCTGTAAACCTGTGTGTTTAAAGTAGGTGTCCATTACAAAGTGTATGCACAAACAAGACACATCATCTGCAGGTAGGTCTGAGAGGTATAGTTGTAGCACAACAGGAACCTGAACTGGAGTATGGCCATCTGTGGAATGGACAACTACTATCACTATACAGGTTTACAGTGGGCATGCTCATACACTTAGTAGCACAGGGCCATTTGGGATGCACTATGACTATAACTACACAAGGTTATACTGTGCATGCTCATACACTTAGTAACAAAGGGCTTGTTGGATGCACTGACTCAAATTACACAAGGTGGCAGTGGGTACGCTTATACACTTAGTAGCACAGGGCTGTTTGGGATGCACTCCGATTCTAACCACAGAAGGCCACAGTGTGCATGCTCATACACTTACATGTACAGAATTGTAAATTAAAAAAACAGAGTTGTAATGGACTCCTATTGTAAACAGAAAGGTTTACAGCTATGTACATCTTACCTGTCAGTATATATGCACATCATACTGGCTTACTACCTGATACCTGTATGTGGCCCGTAAATGATATATCTGTGTCAGTGCTGTGTGATGCACATGCATACATGTACATGAAGTATTGACATATATATGTTAAGTATACACATTCATGCATGTGTGGATGTGACAGACAATAGGTTACCTGGGTCACACAGGCGGATGCTACCTACAGCATGTGTCACACACCTTGCTGCCCTGAAAAGCATACATTGATAGCAGGTTGTGGACAGTGGCATTATATGTGGAACAGTGGCATGTGCAAGCATATTGTGTGAACAACATTGTGTAATGGTACTGAGGTGCAGGTGTCAAGATGACCTCTCCTGGCTGTGTTAGTAGTTGTCATTATTAGCAGGACTGCTACCCTAAGTATATCTCACATTGGTCATATACACAATTTCTGCTGCTGTCCATCACCTTACATGAGGCATTTGGTACCAAGCACATTACTGCCACTCGCAGTGATGTCATGGCATGAGTGGCAACTGCTAGACCAAACCAATGAGCCAATGTCCTGCTGTTATTATGAGGTTGTCCAGTGTCTGTCATTCTGGGCTGTCATGACTGAAAGACAAGCCTTCAACACAGAGCACATGAATCCATGTTTCACGTGTGTGTGGATAATACCTAGGTCGCATTTACCCATATAGCCACATTCCAAGGCAAATGTTCTACACCCAGAAGTAACACCCTGACACCTACAAGACAATTGCATTGGATGCTTATGCTAACCGGTGCTAGATGTGTGGCTTTAGTAATCCATTTGCTCAATGTAGGACCTACAATGGGGAATACTGACATATGTGCAGTGAGGAACACCTGGCTGAAGGCTCTGTAGTGCACAATTGCACTACCACCATATAACTCAGATCCAGACATGGGCCACACATATTCATAAAGGCTACTTACATGTAAAGACCACTACTCCGACATAACGCATCACAGATGAGTCAGGTACATGTGACAGTGGCAGATGCTGCATTCTAGGTTGTATCCTCATATACATCCACCACCTTGTCCCCAGACTACCAACACACATCCATATGTGGTATGACATAGTATCATAGACCACCAGATAACCCTCAATTGGTGGACTGTACTTAGGCCTACATCAACTGCAAAGTACCATGTACAGACACAGCTGCATAATGTGTTATGCAATGCAACAATATCACTGTTTGTAACCAACTCAGTTGTACACATACCAGGGTCCCTCAGATGTCAGCATTAACACAGTCGACTGTTGCTGTACACCAGTAAACAACACCCTCATGGCTGGATATGACCTAACTGTACCTGCCCTGGATATGTACATCCCACAATCATACAACATAAATGACATTACCATAGCTTTCATTATCCTTTCTACATACAGGTGGCTACAGTCATTACACACATGCACATGACAGATAAAATGCTAACAGTACATAAGGTTTGATATCTATGTTAACAGAGGTAACATTCCCTCTCTACTGGTCACCCATGACACCTATCATATCATACAACACCCCATGTGGCATGTATGTCTTTAGACCTGTCCACCTAGTGCAATGCCTACAAACATACCCAAATAGCAGGATCATAGGACCTACACAAAACCTGTATTGACAGACTCAGGGAAATCCATCTCTGCTCTGTATGTTCCTGAGTAGTCACAGGTGATATGTTCATGACATGTACAGCCATGTGTGGCCACAGCTCCTACATATACCCCATGTCAACAATTGCAAGCCATGCATGCTGTGTGCTGTCTGGTCATTAGCCTTAGTACCACAATAGCC
Organism: Protopterus annectens; assembly: GCF_019279795.1. Taxonomy (NCBI): domain Eukaryota; kingdom Metazoa; phylum Chordata; order Ceratodontiformes; family Protopteridae; genus Protopterus; species Protopterus annectens. The sequence continues at coordinate 390,062,537 of NC_056733.1, forward strand.
AGTACATGCTAGGGTGAGATGTTTACAAGCCACAGACCTCGCACATGCTTTAATTACTGTACTGCCTAGCTCTAACAGAGCACATTGCTGGCACTCTTCCAGTAAACATGAGGTGTGTGTGGCATATATGATGTGCTCACTGTTGACCATTACAGTGCCCTGGCTTCACCATGGCACTCTCAAGTAACAGTTTGTAGGAGCATGACATGGAATAATGCTGTGTGTGCGTCTCGCTGATATGTGCTGTTGTCATATATGTACACTTGGCTACTCAGTGAAGGTGGTGGTGTCCTACCAGTACATTAATATAACATCCATTATGGTGTAATACTCGGCTATGTTTCACACATGGCGTGTGGAAGGTGTGAAATGTATCCTCTTGACCTGCTAGTGCACTTACTGATGTAGACCGCATATGTGTACATGTATTGATGTTTGTGTAGATTCCATGTGTGTGCAGTGTCTGATGTCTGAAGGTGACTGTTGTCTTAGTACGTCATGCTGTTGCAATACAGCTTCAACACTGCCAACTGTATATGGGGATATGCACTAAGTACAGTAAGCCGTACATGAGGTATGGACAGATGTTTGGACATGACTACTAAGTGGTGGGGCTTCTTTGCAGATGAATGATTACTGAGGACACCTCACTGGTGTGTTACAACCAGTCCTACAATAACCTGTGTAACTGCTAAGGTAAGGTTTTGTTAACTGAAGTGGAAGACAGACAATGTAGAATGCTGTAAGGGTGACATTAAAGGCAAACCTCATGATACCTGTAACAGTAATACCTTCCTTGTGCCATATATTGTGCATATATCAGCACAGTTGGCAAAGGAAAGAGTCTGTAAGCTTTGTACCAGATGTGATAGTGCTGTACTTCTGTAATACCTATCATGAGATAGGGAGGTGTTTGATTCACAGTACTGGCACATGTGGGTGTGTATGTGTCCATATATGTCATGTATGGCTGGGAATACATCCCACATGTTACCACCCTCCTGAACACTGTTGTTGACACCAGTATAGAGTGATGTTTAGAAAGAAAGGCATAGGCAGGTGGTTGAACCTCACACATGTAAAGTGTCTGTATGTGTATGACATAGGTGTATATCTTTGTGAATGCCACAATGTGTGTGTGTGTGAATGTGTGTGTGTGTGTGTGTGTGTGTGTGTGTGTGTGTGTGTGTGTGTATGTGTGTGTGTGTGTGTGTATGGCTGTCTATGTGTATGGCTGTCCGGTCCCTGGAGTGAGGTTGTATTTTACCATAGTGAAATGTTAATGCCCCCTCCCCCCAACCACTCAATGCAATCTAGCATCCCTGTTGATATCATCAGTCATAGATGGGCATTGTAACTGCCTGTTAACATGTACACCCTGGGGTGTGACCTGTTGTTACATAGCCTACTGATGGACCCCCCCCCCACATACACTCACTGCACTGTAGTATCCCTGTCAATATCCTCGATCTTAGGCCATTCTGACTACCTGTACATGTGTAATCTCTGTGGCGCGTCTTGTAATTGCATAGTACCATAATGATAATATACACATAGGCAGAGGTTCTCATCTGAAAACTGGCAACTATGTGTGTGTGTCAGAGTGCGTATTACTGTGTCTGTGAATCCCTGAGTGTGTGGGTGTGTCTGTGTTTGCATGCTGTCATGGCAGTGGGTATTACTGCTTCCCAATGAGAAGCCACTATTTCCACTGGCCTTTACCCTTGTCATCCGGCATACCACTCTTTTACCTCCTCCCTGCTCCAGATAACTATGCCTGTTATGTCACTCATTATGGATGTGACAGCTCTGAACACAGTAGCTTATTACACAGCTATCATGCTCTTGGATCATTAGAACAGTAAAAATAATTGAAACATGGGAGAATATAACTGTGATGTGGAAGTTACAAAGTGCATGCAGGTATTGTCATACTGACCTGTGGGTAGTTAACATGTACATATGGGACACTAACCACAAACACCGACATCCCCCGGCACATGCAACTACAAATGAAAGAGGAAGGCAGAACGTCAAGATCAACATGCTGTTAGTGTTGTTACACATGATACATACTGTCAAACATACAAAATGCATTCTAAAACTGTAATACATGGTATGTCTGCTGCCTGTCATCACTACTCAACAATATTAATCTACAATTGTCTACATAGTATGTTCACCCTGTGCATCAGACCATATGAGCATGTCCCTGCACCTAGGGTGTGGATGACAGGGATGCGGCACAGGCATCATCATATGCACAGGGTGATAATGTTTGCCAGAGGCCTAGGCTGCTCCATTGGATGACATCATGTGTGTGTGTGTTAGGGCCAGTGATATCATTGGGCATATCTAGATGTTATGCGTGTGTGTGTTGAGGTGCCCTACATTTGTTTCCGGTGTGTGTGTATGCATACACACAGGTCTGGCTTGTGACTGGCTAACACAGGGGTATTATTAACAGCTGCTGACTGTACAAGGCAGGTTTCACAGTTCATGGTGTCCGGCCATGGCCATGTGACCTGCGCCTGCCAGGGGTTGCACGGGCACTACCAGGCAGAGGTCCAGATTGGGTACTGTCTGATGACACATGTCCACTGGAATCATGTCCCTGTTGGGACCATCCAGGACCACGTGCACTTGGCCTGCTGTGTCCTGGTGTGGACTGCACAGCACCAGCTGCACTGCTGCTCTTACCATCACTATGGGAGCGGGCATGTGCAGTAGCATGTTCACGTAGACCTTCAACAGCCGATGTAGCTGACCTACGTCCACATGCCTGATGCCTCACTCCCACCAGATGTTCCAGCACAGACATTCCATGCTCAAGGATTGACATGCCATGGTCAAGGATTCCCACCATGTCACCCAATCATTTATCCAAAACATCTGCAAGATGATGGTGAGCATTTGCAAGTGCCTGGATGTTGTCAGTTAATGAACAGACAGCAGCCCTCTGAAGCCTCAGAACTTCTCTGTTGTGCCATTTAGCACATGCCTGTGGCTCCCTTACAGCCTGAAACATGAGTCTGGTGACTCCAGCTGATGTGCTTTGTCTCGCAGGGGCATATTGGCCAGTGGTCCTCCTATGAGCAGCGTTGGGCACATGCCTGTGTGGGACATCACCAGTCAGTTGACTGGGATCATGGTGTGCAGGCACACCTTCCATAGTCTCCACACTTCCCTGTTCCATGCTACCACCCACCAACTGTCCTTCCTCTATGGCCAGTGGTGATGGGGTATGTGTATGCAGGGGAACTATGTGCGAGGATGAGGGGGAGACAGGTGGAATGGCAACCAATGGCACAGTTTCAGTCCCTGACAACCCTGCCTGTGCTTCAATCATACTATCATCATCACTGCTAGAGTCCGTGGGGACACTAATATCAGGTGGACCGCGGGAGGGCAACGCACCTACATCAACACCTGTGAGGGGAAGACAAGAACTGTACATTACAAGTTATACCAGACACACAGACAGACAGACAGACAGATAGACACACAGACACACACGCTACATGCAGGTGACATGGCAGATGGCATTCAGCTTAGACAATTATAGTTTCAGCTTAGACAATTATAGTGGTAGTTATCATACATCCCTGAGTTGCACACAACAGCATGCATGTGTTATAGCAGATGGCATGCACCTTACACAATTATAGTGGTGGTTAGCATACATACCTGTATTGCACCATTTGTGTTAGTAGCCTATACCCCATACCTGCAACACAATGCATGCACTTTGCACCATTGCACAGCACTGTCATGGTGTGTGCAACATACACCACATGTTAACAGACCATCGCTGACCTTTGTACATCTGCCACTGATGCTCTGTGTTGGCCACCACCCCTATATGTGAGGACATGAGCAGTAGGGTATATCGACTGCATACTATGTTTGCCTGAGCCCTAGCTTGCATATCTCCCCCAAAGCAGTGCATATCTGTTCAACATTATTCTGCCTACCCCTGAGCTGAGTCTAGACATTGTGCATGTGGCTGTACACACATGTTTGACATGGCTGTCCCTACTTTGCAATGGTGCCACAGACCATCACAGGTTTACAGTACACCGGCCTGCTGTGTGGCGTATGACCTTGCCAATCACATGTAGTATGACATGTCTTCTGCTGACATGTTGAATGACATGCATACATATGTAACACAATGGTGTCCTTTCCAATCTACAGTATGGTAATGGTGTCCTAATGCAGGGACGTGTTATACTAACATGGGCCTTCAGCTGATGCAATGTTGTCTGTCCACCCTACAAATATGCAGGGACATACTGCACATTGAGCTGATGTGCATAGCCATTGCAGGGCATCATGTGGCTTCACAATTGCTATACAGTGTGAGTTACTGACACAGTTCATAGCCATGACTATGTTCACATACAATACATATCTAATGTGGAATGTGACCCACATCACTGAGGTGTATACACACTAAACCCTAATGTGGAATGTGTGACACAGGTCACAGAAGGGTATACGGATGACACCCCTGCACATCTGCAACCATATTACTGATGCCTGGCAACTATGCTCACACATGGCTAACTTAGCAGTACTCTATGTCCCCCATGCCATCTGTGTACCTCACACACATGAGGAGCAGGCATGACAGTGATGTCTGACACCAGCAAGGTGAATGTACTGTATCTGTGGCATGATATGGTTGTATGTGTATGTTGTGCAACACATGTACGTATTTGGATACTGTAGAGGTGAATGCTTTCATGTCGTGACACACTCAAGATTTTCAAGACATGTTATGTGGTGGTTTCATGTTATGCCTACACAAGCTGTGCACAGGTCTGTATGATGTTTAGTGTTTCACATCTGCAATATCACCATTAGACAAAGGCCATAGTTGTGTTGTACCGAGCCAATGTACAACAGGGTGTACATACATGTACATCACTTCTACTGTGTGTGATGCTTCATGTCTCTGGCCATCCTCTATGGCCATGTGTACACATGTTCTGTCCAATGGTTGTGATGGCCATCTTATTTCACATGTCAGTGTTATCCCATATGACATACACCCATAGATGTCATATGCTCCACTGAGGACAGGGTTATGCAGACAAAGGGTGGTATATATGCGATGTGAGACATGTTTTGCAGGATAGTTAAGCAGTGTTGCAGTCAGCCCACTACATGTCATGGACATGTCAGATAGCACATGACATTGTGTGACATTCATAGCAAGGGTATAATCCACAAGGGTGTATCCTGTGGGCTGGTCATCCTCCAGCTCCAACACATATAGAGTGTGTGCACACATATGCTCTCTGTACAGTACTGTTCATATTCCTAACATGTGTAATGCTGATATGTAGTACCTGTCCCTACAGTGGAACACACCTCCACCATTGTATTCACTGTTGCCCACCCATCTGACAATGACAGTTTGGAAGGTTTAGTGTAGGTGTTTCATATAGTCTTCAATTGTTTCACATGGGTAAACACTGTGATGCATTGCATGTCTGACCAGCGTCCATTAACAGGACCACCATACATTATGTGTACGTGTGTTATGGCAGATAGCATGCAATTAATATGTTCTGTGCATTATCAAGCCTGGTAAATAATAACAATCTCACCTGACACAGGCTGCTGTCATTGCAAAATGCCAGAGGTACCTAAACAGGAGTGTCACAGCAGTAAGATCACTATCCACACCTGTGTGAGAGCTACAGGGTGTAATGTCCATGTTGGCACATAAGCCAGTACAATACACTATACTATGCAGTATGCACATCTGTGCATACATAGAGTAGCAGACTATAGTATGTGGCATGTGTGCATACATGCCTTGCATATGATGTTACATTACATCTTGTACAGTAACACATGTAACTATTTGAAATATAGTTGTGTTATATGTGCAGTAGTGACTTACCAGGCAACTCCAGGCTCGATGGTTGAGAGACACCCACCTCCACAATACCAGCTAAAGCTTGTGGATGGCGGTCTGCAGGTGTCCCTATGTTGGCCAGTAACTCCTCGGTACGTTTGAGTGGGGGCAGGGTGAGTGGCCCCCTACCTGTTGCACCTTGTTCCCTGGCGATTGCATTAGCACGCTGTTTCACCCATCTTATGAGGTCAGTGCAGTGTCGACGCACCTGCTGATAGGTGCGATTGTGACCGCCAACATCATTCACCCTCCTGCAGAGTTCCTCCCACAGGGCATCCCGCTGCTGTGCATCCTGTGGCACATGGCTGAAGAGTGTTGTATGGTTGTCAAGGAGGTATGGGATGAGGACCTCATCCTCCAAGTGGCTGTATGCTGGCAGTCTGCTACGTGGCATACCTGGAAGACATAATGATGGAGACAGGTCACAGTAACTCACAGAGAAGTACAGCAGTACAGCTGACCATACATGTGTATCACATTTATTAAGATTACAAATATGTATTTGCAAATCTACATGACACTAACACCACTGACATGTATAAGTCACACACATTTGACACTTACTGGTAATGTAATGTTATCACCATATATGTGTGTGTCATGTGATGACGTTGCTCATACACCATGTGGATGTTGTCTTGATGTGGGCATGTCTGTTTGCCTGTACTGGTATCTTTACCTATCAGCACATGCCTGGATGTGTTCACATTAATGCAATCGACCTTAATGCTGTTTATATGTCACATATATTGTCATACATAGCCGTTAGGGACATGACCTGTGACCCTGCAGACTTGCAAGCATGTATGTGCTTTGGCATATACATCTACATGGCACTGTACAGCTGTGTAGCATCCTGCCATGCATTGCCTGTGTTGCACATGTGTAACACATGGGACAATAGCTACCCTGATGGTATTTGCAGGGTCGTATATCAACTATAGCATGTATGGTCATAGTGATCTGGTAGGCTATATACCCTGGGCCATTTATGAGCCTAGGCAGACAGGTTACCTAGCTGTAGGCAACAGACAGGTAAGTTTCAGTGGCCAGTTCAAGCAGTGCCAGAGAACTGATCCACGGGGTTACTGATATATTTGGCATGTGGTTATCACACCATGTCACAGAGAGGGGCGATGTGCAGCTTCGCTGGACAGGGATGCATAGTATGGCAAGAGTATGTTAAGTGTATGGGACAGAGATCTGTCAGGCACGTTGTGATCCTTGTACTAGAAAGTTGGATGTCTATGAAGTATGTGTTTATTTGGGTCAGGATGTGTTAAGTGTAGCATGTCCATCACCTTTGGGTCCAACATGGCTTTATTCAGGGTAGGCTGCATGCTACATAGTGCAGCTACGGATTGGGTAGGGCAGTGTAGGCCATCTACACATGGGCAACAACCCTTAAAGGAAATATGTGATCTATTATGGGTCACATGGGTGTTGAGTATGGCTGAGCAATTATCTCCATATTCCTGGATGGCACCCTGTCATGATTAGGGGTGCCACATACGACTACCTGTCTGGTGTGGTGAAGTAACTATCAAAGGAAAGAGTACTGTCCAGCTGCATCCCATACACACTGTTGGCATTATGTTGACCGCTGCCTAGGTGGTAGTTCATGGGTACAGGATTTGTAACATAGGGGATGACAATGCAATACTTAGCTGTCAGATTGTGGCCATACGTCACACACCACACATCTGACACACTAAGGCCATTCTGTATGTTGAACGCAGCACACATTAAGTTGACTATTGCTCTTAGTTCATAGTCATTTGCAAACATCAATAGGCTTATGCCTTCTGTGTTAGTCTGTGTGGTATAGATAACAAAGAGGGGGAGAACCAGGAATGAACCTTGTATTACTGTGGCTGGCACTGGTTTGATGTGCATGTATTAGTCAGACACCTTCTGTAGTGTTGGTTCTGCCAGCAGTCCAGTTGCCAACCACTCCTGTGACATAGGAATATACACCTAGTTTACTGAGTGTGGCTGGAACACAGTATGGGTGATGGTGTCCTACGACCTGGCAAGGTCATGATATGCAGTGTGAATCAACCCTACTGTCATCTACATCTGTACCGAGTACATCAAATACATTGATCACGGTTCATGGCTTTACAGACCAGACTCAGCAGGGTAGTTGTGCACTATTTCCCATTATCAATGGTGTCTCCCTCATTGTGGGGTGTGATAACTGTTGCTGTGAGCCATTCAGTGTGTACACAGCCTGACATGGAGCTATGACTGAACATGATGTGTATGTGGATAGTTGAATGTTCTTACATTTGTGTAGGATACACCCTGGGATGTTGACAGGTCCCATGAAATATGTATGTTTGGCTTTAGAGAGTGCAGCTTGTACCTGCATAGTCGTTATTACATGGGCCCTGTAGTGTACATGGCTATATTATTAAGTGTACCTGTTGAGGAGGTGGGAGTGGGTTTAGGTTCTCCAAGACCCTATCTGGATGAACGGGTGCTATTTCTGTAGGTGTAGTACTTCCCATGCCATAGTGCTGTGCAGCACGGCAGGTCTTGTCGTTGCCATTACAATTAATGACACAGCTATAGAATGCTCTGTGCTTGGCTTCATAATATGTGGCTGATTAGTTTCACAGTAGCTTTGTGTGGTTTTATATGGTGTATCTGCATCTTACTGAGGCTGACCAGGGATCACCTACACTCATGTGTGTTCACTCTTGTAACAGTTACTACCTTCTATGGTGCAGTTTAAAGCAAGGTACCACCAGTTTGCCTTCTTGTTTGTGTTGGGTTGAATTCTGGTTCTGTTTCAATGGCACAATCACTGCACATATATGACTGCTTAAGGTTCATTTGTGTAGGATTCAGCATTTGCACATGCATTGTCCATCTGCATGGGTGCCATGACAGTCACTGCTCTGCTCTTAGGAAACATAACATTGGCATTGGAGACTATGTGTAGCATACTGTTAGCCCTGTTTGTGTGACTATTGTGATCCAGGTCAGTGAGGTCGATGGAATCCAAGCACAGGTGTTGGTACATGAAGAGTCTTCCCAGTTCATAATGGAATAGTTGAGAGTAGCCGTTATTATGGTTCTGTCTCAGACCTAATCTTCCCCATTACAGCACATTATGACAGTTGGGAAATCCACGGCCTGGTGGGTGATCTGTCTCAAGGTGCAATTTGAATTCCACTTTGGCACAAAGGTAGTTGTACAGCATAATGCATCTGAAGTCATGCAAGTGCAACTAGCGTGGGGGTGTACTGGTGGGTGACCTGTCGCAAGGTGCAATTTGAAATCCACTTTGGCACAAAGGTAGTTGCTCAGCATAATGCATCTGAAGTTATGCAAGTGCAGCTAGCGTGGGGGTGTACATATCCTTCAGGAATATGGACACACCTGCAGCCCGTGTGCTCCAATAAAGGATAATGGGCAAGAGGTGAGGTATGTGTTATAACATGGTCATGCAGGTGTGCTTTCTGGAGTGTTGAAACATGTCTCAGCCACTGCACAGATATATTCTCCATGTTAGGGATTGAAATATGTGTGTCCGTATAGTGTTTCTGACATGTATCATTGTGTAGCGAGACCCTCAGTTTATTGCTTGGCTGTCCCTGTAACAGCAGTGGACCTTCACTTGAACTGTGCATGATGAAGGCACTATAGGGGAAGCATGAGCCCTAGGCTTTATCCAGATTCCCAGGGGTGACAGGTGCAGGCCCTGTCTGGCAAAGCACCATGATCTGTCAACTATGTTATCCAGGCAGACAGATACTGGATACCCTTTGACTTGCACCACTACACTAGACAATTGTGGAATACAATCCTTTTACCCCTGTACTGCAGTATCATTCTGGCCAATGGCAGAATGTTACCCAGGCCTTGGGACATACCTGCATGGGCTACAAGACCTGACAGTTCCTACATGTGTTTCCATGCAGTCCAGGCTACTGCATCACAAGTCCTACACAACAACATGGAATATGCCAGAGCCATGTGTATAGTTCAAAAGGTGGCCTGAGTGTATGGGTATTTGGCTAATCATAACAGACAGGCAGCTGACAGTATGCATACCCTCGTATAGGTTGGTGTGTAACATAGTGCTAGAGTTTGCTTTCACAAATGAGTACTGTTGGGCATGTTTCCAGTCATGTGTTCTGAGGTGTGGCTCAATTATGCAAACTATGTCATACAGTTTGTGTATTTCGGTGTCTGCCTCTTCCTGCTTGGGGGGGGGGTCACTTATTTGGCCAGATACTTAGAAACATCTGTGAATGTGTGTGATTTCTGGTAGTGTGTGCAGGTGTCCTTACCGTGTTCTGGTAAGGGTATGTGTTGGTTGTGTTGATGAGCTGCATGTGTTAACCTACACCTCATGACTGACCAGTCCAGTCATGGCTGTAGTCTGGGCTGCCTTCCAGCTTACCCCTGTAGCTGCATCCCAAACAATGTGTGGGGCGTAGTGTTAGGTTGGTTTGGCAGTGTACATGGCATAGAGATTACACTCCCCCAGGATGGCCACATACACAAAGCTGACATTAGTAAACACCAGTAGCTGACTAGTGGACATGCCTGTATGAGCATTCAGTACTACAAGTACCAAGTACTGTATTTAGTTTATGTATTGCTTATGAAGCTGTTTTAGACAGTGATGCTCACATGTAAATATTTGTGTTATGGACGTGACAACACTGGTTATTACGGAAACATTGTAGCTACCTTTAGCAGCAATCCTCCTCAGAGGAGCACATCACATCCTGTTAGTTGATTACAGATGATGCAAGTGTCTACAGGTCTGTTTACTTCTATGGGTATATACTCACATATCCACCAGGACCATGAGCTCTGCTGGGCACAGACACCCACTCTCCAAACAGAGTCATGTATCAATAGACTCTGGTGCCACTATCAACATGATCAGGATATAATCAAATAGTGTGAGCCATCACCTATGAAGTGGCTATTACACATGGGCAGCTGTCTCCGACATCTTACACTCCTACTGCAGATGTTACACTGGAGTTAAAGATGATATACAACCTGTTTCATTACCAGTGCTGTGCACTACCTTACATACAGTATGTGCAAGCGGCTGTTAGGTTGGCAATGAGAGGCTGGGCTACACAAGCCTGGTAGTTCAACCAGTGTGTCTCTACTCTCAATATCCACTCTATGAAAGTGTGCACATAGCTATTTGGCCCAGTCCTGTAACAAGAGGCACTACACATTTGCATAACATGTACACATGCACAGCTGTTATTGCTTGCAAAAGATACTAGAGAGGTTCAGCCCTGCAACAAGGGTCACTACACATTTGCATAACATGTACACATGCACAGCTGTTATTACTTGCAAACTATACTAGAGAGGTCCAGCCCTGTAACAAGGGTCACGTCACATTTGCATAACATGTACACATGCGCAGCCGTTATTGCTTGCAAATGATACTAGAGAGGACCAGCCCTGTAACAAGGGTCACTACATATTTGCATAACATGTACACATGCACAGCTGTTATTGCTTGCAAATGATACTAGAGAGGTGGATATTACATGTGTTATGTGCATGTATAGTTACCTGGCTCTTCCAATTATCTTTGTTATCATGCTGCTAAACTGTCAGATGAATACAAATTATATGTATCCTGTTATTGAGTATTGTAATTGCCAATAGACATAACTACTGTTTGCATAACATAACAGAACTGCTATGTAGAATACAATACAGATCTGCCTAAAATGCTGTACATTACACAGTTATTGGCAGAATATCCCACAATGCACACCATATTTGCATGGGAAGCCCACCTTTAACATGTTCATCTTACTTATACATCCATACATATGTCGACTATTACAATATATCGACATATGCTATCCCCTGTTATAGCACATACTTGCTGGACCAGTCCTGACACTGACAGTGGCTGGAAGCGAATTGGTGGGTACCAAGCCCATATCATCCCTTGTGGTGTATGCGGAGCTTGCCATGTGACCTACAGCAGTATACACATAGAATACTACAAGCATTACTACTGCTCAACAATACATTGCTACAAGATAGCTATTTCCACTATATGCATTGATTACACTGTAATTCTTACAGTACAGGTACTACATACACAGACATACTACATGTTATACATACCTTCTTAGTAATTGGAGGTGTTATTGACTAGTATAATATTCATTTTTGGTTCATCTTTCAGTGTTTTCTACTGTCCTACAGGTAGATACAGATGGTATGAATGTGTGACAAGGCAACCTTTTATAGTTACAGATCAGTAACATGTGCTATCCCGATAACCAATTGGTGTTCCTAAGTAGCTAACTACATGCACATCAGCTGCGCTGCTACTGCCTTAGCCAATATCATGGCTACAGTGGAGTATAATTGAGTACTCCACTTGGGCGTTGTCCCTTTGCCTTACTTGTGAGGAAGACAGCGTGGAAGTGTTGTTTGGAATCTATTGCAACAGCTGTATGGATATGAACAGTAATATATTGTGTGTAATGCCTAGAGGATTTGGTCTAAATGTGAGTACTGCTGTTATGTTTCTGAACATTGCTACTTGTGCAGGGTTTGTCTGTACCTAATACTTTTACATATGTTTCAGTCTGGCCAGGTTGTTTGACCAGCTCAAGGCTGCATAGCTATGCATATAATGTTAGGGGGTTTACAGTGTGTTACTGTGTATCATACTGTGCTGATAATCAGTACTCGTTAACACTTCCTGGTATACGAACCTTTCACCCCTCTGAAACGGGATTAGTTCATACAAACCCTGTTACATCAGCAGCTGTTCAATTGTATAATGGCAACTATTTCACATAGGGCCATGTTAGTGTGTCTGTGTCCAGGTATGTTGTACAGTTGTTGAATAATTGGTTATGGTATGACAATATGTATTGATGTAATTATTTTTGTTGTGGGGTAGATGTTGGTGGGTGTACTTAGCACATGCAGGTGTGTAGGGACCCCTTTTATACAACATCTATATGTGTATGGGTGTTCTTTCCCTATGTGAACACCTATCCCTTAGTGGACTAATACTATGGTAATTGCAGGCTGATTCATTAAGGCACTATTAAATGCTTCCTGTATAGCATGCAGGTACTGTTAGTCCTTGAATCCTTTTGGCAATACATTGGAATGTAATAAAGTTTTGCAAAATGAAAGCTGTCTGTGTATTTCTGCCATGGATATTTGCAGTCATTGCAGTTGTGTTGGTGACTGTGTCCATTGAACATATTTGTAATAGTGTATTGGCATACACTCTTCATATATTATGTTCATATAGTTTGGGGGCGGAATGTGTGATTGCTATGGTCCATGTTATACTCAGATATGGACACTTCGGATGGCTGTCTAAAGACATGCATGTATGTGTATAACTATATATATATATATATATATATATATATATATATATATATATATGTATGTGTGTGTGTGTGTGTGTGTGTGTGTGTGTGTGTGTATGTATATAGATATATATGTATTATTGCATACGTTTATCTGTACCTCCACAGATGTGTAGATGTTTTTAACCTATTTATATATCTACATATATATGTAGACCTGTATATATCGACATGTCTCTGTCTCTCTCTCTCTCTCTCTATATATATATATATATATATATATATATATATATATATAAGCATACACCTTTAATTGGGTACATGGCGGGTTGTCCTATTTCAACACGTTCCTCCCTTTTGTGTTTTAACCTGTCTGCATACACAACTGGGACAGGTGCATCCCAGGTAGCTTAGTGTTAGGTTACTCTGAGGATGGAGTACATGGTTATGGGTTCTACTCCTGGAAGGTGTTATTTTACCTCTCAGAGTAGGCACTGGTAGGGAAAGTGTGAATAGCGCACATTTATGGGGTTGTAAGCAGGTTTGCCCGTGGACTGTGCGACGTTAAGCAAAGGTTAAACCTGTGAAGCGCTTCTCCATTTACCATATTTCAGTGCCACTTACCGTTGTGCAAACCCATGGAAACCCACTTACAACTGCTTAAGAGTGCTTTAATCCACTTGCATCCAACAGCCCTTATTCTGGCTCTCAAAATAACCAAATAGCCCTTGCAGGTCTTGAACCTGGGACCAGGAACACCACAGTCACTGACTTTACCACTAAGGCATCTGAGACATGTACAGATGTTATGGTGTTTAGAATATACATTGTACTACAGACATTCCTCACTACTGAAAACAAATGTGACAGTCAGTTGGTGTACATATGTCTGATACATGTTAATGTTCATATGTTTATGAAATTAACTGTTGCAATGTGACATGACAGGGTGTATTATGAATGAGAAAGTTTCTTGTATTTGTCCTTTTTATATTGTCCCCATACTCCATGTATAGCCCTCCAGTTCACTTACTGGACATCTGACCCAGATCATTCTTGATGCATGATTGCATTACCCATTACTCCTCCCACACCTCAAACTTCACATACACAACAACCACCCCTTCTATGGTGAATTAGGTTAATATTAATTGTTATAATACCAGAGCTGCATGTGTTTTGTGTACACTCCAATTCCTTTGGAGTATTTCTGTGTCACGAAGTGTGTTCATAGTTGTTTATATATATGGCTATTGATGTAACTGTATAATATATATATATATATATGTGCAGACATCACTGACATGCATATATATATATATATATATATATATATATATATATATATTTCATATTAATTTATAACAGTAATACATATGCAGACTGGAATGTGTTGGTTCACAAACTACAGTACATTACAATGTACTGTACATATGTAAACAAAGTGACTGTCCCATTTGTGATCATTACAGTGAAATGCATATGGTATAAGGTGTAGTCTCAAGACCATGAAACATGTATACACCTTGGATGGCTTAGTGGTAAGTCCTATGAGTATAGTGTGCATGGTCCAGGGTTCAACACCTGCGATGCTTTACAAATGTTTTCTACTCCAGAATAATGCTCATTTAAGCAGTTGTAAGCATGTGTAAAAGTGTTTGTGTGACATTATAGCAGCAGTTAAACACAGTTAAACAAACTTTGTAAAGTATAACCTGTGTGCGCAAACACGGTCACATCCGCTAACTACTCAGGATATATACATGTCAGTGAAGTAACATCTCACTATGTGCTGACATAACATTACTTTCTCTGTTGACTGTACTCTCCAGCACACATGGGTTTATATGAGTGTTTTGAATGTTTATTATACAGATGATTACTACCTATATATGCAAGCTGTGGTTAAGGTATACTTTTGAACATGATAAACATCCTTGCTTTTATCGGGATTGGAACCTCGAATGCACAGATACTATGCAGATGCTGTAACCATTGCACTGTTGACATTAACGTTGCTTCCGCCTATTTCCTATTTAGCTGATTTCTATGTGTAAGCTAGGCTAAGCAAAGGGTGGAGGCCCCAAACTTACTGAACTTCACGTACTCTTGAAATAACAACATATAACAAATGTACTGTGAGACAATACATTCCTAACTACATTAGGCATAGCCCCTCACTGACGCACTTCAAGGGAAACCTTGTTGTGTGAATGGGTAACAGAATATACACCCCTGGGATCATGTGTCCCAGAACCATACAGCCAGGGGGTGGGGGAGCATGTCCAGTTTGATAGCTGCAAGACCTGTTGGGGGAATTGAATGGTGTTGAATTGTCACATTATCATGCCCTCTTTAGATCACTAAGTGACCCTATCACCCTCCACAACCCCAGTCTTCAACAGCTTCCAGCAACTCTGCAAGGAATTGCTTCATTGGCTATGCTTGACAGAGGCTCAGTTACTTCATCAATGGTGCGGGGAAAGCCAACACACTGTGGCTATGTTTCTAATTCCCCTTGGGCAGATAGGTAGTAGGCTATCTGTGAACCTCTAAAGTGCAGGCCATCACAGCCATAATATGTGAATAAACAGACCTTCAGATCACAATATACAGTGAGAAATCACCATGTAGTCAAGAAACAGTTAAGTACAGCAAGAACATACAGAACACTGATACTTAGTCACTCCAAAAGCCTATCTTGGAAGCTAGAAGACTTGTATAAGTTTAAGGCTTTCTATTGCTAATCAGTAGGTTACCTACAGGAGAGATGAAAAACAAGCACAGATGGGGAACATGCATGCAACGATACCATACCGGCCTATGTGTCAGCCTTAGGCTTTGGAATATTGGCCAAGGCTATTGGCGCCCCCATGGTGCCTTATTTAGGAGAGTCTCGAAGGTGAATACCAGCTCCGTAAACAGCAAAATAGCAGATTCAATGAGGGTTATGCTACTCAACACCGGGGTTGTGATCACAATATGCTTGCACTCACAGCACTCCTCAGGATGGACAACATCAACATATGTGCAGTAACTGAGATCTGTCTTAAGGCTCCTGAGAGCACACCAGCACTACCAGACTACAACCCATACCACACATTTCAGCCACTGAACATGGACTGACAGACATGGAGGGATGTATCCATATTCATCAGGGATACCTACACCTCCAGGTTAGTGGGGCAGCATGATACCTCTGAGATCATCCATGTGCAGCTAACATCAGCCACAACTGCAATGTAAACTGTGGCCTGCTATGGACCACCCTCCATGACCCAGGACCACCACTCCACCTACCTGGAGACAGTGGAGAACATGACAGTCCTAACGCACACCCTGGCATTGGTCGATGTCAACTACCATACCATTAACTGGTTAACTTACTCGGTACTCACTTCCAGGCCCAGTGCTTCCTGGAATTTATCACCTCATATGCCCTGTATCAGGTGGTAACCTTCCTAATGTGGGGTAGAAACTACTAGAAGTGGTCATCACCAACATGGGTAACAGGTGCTCCACAGCGGAGGTTAACCGGTCACTGGTAAGATCTGACCATGAACTATTCACTGTTTCCACACCCAAGCATCTCCCCACCCATAGATACCACAGTGTATACTTTTCCTACAGCTAACTTTACACTACTAGTGACAGGGGTGGGGGGTTTCACAGCCCCCACGCTAAGGGGAAACCCTGCTCAAGATACAGACAGATTTACAAATGCAGTTTATAAGTACCTACACGGATGTATGGATTGTGCCATCACTGGTAAACAAAGACTCACTCCTCCTACACAAGCACACCGGTCTGGTGGACCTCTGCAATAAACAGGCTATACTACAGAAGTAGGCCAGTGTTCCAGACAAACAGCAAATCCCACGAAGGGCAGACATCCATGACCACTATTAGTATGATACGTAGGTCCCTCATGACATCATCCAAGCCTAACATCAGCAGAAGAATATGCAAGGATTCGAAAGATAACCACAAAGCCTTCTTTTGCTATGTCAAGGATCAATGTGGTGACACACAGATTTGCATTGTGCCGGTGAAATATAGCACAAAATATGCTGACCCTACTGATATCGCCATCATCCTTGCAGATACATTCAGTGCATACTTCACCGCCTAAAAGCCCACAACACTACCGAAAGGTACAGTATCCCACACATCAGAGATACACAGGTGGAAATGACCCTCTCTAACAGCTGAACACAGCGTCAGTGGAGGCAGATGTTGTCCAAGACTGCATCTTGCAAACTGTACAAGACAACCTGCCCCCCACCTAATTAAGCTTTCCTACCTCAGCTTCTCCACAGGCTACATGCCCATACAATGGCCCGTGGCAATGGTTATTCCACTCAATCAAGATGGAACCACAACTGACCATGGTAACTACCACCCCATAAGGGTGACTAGCCTGGTCTGCAATGGTATGGTTCGCATCCTCATGGCACTCATTAACAAAGACATTGGTAACCTCCGAACACGTGACCCAACCCAGGTCAGCTTGGTTGAGTGCAGTTCATGCCTACTGAACCTGTTTGATGTCTTACATACAGTTACCAAGACATTAGATGATGGGGGAGGTGGTTCACACATACTACCTGGACCTCGCCAAGGCTTTTGACACCATGCCACACTCAGGTAATTGATAAACACACCAGCCTGTACGTACACCCATACATCACAGGTCGGGTTGCCAACAGGCTTACACACAAAACCCACATGGTACGACTAGCGGTCTCCAGGTCCAACTCTTGACCAGTCGCGACTGGTGTTTCACAGGACTCAGTCCTGGGAGCCCTACTGTTTGGCATCTATGTCTCAAAGTTATAGGCAAACACAGGTGGACTACGGCAGACCATGTTTGGCAATGACTGTGAACTGGGAGCCATGATTGATAGTCCAGCTGACACAGACATCCCTCAAGGGGCCTCACAGAAAACGTCACAGAGTGTCAATGTCATGGTCTCCAGCCAAGTGCCACTAACTGCATGGTCATTCCATTGTGGAATTGGCACCCACATATTAACACATAAGTGGCAGCCACTTTAATATGGATGAGGTAATGGGGTATCTGGGGACGAAGGTAGATAGTGATCTCCCCTTTGACAATCATATCTCCACAGTAGTTAGGACATCCTTCTATGTAGGCCATCTGATTACTAAAGGATTCCCATCTAGACATACTGGGGTTATAGTGCCCTTTACTCATCACTCATCAGTCCCATCATAGGGTATAATAACCCATGAGAGACGTACCTCAGAAGACACTTCCAACAGCTGGGAGGTCCACAAAGGTACCTCGCCAAGGGGAATACTGGCCTCCAACATATGGCCTATGCAGCCAGACTGAATAAACTCCTGCTTTACTCAGTGGCATCTCGTTTACCCAGAGATGATTTCCGCTGGCCAACAAAGCCATATCAAACTCAGGCTTGATGGATATGCTCCACCTATGGGAATCCATGTCACAGTGAGCCACACACTGTAGTGAGCTAACCTTGCCACAACAATAACTGGAAGATGCTGGAGGGACAGCTTCCTGTCAGAGACACTCCCCATACTTTGGAACAACATCCCTAATTACATTATACAGAGCCCCTCACTAACACTCTGCAAGAGAAACCTTGAAGAGTGGATGGGGAACAGTAGATGCACCCAAGGGATCCCACCATTGGCTCTGCTCTACAGAGGGACAGTTAATGAATCAATGGGTGGCAAAAGCTGACACATTCTGGCTGTGTTTATGAATGGCCTCTGGCAGTTGGCCAAGCACCTACCTATGAATCTATACATACAGTATCTGCATATGCTGATAGCTTAATTTACTGTTCAGGTGTTGACTTTCCTTGTGCCAATGGCAGTTGTGTGTGCAATAGTTGAGGGCTGCCTATGTTGAATGCACACAGTAGACTGCCTATACATGACAAATTACAGGCAGTCTTGTGTGTGTGCCATCCATTTTACTGTGTGTGCAGGTGGAGAAAGGTGTCAGTCCCTAGGTGCCTACACTGTCAGTGTGTGTGCTATATGTTCCCTCTTTGCCAAGGCATGGGCATACTGGGCAAACCTCCTTCTGCCTTCTGGGGCTGGCTCAGGGTGTTCATGGTCTGAGTACCTCTGTGCCTGTGGCGCCCTTGGCAATGGTGGGCTGTGAGGGCCTTCACCATTCTGTTCCTGCTGCAGCTGTTTCTGCAGGACCATATTGTATAGCATGGCACACACTATGGAGATGTGGCCACATGTGACTGGAGAGTATTGCAAGGCTCCATCAGATATGTCCAAGCAACAGAACTGTGATTTCAGCATCCCAAACACATGCTCTATAATGATTCTGGTTTGTGCGTGTGCCTCATTATGGCATTCCTGCATGGGTGTGTGTGCATTTCTTATAGGAGTCATCATCCACGGTTCCAGTGCATAGCCAACATCCCCCACCAGGTGGCCATTTGTGATGTCCCCCCTGGCAAATAACTGATACAGCTGTGAGGCATGCCAGATGTGGGAGTCATGATAGCTTCTAGGGCTGCCAGCACACACATCCATAATAATGCCCTGGGCATTGCACATGACCTGGCAGTTGATGGAGTGGTATCCTTTGTGGTTTATGTAGCATCTACCCTGCTCACCGGGTGGTGACTTGATGTATATGTGCATGCAGTCTATTGCACTCAGTACCTCCGGGTGTTCTGCCACACGGTGGAAGAGACACATATTGATGGCCAACTCCTCCTGCATTTGGGGGAAGTATATGTGCTCATTGGCATGTGGTAACATGGCACCCAGGAACTGGTGTAGTACCCTGGATGCTGATGCCTGTGAGATCCCCATGATATCCCCAGTTGGTCTTTGAAAGGTACCTGTAGCTAGTATTCTCAGGCTTACACATGCCTTCGTATCCACTGGGATGGGTTCCCCTCTGTTTGTTCTGGCTCTGAGGTGTGGCTGGCACAGCTCCACAAGTTGCTGTAGGATGTCCCTGTCTATCCTGTAATGCTCTACTATCTCCAGATCATGTAGCCCCTGGTAGGTTACCCTAGGTCTGAACACTCTCCTCCTCCTCCTCTGGTGCCTGAGGTTGTCGTGTGCATCATCCTACACACCACCTTCAGTCTCCAACACATGCTGGTGGATCAAAGCTATGGCAGCCCCTAACATGTACATAATAAAAGTTCCCTGTCTGTATACACCACTGGTGCAGTGTATGGGAATACACAAATGTGTGTGAGGTGCTTTCACACTTTATATATTGTGCTATGGATGCTGCTGATGTCAGTTGGTGTGTATGAGCCATTCCAGCTGCAGCGTGTTTTAATTATGGGTTTTGCAATGAGTAATGCAAGTATGGGGCCTTTACTGTGGAGATCTACTTGCTAGCCTTGATTAAGCTGTTGCCCTTTAATTCACTTTTAGACCTGGATCCCCTCCCAATATCAGGCATACATCCACCTGCTGTCTTTCTTGTTTTGTACTTTCCCTACCCAGCCATTGCAAAATGTGCCTTGTAGCTGATATACTGCAAATCAGCTTTGTTCAGCTTTGACACTTTACTGTTTTCTTTGCAGTACAGCCCCTCCCCTTTCCTGTTCTGTAGGTAGCTGCTTGCAGCCTTGTTAGCTGTTGTCAATGGCCCACTGTAGGCTCCTAGGTGTTAATTAGTCATTTGTACTCCAATTTCACTGCTGCAGCATTTCCTTATTTCTTTCCTATATCCTTCCTGTTTCGGCTGCAGTGCGAGGCGCGCATACCCATTTACTGGGTTTATGTGCGTTTTCATCTCTGTTCACATGCATACTCGGTTACCTTATGTACTCTCAGCTAAGCATAGCTATGGCCACTTCAACACATCCCTATCCTGCAGCTTTGCCTAGCTAGGGGCAAACCAGTTTAGCAATGCTCCAATGTGCTTACAGCAATGGCGACACACCCCTCTCTTGATGTCATCTTTATCTCAAGGGTACACCTCGGTGTTATAATGCTACTCTGTGAGATGCAGCCTTACACCAGCGGGGAATCTGCAATTCACTATTACTCCTCTCATTTGCATGGCATTGCCTACTAATTCCTAGCTACTGCGCATAACACTGTCATTGCCCCTTAGCAACCCTTGTGCCATAAGTATGGTGTAGCATGCCTGCCATTGACTATTATGGGGTAATCATGATATGTGTTTCATTGCGGTTTTATTCTATATTTTTATATATTCCTTGCGATCCCCTTTGCGCACCGCTGCCCTGCACTTCCACGTCGCAATAGTGTGACTATATATATTAAATGTTAATTTTATATTTTGTACATTTTTTTAATGCCAATGGCTATATATTTAGCCATTGGCATATATTAACAATATAATACATGTGTTTGGTTGGCTGTCATGGCTCCAATTTTATGTTTGCAAAAATGTAAACCATTTTCTACGGTTTACATTTCTGCATGCTGACACTACGCACCACTTCCTGAATCGCTACATACCTTCATTTGCATGCTACACTGCTGCACATGGGGTAATTAGCATACAAGGCTTGGGAGTTGTGCGGGCATAGCGTACGCAGGTAGTGCACGTAGAAACAGCTCGTATCTGAATCGCTTGGCGGCCATATTTGGTGTTAGAATGCCGACTCTACGCCTGCACCTGGCGCAAGCTTCATGAATCCCGGGGTTTTTTTGGTTTTGTGCATTCAGCTGATGCCTCAAATAGTTTGTTTCATCTGGCTGAAGTTTTGAATGTGGTGTAGTGAAGTGCTATGGGTTTGCTTCCTGCAAAACGCTTTTCTTTTTAACTTTATGCTTTTGTAGTACCATGATTGCTGTGTCCTGAGCTAGGGAGGAAATCTATGGATTTTCATCCTGAATCTGAGAGACATTCTTTCGCAAACTTGGATAACTGTAGTTATGCCAACTTGGTATCTGTGAGACCTAGAGTGGTATAAAATTAAAAAGGGGAGGTCTAGGTATTCTAACATTTCAAATTTACTTGCAGAAGAGCATATGGCAACCAGACATGTGCCAGTATTAATACATGGCTGCAGAAAGCAAAATTGAAAATCAGTGATAAGCTGAAAAAATGAAAATTGTTTTCTGCTTATATATGACAAGAAACATGTACAATTGGAATCATAAGAACCAGTATTACTTAAACTGATTTATAGGTACTGGCAATATATACAAGTATAAATTATATAGTCAGCCAGCAAAGGTGGTTAACAACTAACCTGGGAATCCCACTGGGGATACTAAGAGCTATGACTAAAAGGGACTATTTCTGTGATTGCAAAAAATGTGATTCAGAGGTGGATTTGCTACAAAGAGTTCATTATGGGCTAATATGTATACCTCTGAATCACATGGTGATACTGTTAGCACTAATCAGCACTTTGCTATGGTGATTATCTCTGGTGTCTTATGTATCACATTGGTACATGCACCCCCCCCATTCATTCTTATACGCACAGACACACACACACAAACACACACACACACACACACACACACACACACACACACACACACACACACACACACACACACCTACTTTACCTGTGCCCTATTTAACCCCCCTACTGTAACCAGTCTGGCAGACTCAGTCTCACACATGCACACACACACACACACACACACACACACACACACACACACACACACACACACACACACACACACACACACACACACACACACACACACACACACACACACACACACACACACACACACACACACACACACACACACATGCACAGAGACATGCATACACTCACCTGACACCACTCATCCCTCTGCATATGTTCCCACATACAGCCACACATGAACAAACCTCCCAACACTACCAGTCTGCTATACTCCCTGGCACTTATCTCTAACATTGTCTCATCCATCAAAAGTAATGGGTTATTTTTCCAGTTTTTTAAATAACTTTCCTCTTTCTTTTAATCAAGAATTTATTTGATTATCCAAGTCTCTGTGTAATAAATAAATTTCAAACATAAAGCTTAAGACAAAAAACTCAACACATAAATTAATTGCTTGGGAAAAGTTGCATTCTTTACTGTGAAAATTTTAAATGATTTTCTGTATGTATGGGTCTATATATATATATATATATATATATATATATATATATATATATATATATATATATATATGTTTTATTTGTTATAGACCTTGTACATAGTTCCTTTTTGTTATTATTGTAAACAAAATGTTCTTTATTGTTCTCATTAAAATAAAAAAATAATGGATGAAAAAAGTAATGGGTTAATGCAAACTATTGGTTGAATTAATTAACTCAACTGGCTGAGGTAACTTTTGCAGAGAATTGCTTGGCTGTTTAAATGCCTTACTGCAGACATTTTCAGGGGAAAGCTCATGGCTAACTGGCAAAGACTGGTCCTTTGGAATACAAACTATTAAATTATAAACCAGTATTAATTATGTTTATAATATAAAAGGCTTTCTATAATTAATTTACTCTATTCTGTTACATTACCTTTAACAGCAGTAAATGCTATTAAATTCCTTCATTACATTGAATACTGCCCTATTCCTAACACATACGCACTATAGTGCAAATCATAACTCATTCAGTAATCATTCAAGCGTACAGATATAACACATATGCATGTTCCATGTACACTGATTTCACTTGACAGCAGGCCATTCAAGCTACAGGTATACAGGTCTGCATTTAAAATGCTATCATGATGAATATGTAACAGTCCTGTATTTTTATTGATGAAAACCTAAAACACTATTGTAAAAAACTGAGTTTTATATTTGGGAAGTGTGGTATTTGAACACACAGCCAGTGACTGTTGCAATACTGTACATTTACTTTGGAATACAGCATAATGCAAACACCCTTTCCTTTTACACTTTATAGATTCATGTTCACTGTTATCTGAGAATGTCCAACTGTTCTTTGTGTTACAGACCATACCTTTCAACCTTTTAGAGCAGGATATCTGCACAGATCATAAAAGAATGGGAGTACAATGACCCATAAATGGGAACAAGTATTGTTCATACACACATGGAAAGTTGCATAGGATTTGTATTAACATACATTTTTACAGTTTTGAATGTCCCAATTATAATGATAACAATCTTCAGCAGACTACTGTCGTTCCTGATTTATAGGTTTTATGTTACATTGCAACATTTAAGTCAACTTCAACAGTATTGTATAGTTAAGAAGTGTGGTTTCTGAACTGACAATTCCTGTCTACCCTGTAATACTGGACTGTTGTTTTATCCTACAGGCCAATACATGCGGACTTTGTCTTTACAATTGACAAATGCATACTCAATGTGATACAAGTGTTTGACACAATAAGCTGTTTTTACTGTTAATGTTACAATTACAGTGCTGTCTGGATGCATACAGGCCACTTGCATCTTTCATCTGTGCCAATCCTGCTTCATACGTTCTTACATTAAGTAATCAATCAGCATCAGCTATGGAAAAAGCAGACCACAACAGATTACCATTAAGAACACGAATCCTGAACAAATGAAGTTGCTAACTCTTACAAGTAGCGCTTGTAAGTGATACTTACACATCTGTGGAGTTCTTCCAGTCTGACATAGTCAAAGGTATCCCTCTTCCTCATCCTGAGGTCTCGGTATTGATTCCTACACTGTTCGTCAGTGTGGGGATATCAGTAGCACTGGACAAATCCTGAGTCAAACTATTCCATGCATCTGATTTGTAATTGGATCCATGATAGTGCTGCTGCAACTGCCAGGGACCATAATCATTCACCAGGAGTCCAACAAACCCTTTTGACTATTGCACACTCCACCTCTGAGACTGAAATCTCAAAACCTCTCCATGAACACCAGCCATGTCTAATGCAAATGAAGACCACCGTATAATGATGTTTCCTGCCATTTCAAGTTATGAAAAATACTGACAGTGCACACTTTTCGATTTTGCAACCTTTTAAAATAGTGTGATCCGCTTACCATTGCGGAAACACAGACAATGCGTTTGCGCAATAGTAACCAATAAACAGATGTTAACCAATACAGATATTAACATGTAAGTACATAAATGACAAATATTAGTGTGTCAGCCATCAGGAAAATAATTATGATACAAAGAATACTAAGTCAAATGCTATAATTGAGGGTGAGTATAATGTGAAGTGGGACAACATTAAAAAAGACAGATATCTGCTGTATTAGAACCCTGGACTATTTCTATGGTAGTCCTACACTGCCAGCTGTTGCCAGAAGAAGAATGTAGAAAATATATGTCTATGTTTAATTTCATTGCTATCTAATGCAATGTCACATTAGTAAAATGCAAGCTGCAATTCTTGTATTCGAACCCAGGACCATGTGGACTTTAGTTCAACACTTAATATCTGCAGCAACAGGTGACGTTACATGCCTTTCTCCTAGATTATTATTCATCCTAAGGTTCATGCTGTTAAACACAGCACAATGGCACTTAGTGGGTTTGCGCCATGCACACTTATATTAATAGAATGCATCCCTTGTCTATTTTTAGATGTCTGGGCCCTGTCTACTACCTGGGTGGTCCAATTATACAGTTTGTGCACTGCAGCTGTGCATGCAAACAGGCTGAGCATAGCTAAAGACGTTTGTACTAAGCACAGCACCACGCAAACAGTTGCCTAAAAATTAGAAGAAAAACACAAATTATAAGAGGCAGAAACAGAAATCAATATTTGACACACACAGTACAATATGTTACTACACATGAAATATGTCTACATAGGTCTATAATCCAATTCACATCCAATGCACATTCAGAACACAAGATGGGTACCTTAACCCTGTTTTTCACACATAAACCTTTGTAGCAGGCAATAACATTTATTCAGCACACAAACAAATTGAACAGAATTTACAGTTATGTTACTATACTGTATGGAATGCTACATGCACATGTACTGAAATGTTTATCTTTGAAAATACTGCACATAATGATTATACACCCTGTTATGATCCTTACTTGCAAATATACCACACTGTCTTAATTGTCTGTGTTCCTTGGTTATTCAGCAGTTATCTGACCAGTACTCTGGGACATACAGTGTGTACACCATTCTATATCATTGTACTTACAATATCAAAGGACAGTAGCTGGGAATAATATGATATGCAGTTGCCATTTGAAGAAAACTAGGTTGGATGACACAGACAAGCATTTGCTGCTCATTTGTGGGTGGGGAGCAAAGTTGTGTTCCTGTTGTGGCACTAGCAAGACTGTGTTGGTCTGGTTAATCTGTTTTTTTTAGCATCCTGCCTGCTGTCTGATTTAGGCAGGGGTGTCTAGTGAAAAACTGCAATATGTATCCTTACTGTCAAACTGTTATCTGTAATGCTTTCCCAGTAGAAAAGTATAGTGATGCAGGAAGATGTTTTTAGTGTCCCAAGTAGGGAGGCAGTATGCTTAAGATTCTAGGTTCAACACGTACTTTACTTTCCACTGTGATGGGTTCCCTGCATTTGGCTCTGACTGTGAGTCAAAGCTGCCAGAATTTGCACAGTTACTGTATAGTGTCCTTGGCCGGCAAAGTAGTCACCCTCTTTGTCTATGTCTGTTGGCAGCAGCAGGACTGCCATCAGCCTGTAGCACAGACAAATGTATTAAAAAAGCAGTAGCTGCTAACAATCTGTCTGTGATTACTTTGTGTCTGTACTCCACTATTTTCTCAAGCTGCATAAGAAATGCAGCGTGGAGTCGACATGGATGCTTTATATCTTATTGACTAGCTCCACAAGATTGATTTATTACCATGCAATTCAGCTACATATGCTGTAATTAGCATCTCTGAAGCACAGACTAGGACAGAGGCATTAAATTACTAATATACTTCATTATAAAAAGGCTAGTGTGTAGTTAGGCCAACTGATGTGGATGAGAGTTATTGCATTCTTGAACTCAGTGACACATTGATTTTCAACATTACATCTCTACAGAGGAGTATTGTACTCCAGCAGGTATGGATCCATTTTGTTAACTTCATAATGCATATGCTGGACTGTAGTTAAGGATAATGTAACATAAATCTGTATGCATTTTTTTATCTATAATCAGGACATGGCCTAGTTTTTCAACCCAGATCAGAGGTACTGGGGATGTAGAGTTGGCTGAAAATATAATGTTGTGTGATAACTATGTGCACGTTTCATTGAAAGTTCCTTTGATAGTAGTTTTAGCATTTCTCAGTTGTTTGGTAAGAAAAATTGGTTCTTAGCATGTTATTGTGTTTTTTGGGGGGAAACAAAGATGAGTTCCTGCTATGGCACAAACTAGAATGGACTGTTACTTTGTGTGTATGAGCGTAGTTGAGCATCTGTTATGGCACAAACAAGGATATGTTCCTCTTGTTACTCTCCTTGTTTTGTATCCTCCCTTCATATTTTTGATCCCCGTTGAATCATTAAAGTTTATTAAGTGGGGAATACTGACAGCCTTCCTTTACTGCTGTATCTGTAAACAGTTTATTTGTACTTATGCGATCCTTATATGTGTTCTTATTTTAATGTCTTTCAGGACACAAAATCTCCATTAGACATAGATCCCATTTACTAAGGCTGAGAATGACCTAATCATAGAGGGCTTATGTCGACATCATGCAGTATTCTGTCTAGAGGGTGGGCCAATATGTGTAATCACACAGCCCTGTGGGATGAATTGGTACACAGCGTTAATTATATTGGTGGACACAAGTGCACCTATCAGCCGGTGCATCACTGAGCAGTAGACATGATTGTCATGTGTGTGTCTGTTATATATAAATCCAGTTTGATCATTATTTATTGTTTTGGATAGTGGCATTTTCATTCTGTTAGTTAATATTGTCATAAATATCTTATAGTCATTATTTAATAATGATATAGGTCTATATGAGGTACAGAGGTTTGGGGATTTGTTTTCCTTTAGGATTGGTGTGATTAATGTGTGGAATATCTCCAAGAGGGTGATATTAAAGCTTGTGACTGAACTTCTAATAGAGTTTTATGGAAAATGGATAGTATCTTTGAAGGAAAACATTTATATATTTCCATAATTATGCCATCTATACCTGGAGCTTTATTATTTTACCCTCTTTTATTGTATCTGTAATCTCTTTGTAGGATATGGGTACTTGCAGATTTAGTTTTAATTTTTCTGTTTTTTTTTTTATATTAGAACATTTTTCATCTAGATTTAATTGATCGATATGTATATTTTATTTTGGAAATGTTCCATATAGTGATTTCTATAGGCATCAAGAATGTCACCTATATCTGAGATTTTTTCTCTTTCTTTTCATGGAAGATACTTTTAATGTTATTATCTTTTGATTGTATTTTTGATTCTTGTGGATAAATTTTGTAGATATTTGGGAGAAGTGGCCAAGGTATTAATTTTTTAGTTTCTCTAAAGCTAAATTAGCTTTATGTGTTATAATTTTGTTGTATTTATTGTTTAATACTTCTACTTTCTTTTTCATCTCCAAATGATTTTGATTTTTTTCAGCTTTTACTGACAAAAGTTTGGATTGTATATCTAATAATTTAGAATCCCATTCTCTGTTTTTTTTTATTCCAAGTTAGGGTTTTACAATATATGTAAGCTTTTAATGAGTCCCATATCATTATTTTATTTATCTCTGTGGTGTAATTAATATCTAAGAAGAACTGTAATTCAGATAAAAACCAAGGTTTGAACTCTCTAATTTTAGTTATATGTGCTGGAATTCTGTAGTTAAAGATTAATGGTTTGTGCCCATTTTGAAGTTTTAGTATCAATGAATTGTGGTCTGAAAAGGGGCAGGGAGTGATTGAGAAATTAATGGTTTTAGAGTGCAAGTCATGGGCAGCAAATATTTCCCCCAGATTCACCAATCTTCCATGCAGGACTAGCTTAGTCCTGCACAGAAGCACCCATTTAGGAGCAGGATGGCAGCACGCCATGCATATCAATGAAGGCACGCTGCCTGAGCTCCTAGGCTTACATGGGGCATGTACGAGTGCAGCGGGCATGTCTGAGAGAAGAGCTCTCAGAATAAACATGCCCCTGCAATGTAGAACATCAGAAAGTGGGAAGAAATGAGTGTCCGCAGCTCCCCACCAACAGTTCCCCATGTGTACAACAGCAACAGTACAGAAAAAGTAACTGAAGAAACACTTTTATTTTTTTTTAAATCCACTTAAAGCTAACCGTAGGTGCGCGGGTGTGCCCATCACTTAGCTATGGTTAAAGCAGCTTAAAAGGCTGAGGAGGATAACAAGGAAGATATATGTAAATGAAGCAGCATAGCAATAGTGTAGTGGGCAGAGCATTTGCCTAATGAACAGACATTCCCGGTTCGAGTCCCACTGCAACACAGTCTATTTTACATGGTAAAGCCTGTTATAACCAATATTTTGTTGCAAAACCCACTAAATAACACATATTTATGAACTAACGTACTGCATGAAATGCATATGTGAAGTATCAGTGTCATAATGAATAAGGCACTAGTAAGCAGGCCTAAGCACAACCAAGCAGTAGTAAGCATATGTAAGCACTAGTAAGTGTGTTTGAGTGTGTTTGCATGGAGATAAGCACTGCCTACACAGATTATACAATCTGGAAGCTTACTGAGTATCAGAAACTGTAACCGGAAGTTAGTAGTGCTTAGCTCCGTGCAAACATGCACACACCCACTTATAACTGCTTTAAAGTGCTTTAATCACTCTGTATCCAACGGCCTGTGTTCTGCCCAGCAACAAAATAAGCAGCCTCTGCAAGGCTCAAACCCAGAACCCTGTATACTACAGGCACAGTAGTTAATCACAAAGCCATCACAGCAGTACATAAGACTGAGGTTTCAACAAACAAATCCTCACCATAGGAAACATGTGAAATGAATCTATGTACAGTGTGATGTTGTATAACTTGCTACATAACATAAATATGTGAACTGGAGTACTGCAGTAAGGCCAGATGTGAGGCATTATTGTAATAAAGTGTTGAATTCTCCAGGACCCTATACAGTGTGCGTACACATGAATCACAGATACCAGACACAGATATAACATGCAACAAATAATAAATCAATGTCAAAAGGAAAATATAATGGTAATTAGATATTAAGCAATGCTAAGCACTGCACAGGACAGCTTACATGGTGTAAGCAATGTGTAGGCCAGCTAACTCAATCTGCCCAGGGGTATGCCCCTTTAAGCAATGCCAACATTAGGTAAGCAGGTGTGCCCATAGCTTAGCCTTTTCAAAACCGTCCATTCATAAGAAAGTGTAGTAAATTGGGTGTATTTAAACCCCACGGGTGCCAATAATTCCTATAACTGGTTGCAGCTCCCTACTGTAGGCAGAATGGCTGGAGTTGGGGAAGGCACTCGATTTAGAGCACAGCACTGGGGCACCCAGGAGTCCAGATTCATGGTATGGCTCCTGGTAAAACACCATGAGGAGAGGCTACTGCAGGGCCAGTACCAGGGCTCACAGAATAAAGCAGAGGCTTGGGACATTCTCCCCCATGACCTCACCAGTGCCACTGGTATCTCTAGGACTGGTGAGCAGGTCAGGCATCACCATGCTAATCTGAAATGGCAGAGGGGTGATCTCTTGGACCAGTGGATCCAGGAATCCAGGCAGATGGCTGATACCTCTGCACTGAGTAAGTACTCATTCTATTATGTAGATAATGATTGCTTAGCTAGTGTATACTATGGATAGGTAATGGCTAAATATCACTGTATTTCTCTGACAGCTGAAGATGAGCGGGCTGTGAACCAGCAAGCCCATGGCTGCAAAGGCTGCGTCGTTAGGCAGTTTAGCAATAATCATGCATGTATTGTCATAACAAATAAATATAACAGTTCTAGAAAGTGTTGTACCAGTATAACAATGTATTGTGTATGGGATGTACTGAATAAACAAGACAATATGGCTGGAAGACTGTCATATAGGCTGTGTGTAAATAAAGGTGTAATATCTTGTGAATAAAAGTATAACCCCAGGAGTGCTTGTGTACATTCTGCTGTCATATGTTGTAGTGTTGCATTCTGTAAATAGTACTGTTGTAATAAGCAGTGTTAACCACACTGTTGAACACAGTTAAAATGTGTAGGGAGTTCAGTATAACAATGTTGGAAGTCCCAAGACATCAGTCATATAGAACAATCTGAGGAAGACTTAGACAGAAACCATTGGAATGATTCACACCAGTTCCCTGATAGCACAGTGTACACTGTAATATTTTTACCACACACAGCAGGGGGTTGAATTCCGGGAGTGGTAGTAAGTTGTATGCATAATCATACCCCACAACTGTACAGAGTTTGCAAGAATGTTCAGCTAGATAGTGGTATGCATAATTAGACCCAACAACTGTACAGAATATGCTAGAATGTTCACATAGTACGAGGTAAGCGTAATCATAACCATCAACTCTACAGACTGTGGCAGAATGTTCAGGTAGTAAGCTGTATGCATAGTCATACCATTCAACTGTTCTGATCTGTCCAGCATGTCCAGATAACGGGCCCAAATCTGCTGCCCAGTAACCTGTTCCCCTGACAAATAAGTGTGATGATCCAAGAAATGTAGGCAGCTTATACTGACATATAATGGATAGTCAGACCTGAACATAAAAAGAAAATGTATATGGAAATAAACCTGTCATTG
This sequence comes from Protopterus annectens, assembly GCF_019279795.1. NCBI lineage: Eukaryota > Metazoa > Chordata > Ceratodontiformes > Protopteridae > Protopterus > Protopterus annectens. The sequence goes on from NC_056733.1 coordinate 390,094,485, forward strand.
TAGCATCTCACCCAAAGTGTATGACAGCTGTTCCAAAATATGTCACATTAACATCTGCATCCTGTCAAGCCTTGACCAGAATGTGTGCAATAACGGACTATTAGGTATGTGTATAACATCAACATGGCATCTGGGAGTATGTGTAGAATTTGTCAGGTAGTGTTAACAAAGATTTACCCCACAGCTATAACAGGTAAGAGGTGTAGACTGTAGTTACAACACAGTTCACTCATATACTTGTCTACAAGCATGGCATCTGGAAGTATGTGTAGAATTTGTCAGGTAGAGATAACAATGATTTTCTCAACAGCTATAACAGGAAAGAGGTGTAGACTGTATACAACACAGCTCAATCATATACTTGTCTACAAGCATGGCACCTGGGAGTATGTGTAGAATTTGTCAGGTAGAGTTAACAATGATTTTCTCAACAGCTATAACAGGTAAGAGGTGTAGACTATATGTATGACACACTCCACGTATATACTAATCTACAAACATACTATTGTACAAAGTAAGGACATTGGGTAGTGTAATAATACATATAAGGGACAGATCACTGCAGTGACTAAGAAAGTTGTGAAAACTACAGGGATACATTATTTGTTAACTGACCTCTCTCCCCCCCCACCTTATGTGCAACAATAACCCAATTACACACCTCAATGGGTATGTGTACACTCCATACTTTTGTTGGGACATATGTCCTATTGGTTTACAAATATTCACATTTGGTTCCATGCATGTGCCATGTTAAAATACCCCCATACTGGTAGCCTGTTGCCATCAATGAAACCTGCATTCTGTTGTAATGGCCACTTTTGTCCCATATATGCATGTGTTTTGCTTGCTTTGCAACTGCTGTAAATCTGGTGTCTTGGGTTAATGGGAACACCTATGCATGCTGTTATAACTTAAACTGAATGCTGTTGACTATTACCAACCCATATCATTCTTAAAACGGCAACACCATAGCTCATATGGGAAAGCTTGTCCCAGTGGACCCACCTGTCCCACCTCAGCTGGCCATGGCACTGGGCACCATCATGGCTAGGGCCCAGCCTGGAACCTCCTTCTCCATTGGCCCTGCACCACCTTCGGGTTGCAGGAGATGGGGCTTGCCCCCCCCCGGGAGCGGGGGCAGAGAGGTACCTGTCACCCACCGTTAGGTCTGAGCCGTGGTGCGTAGGGAACTCAGGGAGTTTCGAGACTGGCTACACCAGCTTGAGGGCTGTGTGGTGCAATTAGAGGGTGAGCCTGCCCCTCCTACGCAGCCTCCAGCACAGCCACCCTTGGGGCCATGAAGGTGCAGTGGCGACTGCCCATGGGTGGGGACCTCAGTCCCACTGTTTCCATTTGAGGGCACATGGGCTTGTGACTTCCAAACACCCCTCCCTGTCCAAGGTGTTTACCCCCACATGTGTCATATACCACCCCTGTATGTGTCTTGTTTGTCTTGTCTGTTAACCTACCCAACCTACCTCCCCAAATATACCTACTTCCCCTCCCCAACATCCCACTCTCACCTGAAAAAAAAAGGGCAATCTGTTCCCACAAAAAAATGCTCCCCTTACATAGCTGTCCATTTCACACACATGTCCACTGGACACATGTAATTCGGTCTAATTGGCATCACAATGAACTATTGTTGTCCTCACCCACTCCCAGGGTTTGAGTGTCCAAATCTACCTCCAAATTCAGTGTATATGCACAGCTGTTGCTGTAGAAGAAATGGGAAGCTATGGACCTTCCCTACACCCTTCCTGCACATCCCTGGCTATTTTCTCTGCCGTCTTTCCCTCTTTGTGCCCCCTTTTCACCACTTTCCTATCAACCTCTTTTTCTTTTCTTTTAAAGAAATTAGCACAGGGGTAAGCGGGAGTAAGCACATTTAAGCAGCAGTGAGTGGGTTTAAGCCAGTTTGCATTAGGGTAAGCAATGCCTACACAGGTTAAGCAATTTAGAAGCTAACTGAGTGTAAGAAACTGTAACCAGACGTTAGCACTGCTTACCATCGTGCAAACCCACGCAAACCCGCTTACAACTGCTTAAAGGTGCCTTAACACTCTGCATCCAATGGACATTGTTCTGCTCAGCAACAAAATAAACAGCCTCTGGTAGGCTAGAACTCAGGAGCCTGCACACCATAGCAAATGTGAATTACCACTAAGCCATGGCAGACATACATAACCCTGCTATTTTCACAAACATAGCATCCAGCAATATCATTCAACAGTACAGGAAATGTATTTAGACATGTAGATGTATGTGTGTGTGTGTGTGTGTGTGTGTGTGTGTGTGTGTGTGTATATTGATAACTAGATATATACCTCTCCCTCTCTATATTATTTATATATATATATATAAATATCTACATATAGATATATACATATGCATACATCTATACATATATATGTAGATACATACACACATATATATATATATATGTGTGTGTGTGTGTGTGTGTGTGTGTGTGTGTGTGTGTGTGTATGTATATATATATATATATATATATATATATATATATATATATATATATATGTGTGTGTGTGTATATACAGTTATATATCTCTAGATATAATAGAGCACATAAAGACATATATACCCACAGGCACCGTAAACGGTGGTAAGGGGGCTCGAGCAACATATGTCTTACATGTATCGATATCCCCCCCAGCCATGCCACCTGTATGATGTGAGGCTGGTTTCAATTACATATCATGCAGTACAGTCTGGCTACCATAGTGAATGTACAATGTGTAAGCTATAAACATTCCTAAGATACATACACACACACACACACACACACACACACACACACACACACACACACACACACACACGTATGCAGATACATATACATGTATCTGTTGGATACAGTGTGATTAAGGCACTTTAAAGCAGTTGTAAGCGGGTTTGTGTAGGAGTGTGCAGAGGTAAGCACTGCTAACTGCCGGTTACAGTTTCTTATACTCAGTGTCTATATTGCTTAACCTGTGTAGGCATTGCTTACCCCCACACAAACAGGCTTAAACCCACTCACTGCTGCTTTAAAGTGCTTACCCCTGGGCTAATTTCTTTAAAAGAAAAGAAAAAGGGGTTGATAGGAAAGTGGTGAAAAAGGGGCACAAATAGGGAAAGACAGTAGGGAAGATAGCCAGGGATGTGCAGGAAGGGTGTAGGGAAGGTCCATAGCTGCCATAGCAACAGCTGTACATATACACTGAATTTGGAGGTAGATTTGGACACGCATTCCCCTGGGAGGGGTGAGGTCAACAAAAATAAGTTGTGATGCCAATTAGACTGGATTACATGTGTCCAGTGGACATGTGCGCGGAATGGACAGCTATGTATGGGGTGAGATTATTTATGGGAACAGATTGCCCTTCTGTTTTTTTTCCGGTGAGAGTGGGATGTTGGGCCACAAGATGTTAACAGTAAGCCATGCCACCAGAATGATGTGAGGCTGGTATCAACAACACATCATACAGTACAGTCTGGCTACCATAGTGAATGTACAATTTGTAAGCAATAAACATTCCTAAGATACATATGCACACACACAGGTATGCAGATACATATATATGTCTATATATATATATATATATATATATATATATATATATATATATATATATATATATATAGACACATACGTAACTACACATACAGAGGTATGTCTAGGAAGATACATATTTAGAGGGTGCACACCACAATGAACAGCCAGTATCCTTACAGTTGCATCCTCATCAGATGGACAGTGTATGACTCACCCATATGAAAGACAATTGTTGCCTGAAACATATATACACAGAGAAGTCAAAGGATGTAACACCACACACTGGTTTGCATATGTTTTAAAGGTTTATTTGTGTACTATTACAGTTCTATATGCCATGTCATTCACAGTTTATACTCTGAAATACATACAAACAGATCAATGCAACTGTCAAACAGATCATGTAAAACAGTAATCTGAAAGCATAACATATGTTGCTGTCCAGGCCAAGGCTTTCAAGTTCTACAACAGTAAATACTGACTGGGCCACAGGATAACAATCAATCAACAGTAAGTAATGCAGATGTATAGCCCAGCAGCCTCTAACTACACTCTCTACCCAATCCCTAGGGGGAAAATACCTTAGTTGACACAATGGGATGTATCTGTTACATAACAATGCATAACTGAAACCATCACAATTGAACTGACAAACAGAAAAGGCTGTATGGCAGTAATCAGTAGGCCAGTAATTTTCACAAGGTGGAATGTATGGTAATGTACAGCCATAAACCTTAAGCCAGCTTACTACTGATATACCTCACATGTTGTAACACCCTAGGTTAATTATGGTGCTTCCTCCCTAGACTGACTTACAGGGGCATATAACACTGTTACATACACTGACCTCTACAATGCAGAGGGGCACACATGTGTTGTGCAGATTAAGGCTACATATATATGGACCCTCCCCACAATATGTGTGGGGGTCACAACAGCATTGGAATGATGGCGGGAATGGCAGCATGACATAATCACTGGCCACCACATAATAACCCCTTACTGCATGTCATATCGACAAAGCTTGGTATGTTGATGGGGGAAAGAGGCTGGTACACTGGCCCATATGTGAAATAGTGTTGCCATACACTGAGCAAGTTGCTGTTGTCACAGGATAGTCTGCAACATATCCTTAGACAGGAATATGAAGTCAGAAACATAAATGGATGTAGCCACCTACTGATAGCACTCAACACACAACCTGCCAGTGATATATCTGACACAAGACCTGTGTGGTGGACAGACAAAACATAGGCCTACAGTTGAGAGCTATGCAGACAGACTGCAGTCCATGTTAAACTAGTATGTACACACATACCCTGCAAAACTGGTGCTATACAATGCATATACCAACACTACTCACACTCTGTCTTTAATTCTGAAACCTTATGCAAATATGTAGCAGCCCTGAGACTGCAAGTCCTCTTCTGAGAGCTATTGTTACCTGCTGTCTTTAACACTGCTGCCCACATGCAGGAAGGATGTCAGCCATACAGGAAAGGTAAAGGTACCACGCCCAAATGATGTAGGGATTTATAGTAGTGGGTTGCCATGACAGTGGTAATTGGAAGTACTACACAGCATGCCGTATGCAGGTAGAAAGTGGAGGACACTGATTGTTGCAGAGGCCATCATCTGATCTCGTGCTTCCCCTACAAATGCCATGCTGAAATCTATAGAGAGAGAGAGTGAGAGAGAGATAGCGAGAGAGAGAGAGAGAGAGAGAGAGAGAGAGAGAGAGAGCGAGAGAGAGAGAGAGAGCAAGAGAGAGAGAGAGAGAGAGAGAGAGAGAGAGAGAGAGAGAGAGCGAGAGAGAGAGAGAGAGAGAGAGAGAGAGAGAGCGAGAGAGAGAGAGAGCAAGAGAGAGAGAGAGAGAGAGATGGAGAGAGAGAGGCAGAGAGAGCGAGAGAGAGAGAGCAAGAGAGAGAGAGAGAGAGAGAGAGAGAGAGAGAGAGAGAGCAAGAGAGAGAGAGAGAGAGAGAGAGAGAGAGAGAGAGAGAGAGAGAGAGAGAGATAGAAGAGAGCGAGAGAGAGAGAGAGAGAGAGTGAGAGAGAGAGAGAGAGAGAGGAGAGAGAGAAAATCAATGAAAGAAAGAGAGAGAGAGCAAGAGAGTGAGAGAGAGAGCGAGAGAGAGAGAGAGAGAGAGAGAGAGAGAGAGAGAGAGAGAGAGAGAGTGTGAGAGAGAGAGAGAGCAGAGAGGAGAGAGAGAGAGAGAGAGAGAATCCAAATCAATAAAGAAAGATGAGAGAGCCAGAGAGAGAGAGAGAGAGAGCAAAAGAGAGAGAGAGAGAGAGAGAGAGAGAGAGAGTGAGAGAGAGAGAGAGAGAGAGAGAGAGAGAGAGAGAGAAGAGAGAGAGAGAGAGAGAGAGAGAGAGAGAGAGAGAGAGAGAATCCAAATCAATAAAGAAAGATAGCTGTAGGCTAATGCCAGGAATAAAATGAGAGAGCAAGAGAGAGTGCGATAGAGAGCGAGAGCGAGAGAGAGAGAGAGAGCAAGAGAGAGAGAGAGAACAAGAGAGTGAGATAGAGAGCAAGAGAGAGAGAGCGTGAGAGAGAGAGAGAGAGAGAGAGAGAGAGAGAGAGCGAGAGAGAGAGAGAGAGAATCCAAATCAATAAAGAAAGATAGCTGTAGGCTAAGGCCAGGAATAAAATGAACAATTTGAACAGACATCACTCACACAACAGTTATGTGAAGTACATATGCATGTAATTGACTGTATTACTTAGGCCATAATAATGGGATAGATGGTGTTGAATGATTTATATGTGCCAGCAGGTGTTGTTGTTGTAATGATGTTCAGCTGAACAAATGCTATGGACACTAGAGTCTGTTCCTGTAGGTGGCTGGCCATAGCCATCAACTGTGCAGATCAGCACTGACTGACAAAATGTAAGCCATCATAGTGTGTGTTGTGTAATGGAAAACATGTCTAGTACTGTGGCCAATAGCCAGTAGTAGAGGTAATGATATAATGATGGATACATGGGCTCCAGAGCCCACCACTTGCAGGATACTCAGGTTAATGTGTAATGTAGCATGCTGAAATGCCATAGGTGTGTAATAGGTGTACCTGCAATCTGTCCGTGTATATACCCACCTAATGTTAGGCTGTGTCCATATGTGGTACCTGTCTGTGTTGTAGCAAGGCAGAACACTCCAGCTGTGCAGGAAGGAGGGTCAGAGATCGTGGACCTGATTTCTGAATGTACCCTATAAATATATATATATATATATATATATATATATATACATATATATATATACAGATAGATATATATATATATATATATATATATATATAGAGAGAGAGAGAGAGATAGATTTATATATAGCTATATAGATATATATATAAATATAGATTTATAGATATAAATAGATATATGTATGTATGTATATATATATATATATATATATATATATATATATATATATATATATATATACACATACATATACATGTATGTAGAGGTATATATATGTATACATATACATGTATGTATGTATATATAAATATATATATACATATATTGATATATACATACATGTATGTCTACAGATATACAGAGACCGACATGTATATATAAACACAGATATACAACATAATATATATCTACACATATATAGAGATATATACATGTCTGTGTCTACATATATACAAACACACACATGTACACACATGTACACACACACATATATATATATATATATATATATATATATATATATATATATATATATATGTGTGTGTGTGTATATACACACACACCCCGTATTTTTGCATCACAGTGCTGCATGTTATGTGGGAGGGGATATCACACATATCAATCCACACAAATATACAGCAGTAAATGTGTGCAACATGGACAGGCATGTCACTTGTGAACCCCTTTTTGGGATTGCATTGTACTTGTCTGTGAAGGTGGGATTGTGAATCCAGGTAAGGATAGCAAGTATATTTGTGGAGGTGGGTTGGGTTGGTAGATAGAGAACAGAGCCTACAGGGGTGGTATATGACACATGTGGTGGATAAACACCCTAGATGGTGAGTGTCATCTGCAATGTGGAAGCCACATGAGCCCCCATATGGAAACAATGGGACCAAGGCTCCCACCTATTGCCAGTCACAACAGCAGTTGCACGGACCTGAAGGTGCCTTGGCTGGAGGCTGAGCAGGAGTAGCATGTGGACCCTGTGAGTGTGTACTGAGGCCTCAAGGTGCTGTAGCATATCCCCCTGGTTTGTGTGTAGCTCCCTACACACCAAACCCTGGACCTGACCACGGGGTTACAGGATCATGTCTGTGTATGCCCCCGGGGGGGACACTACCTCCTGAGGAGGTTCCAACTGAAGGTAGTGTGGACCAGTAGTTGAGGAGGCTTCAGGGTGGGTCACACATGTGATGTGGCCTGGTAACATGGCCAGATGAGGTTGGAGACATGGCTCTGCTGCCAAATATCCCCTAAACATGCTACTGTGTCACTGTTTTAGTACATATGTGGGTAGTACTATTCTACACAATCCCTGAACATGTCCAAAAGCATGCATAGATATTCCCAATAACACAGAATGTCAGATGTGCAGCAATCACACAGCAAGCATACCACATGCATATATGGAACCATAGTAGCCCTGACAATGCCATGCAGGTGACTAGTCTGTAGCACACCAGCAATGATAGTGTCCACACAGGGAACATGGCCACAGACACATAGCACAAAGTGTGTTACAATACAATACATATATATCCCACTATTAGTTAAGGTGTGCCATACCTATTGAGTTGTGTGAATAGTTTGTTGTTGCAATTTTGGGGGGGGGGCAGAAATGTGTATAAGATCTATGGTAACCTTGCTGTATGATTTGCTGAGACCTGTTTCTATCTTTGTTTTTCAGGCAAGATGTCCTTAGGGCGGCTTCCATCATATTCCGCAGAGGAAATGGAGATCATCCTCAGCTACCTCAGCAATCACTATGTGTTACTGTTTTGCAGACATGCACATGAGCAGCAGGAGCGGACCGCCTTGTGGAACAACCTCGTCCACAGGGTCAACGATGTTGGACATCATACGTGAAGTTATGAGCAGGTCTGGCATCATTACTCTGACCTGCTACGCAGTGCCCGCAGGTGTGCTGCTGCAGTATGGGGGTTCACCTCGCAACAGGGGGGTCATGCAACCCATTCCACCCTGACATGCATGGAACAGTTCCTCAGCAGCCTTGGGGCACCTGCCCATACCTATGTACAACAAGTTTCAGACAGCATTTTGGATGTAGGTGTTACCCACACACCAGCTGAGGAGCATGCAGGTCAGACCACAGGGAAAATCAGTAGACCACATTTGCATATGCATCTGCATCTGTTTAGGTGGAGCATCTTTGTCTTCTTTTGGCTTTTCCCAGTTAGGGGTCACCACAGTGGATCACCTATTTCCATTTCTTCCTGTCCTCTGCATCTTGCTCTGTCACACCAGCCACCTGTATGTCCTCTCTCACCACATCCATAAACCTTACCTTAGGCCTTTATCTTCTCCTCTTACCTAGCAGCTTCATCCTTAGCATCCTATTCCCAATATAACCAGAATCCCTCCTCAGCACATGTCCAAACCAATGCAATTCCACCTCTCTGGCTTTGTCTCCAAACTGTCCAACCTGGGCTGACTGTCTAATATACTTATTCCTAATCATGTCTACCCTTGTCACACTCAGTGCAAGTCTTAACATCTTTAACTTTGCCACATCCAGCTCTGACTCCTGCCTGTTTGTCAATGCCAATGTCTTTAACCCATATAACATAGCTGGTCTCACTACCCTCTTCTAGACCTTCCCTTCCACTCCTACTGTTACTCATCTATCACAAATCACTCCTGACACTCATCTCTACCCACTCCACCCTGCCTGTACTCTCTTCTTCACTTCTCTACCACACTCGTCATTACTCTGAACTGCTGATCCCAAGTATATGAACTCATCCACCTTCACCATCTCCACTCCCTGCATCCTCACCATTCCTCTATCCTACCTCTCATTCACACACATATATGCTGTCATAGTCCAGCTGACCTTCATTCCTCTCCTCTCTAGAGCATATCTCCACCTCTCCAGGGTCTCCTCAATCTGTTCCCTACTCTCACTACATATCACAATGTCATCTGCAAACATCATAGTCCATGGGGACTCCTGTCTGATCTCAGCTGTCATAGGTTCATAGGTTCATAGGTTCATACTAGGCTATCTGCCCTGGGGCAATTATAAGCCTAGCCCGATTCTGTATGGCTTACGCCACCCCTTGATTTGAGTATACTGTGCCCTTTTTAAGGTTTAGTTTACTGTGCCTCTGTCTAATAGTGACACGGGAGTAATCCCTGGGACAAACCTAGGATCCCCCATCCACTTATCGAGATTCTTCTTGAAGAGATTCAGTGAGGTGCTCTGCCTCACATGAACTGGAATTCTATTCCAGAGCGAAGGGAGCCTCTGGGTTATGAACCTGTCCCTCCAGCAAGTTCTATTTATTTCTGTGCTGAGGTTCAAGTCCCTCGAGCGTGTGGCTCTAAGGGATTTAGATTTACTGAGGTGGAGCATGTCCATTAATTCTGGATTTGACATAGCTTTCCTGTCAATCACCACTGCAAATAAGAAAGGGCTCAGAGCTGATCCTTGATGTAATCCCACCTCCACCTTAAATGCATCTGTCACTCCCACTGCAGATCTGACTGCTGTTGCACTACCCTTGTACATATGCTGTGACACTCTTACATACTTCTCTGCCACTCCTGACTTCATCACACAATACCACAACTCCTCTCTAGGCACCCTGTCATATGTTTGCTCTAAGTCCAGAAAGACACAATGCAGCTCCTTCTGACCTTCCCTGTACTTCTACATCAACAGTTTCAGAGCAAATATTGCATCTGTTATGCTCTTTCTTGGAATGAAACCATACTGCTGATCACTAATAATCACCTCCATTCTTAAACCAGCTTCCACTACTCTTTCCAATAATTTCATGCTGTGAATGATCAATATTACCCATCTGTATTTGCTGCAGCTCTGCACATCACCCTTATTTGTATAATCCAATATCAAAACACCTTTCCTCCACTCCTCATACATCCTCTCACATTCCAAGATTCCATCAAACAGTCTGGTTAATCATGTCACTGCCATTTCCCCTAAACACCGCCAAACTTCCACAGGTATGTCATCTGGACCAAACGCCTTTCCATTCTTCATCATCTTCATAGATATCGGTACCTCTGTCTTGTAGAGCATGCATATCTAATATGTCATAACTATTGTTTGTTGATGCACAATAATAATAAACAGATGTGCATAACTGCTAGTATTGTGGACTTGTACTGTTGATGTACTGTAAAGCTGCACCCACCCTGTATCAATGCCACAACTGTGGCCATTAACATTAGATCTCTCACACTCTTATGCAGGTCCCTCCGGTATACCACCATGGCTGCAGCCTGTATCTGGTGAGTATGGTTTATGTTGCTGCTTGCCAATACACTGGCTATGGTATATGCCATGCACACATCTAACACACCTACCCTTAATGCATGCTGTACATGTTCATGTATTGTTGCTATTACATGCACTGCATCACAGTGGTGACCATGATGAGGTATTGGAAAGGTATAAAAAGTCCAAAAGAGCGCAATGGGCTAATAGAGAGGCACTCCAACCAACTTATTAAGACTGCACGATTTATTAAATATCCACAACACCAAGAAAAACATTAACGCAATTAATCCACAGTACGCGTTTTCGTCCACGTAAAACTTGGACTTCATCAGATAATAAGTAATTCCACTAATTACATCTTAAATAGCTCACAAACAACTACATTAACCAATTAACTTCTTAAAATACATTTTAAACACACTAATCAGGCTCTCTTAAAAGGCTCATGAATATTAAATAAAACTTGTGTGTTGTCACCACAAAATGTATTTAAACTAAATAAATAAATGTAGAATTCACTTGATGCATCATAAATAAGTTTCTTAAAAGTTAATATGTTAATATTAAATTCATATACCATTAATGATTATTAAAATCTGAACATTTAAAAAAATATATGTAAAACTTGTTAAGCATGTATAAAACTATGTATTTAATGAACTGGCGCCATCTGCTGTCATGTTAAGCATATGACAGTCTTTACACTTTGGCAGTCCTTAATTTTAATAATGGTAGAAGGGAAATGTGGTCATTTAAACCTGGTACTTTCGCTGCTTCCAGGGTTATTTGCCACCATAGTTCTTTATATTCTATCAATTCCTCCCAAGGGCCACCTCTAATATCTCTCTTGACTTGTTCTAGTACAAAAAAAAAGAAATTTATACCCTTCACATTCTTTAGAATGTTTGTATAATGCATTTGTTTCTTTTGCTTTTGATATTTCATAAAGATGTTCATATATTCGTCTCCTCAATACTCTCTCCGTTTTACCAACATAAAATGACTTACATTTTTGACATAATGCTAGGTAAATTAATCCTTTTGTGTCACAACAAAAATGTCCCTTACTTCTAATCCATCTATTTCTACTTTCCAAATGAATTTCGCCTTTATTGATAATATATTCATTGATTACAGCTTCCACATTTAAAAGTTCCCATTTTCTTTCTTCCCCCTATGTGCTGTATACTTTCACAATAGCTGGCATTCCCTGCATTATTATTAATCTCCAAGATTTTTTTCATACTGTAAGAATTTTTGTAAACTACCTTTGGCTTTACTTTTGATACTTCATCTATATCTGTAAATGACACAAACCTTTCCCATTCTCTCTGGAAAATCTCCCTGACCTTAAAATTTGAAGCATTATATTCCAATATCAAGGCCTGTTGATATTCACCATAAATGCCTTTGTTGTTTCTATCACCTTTTTCAGAGAAAATTTCGGGTGCAACCCCCTTTATAGGTCTAAATTTGTTGTTTCTACCTTTCTCCACTTCCATCCTGATACTATTGACAAAATTGACAGGATAAACTTTATCCTTAAACATATTCTCCAAAAGAGCACATTCATTAACAAAGTCTGACTCCAAACTAATCGACAACCCCTGACAAATTGTCCTTTCACTATGTTCTTTTTACAATGTAATGGATAGTGGAGAAAGGAATTACAGAAGGTAGTTTTTCTATAAATTCTAGTTTCAAAATTATTGTTCATCTTATATATCTCCACATCCAGATATTGTAAAATATCAGTTGAAGTCTTATGGGTGAATTTTAGGAAATTAGTGGAGCTGTTGATATATTCAATAAATTCACTAAACTTATCATAACCTGCTGTCCAAAAAATAATGATATCGTCCAAAAATCTACGATATAATGTCCAGCAGGTATTAAATTTAGAGTGTAGGATGAATTTTTCCTCCCACTGTGCCAATGGTGTTGTGGATATTTAATAAATCATGCAGTCTTAATAAGTTGGTTGGAGTGCCTCTCTATTAGCCCATTCTGGATTTGGCTTGTTTGTGAGTAGTAAGGGACAGGAAGAGGTGGGTCAATCTCGCAAATTGATTGGCCAACTCATCGAGTTAATCGACCTACTCACCCCGCTTTGCCATTCCTTGGTTGGTAGCAATCTGGGTACCTGTAACGCAAAGGAAGTGGAACCAAGGGGTTTATGTACAAAACCAAAAAGGAAAAGAGGTAACTTATGTATTCAAACCGAATGGTGGTACATTCAACCCAGCTGAATGTTTGGGGATGAAAAATTACGCGAATGAGGGCTGAAGACACCAACGTACTGACATCATTAATAAACGTGGTTGAAAGCAAGTTTTGCTTTCAAATTGATAAGGGTAACCAACCTGGTTTACGCTGTTAAACTGGATAAAATTTCTAAGCTTATGCTCAAATACAGGACATTGAGTATTGAAAATGCTTATCTTCTAGAATGTATAAACAGGAATGTTGTCCCCGAGGGTTAGGGTCTGGAAATACCTAACAATGTTCAGGCTGGCTCTGAATTTCATCTTGAATTGTTGGAAGTGTTTAACAAATCTGGTATCGATATTCTAAGACTTATTATTAAAGAGAATGGTAGAAAACAAGATATGTTAAAATTGATGAACTGGACAGATATTTTAAGGAAGATTTAATACATGGGATAAGGGAAGAAAAGGAAAAGTATTTTAAAGTTAGGGATGATATTGACATGAAATGTAATGATTTAATTAATAGAAAGATGAATAAACTGAAGAGGGATTTATGTGAATATCAGAACAAAAAACCACCTTACATGAAATGGGACTTTTATGGAAACAACAGTAAAAAACAAGATTATAGTAATAACAATGAAGAGAAAACAAGTAGATGGAATAACTATGATTATAATTATGAATTTCCACCCCTAAATAGAGAAGATAATTATGTTAATCAACAACATTTAAAGATTTACATTAAACATATTAAATGATGAAATTTCAGTTATTGGAGTTAAGAACAACTACAATGATTTATCTATATACAATTTTAGTGACATTATTTTGACTATTAAGTAAAGGATTGAAATATATACCCTATGTTAAGGGGGACCTAACAAAGACATTACTTGACATCAAATTGTTTTTGAATGATTTTTTAGGATGAAAGAGGCGAATGCATGGTGTGTCAAGGAATGAAGTCAATCTAGCATACCACAAAGATCCACCCTTAGGCCTATATAGTGTCCGCAGACGGATCAAAGACACTACCATTGGCCGGGTGTCTCTATGGGTGCATTTGTCCCCACTTTTTGAATTTTAGTATTGGCACAGGGTGGGAAAAATCATCCTACGCTCTAAAAATTTATACCTGCTGGACATTATTATGCGTAGATTTTTGGGCCGACATCGTTATATTTTTTTGGACAGCAGGTTATGATAGTTTAGTGAATTTATTGAATATATCAACAGCTCAATGAATATCAATAGGCCTTGATATTGGAATATAAAATATCAAATTTTAAGGTCATTTTTCCAGGGAGATTTTCCAATGGGAATGGGAAAGGTTTGTTACAGATATAATATCAGCATCAAAAGTAAAGCCAAAGGTAGTTTATATAAAAATTAGAAAAATCGAAAAAAAAAATAATGAAACGGGAATGCAAAGCCATTGTGAAATTATAAAGCATACAGGGATATAGGGGAAGAAGAAAATGTAGAACTTTAAATGTGGAATGAATAATATAATGTATCAAATAAAGAAAATAAAAATTCATTTGGAAAGTGAAATAGATGGATTAGAAGTAAGGGACATTTTTGTTGTGACACAAAAGGATTAATTTACCTAGCATTATGTCAAAAATGTAAATCATTTTATGTTGGTAAAACGGAGAGAGTATTGAGGAGACGAATATATGAACATCTTTATGAAATATCAAAAGCAAAAGAAACAAATGCATTATACAAACATTCTAAAGAATGTGAAGGGTATAAATTACTTTTTTTTGTACTAGAACAAGTCAAGAGAGATATTAGAGGTGGCCCTTGGGAGGAATTGATAGAATATAAAGAACTATGGTGGCAAATAACCCTGGAAGCAGCGAAAGTACCAGGTTTAAATGACCACATTTCCCTTCTACCATTATTAAAATTAAGGGCTGCCAAAGTGTAAAGACTGTCATATGCTTAACATGACAGCAGATGGCGCCAGTTCATTAAATACATAGTTTTATACATGCTTAACAAGTTTTACATATATTTTTTTAAATGTTCAGATTTTAATAATCATTAATGGTATATGAATTTAATATTAACATATTAACTTTTAAGAAACTTATTTATGATGCATCAAGTGAATTCTACATTTATTTATTTATTTTAAATACATTTTGTGGTGACAATACACAAGTTTTATTTAATATTCATGAGCCTTTTAAGAGAGCCTGATTAGTGTGTTTAAAATGTATTTTAAGAAGTTAATTGGTTAATGTAGTTGTTTGTGAGCTATTTAAGATGTAATTAGTGGAATTACTTATTATCTGATGAAGTCCAAGTTTTACGTGGACGAAAACGCGTACTGTGGATTAATTGCGTTAATGTTTTTCTTGGTGTTGTGGATATTTAATAAATCGTGCAGTCTTAATAAGTTGGTTGGAGTGCCTCTCTATTAGCCCATTACGCTCTTTTGGACTTTTTGTAGTGGTTTTGTGAGTGCATTTTTCACAGTTTTCTGGTATTGGAAAGGTATGTCAGATGCCTGCGGGATAAGTAACATCCTGTCATTGTGAAATTTGTCCACAGGGATTAACATAATGGTGGCACACACAGACTACAGTAGGGACACGTTTGAAACATCACCCCTGTACAGTGCACCAACAGTTTATATACCAGTATTACAATGGCAACTGTTACAGATGTTCACTATGGCATAATGTATTAGTGTTGTCCACATTATTAGCTGGGACTTGGCTGTAACACGTGCTGTTCAGTGTATGGAATACTGCAAACTGACTCACATGTGTAGCCTATACTTGTCAAGCATCTGCAAAAAGCCTGAAGGTGGGGAGGGGGTGTCAGCATGAAACACCAGTGCACTGCAGCAGGGACCCATAAGGATGGTAAGAATGGCTGTATCTGCACACAGACTGGGTCAGTAACTCTGGCAGACAAAACTCTACACCCACAGAAATAGTGATGGCAGTGTGTGAACACCAAGGGTTATGCATATGAGTAGACCTTGTAATCATGCTGAGTTGGGGAACATGTGTAGGGCAGACTGACCATACACAATCAAATGCAGATGGGCCATGCTAGTATACCCCTGACAGGAATAGTGACTGCTGTAGTACACATAACAATGGGTGCAACAAAACGTCATGATAATCATGTGCACACATAGGCACACACACGACTGTATGCAATTCTGTTAGCATCCGTACATGTAACACCTTTAGTAGACACTGCATGTGGATGTACAGGACATATTGCACATATCAGGCTCATGTACTGTTAATATATGCAGCGATGTTGTCCCATTGCAGATCAAGGAATGGTGCATCACATCAGTAAGAGTGTGTAGACTCTCCATAGCCACGGTATGATCTGGCAGTTGCCAGTGTAATACTATTGGATAGTTCAGACATGGTCTGCTAATGTTGAGAGCTGTAAACCACACATCAAGCATTCACAACTGACATTTGACCACACATCATCTCAGGTATGTTTTGCTGGAAAACATAGGGTCTGTGAGCATTACAGCTGACGTAACTGACACAGTACTACACATTCAGCAATGGGATATACACCTGTAAGTTGTGGTGCAGAGTACATGGCAGGGTGCATAACAGGTGCACAGCAAAACTGTGCACATGGGTGCAGTGTTCCCCAGGGGAAGGGGTATCACGTACTAACACAGGTCATGCCTCACCACATGTATACTGTTGCTAGCATGGATTGACTGTAGTTGCACTGCATGCTGTTGCATACCATATGTGATGCATGTTGACAGATGGGTAATGGGAGGACTGTGTGTACTATCATTGTGCAACCTCACCTGTATGTGTGTCTGTGTGTGTGTGTGTGTGTGTGTGTGTGTGTGTGTGTGTGTGTGTGTGTGTGTGTGTGTCTGTGTGGGTTGGTGTTCATGTCGTCTGTATGTTCAATGTGGTGTAGAGGAGGGAGGATGCTGCATGTAGGATGTGTGTGTGCATGTGTGTGTGGTTGTGTGGGTGTCCATGTATGCACATATGTGACTGTGGAGTTTATGATATGGCAGTACTTCCCTTTGTGATAGTGCAGTACATGGACATGGACTGACACAAGACACAACAGGAATACTTGTCTGATGTGTAATCACAGGACAGCAGATGGTCTAATAAGGTCTGTAGCATGGAACATGCATTGGGAGGGAAAGTAGATACCTGGTATACCCTGAATATTGCATACAGCAGGGAGGTGAATGACAACCCATGTAGGCAGTGCTACAGATGCATTAGGGAATTACTAGACAACAACAGGGAGTGTATACATATATCACAGTTCTCACATGATAGGTTGATTCAGCAGTATGTCAGGCATGTACTGAGCAATCCTTACACATGACACTACAGTGTGTGACATTATGGTGGGAATGTAGCCCCTCACATATAGGGGCCAAGCTCACAAAGTCCCAACATACACAGGGTGAACACTGAATGACAGTAGTGAGGCCATGTAAACAGTACTACACTCAGGTCATGGAGTTAATGGAGTAACAGGTCTTGTGTTGTGGTCACTTTTGAAGGCATTTAGAGGAATGAGACATCAATGAGTGTATGTCACCAGGCATGATGCATGATGGGCAACTTAAGGGAATACACGTGGGACTGTCTGTAGCATCACAGATAGGTAGGTATTAAGGTGGTGTGTGTGTGTGTGTGTGTGTGTGTGTGTGTGTGTATTGTTATGTAGTGCTGAACAGGTCTTAAAGTGCATTTCTTTTTATCCCCCACAGGTGGCGAGGTGGGTCAGGGTCCCTCCTTCAGGCAACCTGATGTTGGTGTGCACGGAGACACTGTCGATGAGACCATGATTGAGGCACAGGTGGGTTTGTCAGGGGTCAACACAGCACCAACATTTGACATCCCCCACTTAGCCACCCCACACCCACACACAGTTTCAGTGCCTATAC
The DNA here is from genome assembly GCF_019279795.1 of Protopterus annectens. NCBI lineage: Eukaryota > Metazoa > Chordata > Ceratodontiformes > Protopteridae > Protopterus > Protopterus annectens. Next base: position 390,112,665 of record NC_056733.1, read on the forward strand.
ATACGCCATCACCAGTGGCCATAGCTGAGGGACAGTTGGCAGTTAGTGACAGTGCACAGGATAGTGTGGTGACCATGCCAGCTGTGTCTGTCCAAAGCAGGCATATCCAGATGTCTGGTAGGCCACCACATAGGCAGATGCGCCAGGATGCTTGTGGTAGGGCTGTTGGTCACCCTTCCCCTAGCAGAGGCACCACAACTGGTACCACCAGGAGCATATTTCAGGCTGTCATGGAGGCACAGGAATGCATAGAAATGTACAACAGACAGGGCCTGAGGCTGCAGAGGGCTGCCTGCTCATCTGTAAGTGACAACATCCATGAACTTGCTGCTGCCCTCTGTGAACAGAACCAGATCATGGATAGACGGTGGGGTGAGATGGTGGGCCTCCTCAACCGTGGCATGTCTGTGCTTGAAAACCTGGGGGGAGTGGTGCAATGGCCGCATGGATGTAGGCCATAAACAACAACATCTGGCAGTTGATGTGGACATGCTAGGATGCCAAGCCACTCCTGTACTGGAAATAGTATCCCCAGCACATCACTGGGGGTGCTGTCCACACACACCAAAGCAGGCCTCATGCACGTGGCCCTGGCCAGTCCCGGCCGGGACATGGTTCCAGTGGACATCTGTCATCATTGTGGGAGAGCAGCACCTCAAGGCCAGTACCTGCATGTGCCCGTGGAACCCCTGGTAGGCACAGTCAGCGTGTCCATGGCTGGAGGTGGTGAACTGCACACCCTGCTGAAAAAATATATTGAGCTCTGCTTACTGCTTCTTACTGCTTGCTCTTGCTGTGGGATTTGAAGTCTTCTTAAGACACTCAGTCTTGCTGGCTGGATTCTGCTAAAATTCAAAGTCTGGTTATATTTGCATTCACAGTCTGTAACTTGCAGAATATACACTGATGAGAGAATATACTTTGCAGCATCAACTTTAGAGAGCAGTAACCAATAACTTTTTGTAATAAACCAAACTGGACAAATGTTGCAGCTTAAAAGTACTGTTCCAACTTTACTTCTCATATAGTACAGATGATGTGAGAGATATAACATTTACCTCAGGACTTGTGTCCCTACCATACCTCTAACATAACTAGATTTAATACAGACTTTTATACATATTTTAGTTAAACACACCTCTAGGTTTTGGAAAGATACAAATGCTAACACATCTGTTCTTGTGAAAATGATGATAAGTAAACTGTCTTCAAGAAAATGCCTTGTGGATTCTGTAAATGCTGATAAGTAAACTGTCTTCAAGGAAATTTTGTGGATTAGAAAGCACACATTTTTAAACTTTCTTAGAAAAGCATGTCCTGTTGTCCAGTGAAAGCAGATTACATTCTTGTCATGTCTGTAAGAAGTTCAGCTTTCTTGATGTGTGTGTAATACACTTATAAGCAAGTTCCTTATTTTTTTAAGCCACAGTCATTTAGTATGGTTGCTGATCACATATTACTAAACTCTGTTTCTGTATTTAAGCAAACTTTTTCTTTCAGCATATTTACAACATAGTTAATTTCAATCTTAAATTCATAATATCTAACAATTCCCTCTGTTTTTAAACATACTCAAAACATTTTATACTGATATGTATTTTTTATCACATTATGTAGAAAACACAAGAAACAAACTTTTAGTCTTCTTTTGATCAAAATGCAATTTTACATAGTTATTAAGTATCACTACCAAAACTGAATGTATTTAACAACTTTTTCTTTTGCAGACCATTCTGTGAAAATATTTTATCAGTTATGAGCTTGATTAATTTATTCTTTTGCAATTACAGAATTTAATTTATGACATAGAACTGTTTCATTAACTCTTTGCAACTTGTTGAATTAACTATAAGAGACAAGAACCATGTGCTACTGCAAGCATTTATAACATTGCGGTCATGTCTTTGAACTGCCCATTAACATCTTGGTAAAGTACTGAACTGGGCTTAGATAATAAATATTTGAAAGCAATTATTTTACTGGGGTAAAACCAGTGATATTACAACTTGACAAATTACTTTTAAACTTATTACAATGTATTCTGTACAGTATGCATTTACACAGACTGTTTGCTATTCATGCATTTCAATCTAGCAGCTATCCTGAACCCAATTTTTTAAAACATGGTTTTTCACACATATTCATTGCTAGACATTAATTTAATTTGTACTGAATTCTTCTGTATTTGTACATACAAAGACTATAAAGTAAATTTAGTCTAATCTTACAAATTTAATAGCATTAATATTAAGCAAAATCTTGGAAAATGTTTGTCTCTTTAGAAGTACCTAGTGGAATTGAGACCAAATGCATATGTCCTGTTATTTTAAACTACATACTCAGCAATTAAAAATATTCATGCTTTTTTATACCAACATTGTCTTGCCAAAAACATATTAAAAGTAGTGACCATTCTTGTTCACTTTTTTTACATATCTTTACTCTCTCTTGTATAGCTGTTATTAATTTTAAGCCATCTCTTGTTTTTTTTTTAAACCATCTTTTGTATAGCTTTACAGTTTAACAGGTTGTAAATACAATTTAATACTAAACAATACAATAATAACCATTATGATAGCTATTAACTTGTAAAATATCTTATTCTGTAAAGTTTAATCCAGTTTACCAGTATGTCTAATGCACTAATACCTGTTTTCCCCTCCCCCTGAAACAGTATTGTTAAGAAGGAACAATATATTATTTCTGCTCTGTAGCTTTATTTCAGACCCTTTTGCAACACATACTGCTCACACAGTCAGTGTAAAACTGATAAAGTACCCCTCCCCCTGCAGAACTGCAGTATTGTATATTTGCTTTATAATATATGTCAGCCCAACACTTTGGTTATACATTTGCTTTATTAGGTTACCAAACTATAGACCTTTGTCTGATCTGATCATTTTTTGTTTTCTTTTCTGTTGCCTTTGCTGTCTATTTCTACTAGTAGTAGTTATTGTACCCTTCTGTATACTTTATTTGAACTGTATGTATACTATAACCCATCTGTTGGCTATACTTGATGTAACTAAGGTTTTTTTTTTTTTTTTATCAGTGACATATATGCACAATTGTGATGTTTTATTATAATTACCAAATAGTGTTGCATGTGAACATTTTAACAATTATGTTTTAATAACAATAAGTTTTCAGAAAAACTCAAGCCACTTGTCTAGCAGTCTTGTTTCTTATCTTATCTGTTCAACATTTCCTGTAACTATTCATCCAGTTTAGGAAGGTCTGAGCTCACATTTTCAGTTAACCCTTTTTAGCATTTTTCCTTTAATCATATATATTTTTTAACTTTTGATTTCAGTATTTTTTTATTTATTTAACTGTTCTGACATTCATTTTACAAAGACTGTTTGACTAATACCATCCGTGATTTTATTTCTTTTTAAAATTCAGAACTTTAACTGTTTGGTGTGGTGTTACTATACAATTATAAAAAAAAATGTAAAAAATAGATATTAGCTTAACAAACACATTTATATATTTACATTATTTATATTTGCTGTTGTCTGCCTGTTATTCTTGTGTGTTGTATAAAAAGAAAATACATGCATGCCAGTCTTGTGACTTTAAATCATGACTCTTATTAACTATTTTTATTTAATTTTTATTCACTAGAACTGTTTTGTTTACCTTTTGACTATGCTATGAGAATGGCAGTCATATGCTCTACTTTACTGTAGTATTGATAAATATCTTGCTTTAATTGAATGGAAGTTTTAAACATTTGAGAATGATTTGTATTTCACCATCCTACCATGTTAGCTTAACCATTTTCAAAACACAAACATATTATAAAATATATTTCTTTTGCACAGATCAGCTGTAGTTTCCTACTCTTTCCCAATGTATGTAGGAAGTCAGTCTCTGTCAGTTCAGCTAATCTATTTTCTTCATCTTGTAACTGTTGTTTAAGAGTCTCCTCATGGTCTGCCTGATATGTCTCAGGAACCCGTTCTGCTGAATCTGAAACTCCTATGCACTTTTGAAAAAATGTTTGTATAACTTGTCTAAACTTCCTGAACTCATTGGGTCTCTTTTTTAGAAGTTTACTACATTTTTTTGTAACAAAATGTACTAAGGGTTCTATCAGTAACTGATTTCACTCACATGTGGTGACAGGACATAACTGTTTAACATCTGAATATAATGGAAACACTTTAGCCTTAGTTAATTCTTTATCATGAACAGATCTGTCTTTACAGTCTATTTTTTAGCAATATGATGCAATACTTTTTTATGGCATAATACACAAAATGCAATTTTTGTTGAAGCACACAATAAACATTTGTCATATTTCACATGGCTTTCTTTGAGATACCAGTTAAATATTGTAATACATTTGCATAATGCCTTACTATCAACCTGCCCTACTAAGGTTTTACATTTACTAATATGCTGTGTATACCAACATTGCAATTTACTATCCATACTGTCTAATAATATACAAACTGTCTAAGAATATAACACCTGCCAGGTATGGTCTTCAGCTGTCCAAAATACCTGTATGGGCAGCCACATGGCAGAACTGTGTGCATGCATTCCCACACACTTTGCAAACACATGTAGGGCAACCCCATACTGACACACACCACATCACCACACCCTGTCCAAATAATTAAACGCCTCACCCACACACATTGTGTCAAATGTATGGACCACCCTCGGCCTCTGGCAAACCAGCAACACACCCTGTGCATATGATGATGCCTGTCCACATCCCTGTCATCCATAACATCGATGCATGGACAGGCTAATATGGTTCTAATGCACATGGTAACTGTAATACAGTGCAGCAATGTACTGCAGTGTAACATGTTGTCAGGAGTAATGTGTAATGCATACATGTCAGGTAGTGTAGCCATCCAGCTATGATGCATGTCAGCTGTTAGTAACACTGGGTGATTGTGATTTCCATAATGTTATCCATTTGTGTTGTAGGTGTACGTGTCAGCAAGAGGATGGTCTGCAGTCATATTCCACAAGGGTTATGGCACTGTGGTGACACCATGGCTGTGACTTATCCAGAGTACAGTTGCACACATGCCACAGGATTGTCTAACAGTTATTGCCTGTGCCACATAGACAGGTGACCCGCTGGGACATGTATAATCTGCTACCGTATGTAGACCCATCCACATACATGCACACACTTACATGGCAACACTGTGACTAGACCCTTACCTAGGTATGTAGTGCTACTGAACTGTGTGGCTTTCATTGCACACACCACACAACATTTAGGGTGAGATGTGTACCAGGTTACATGTTACATGCAGAACATCCACAGACATGTACAGTATGGTAATGGTGGATGTAATGGTCGTATATGGATAATACATAGTGTGACATACCATCATACACACATTGACAGACACATAGGCAGACACACATCTGAGAGACCTGGGCCTATTGGTGCTAAGCAGTCCATGTGTCCAATGTGTCACAGGTAGGCTGCACACAGCACATGTGTAACTGGGCTGTATTGTGGTTTCAGTTACCTGTATGGTTGATGGTAACAGTGGTCACAATAAAGTGGTACAATGGGCATATACCAGGTGTACCATGGTGTATTGACAGTGTACACAGCACCCACATCCTCCAGTGGTTATTGTACGCATTGGAACCCATGATGACACTCTGACATACCGACCTATCACACATTGCCCATGACTGCAATACAACCCATTGTATATCACAACAGTAGTACTACACGGATATGCATCTAATGCACATGCCACAGGCATAGTAGTGTGTTGCATTGCCATGCCTCACCTATGGAGGAGTGACAACACTATATGTACTACTGTGTGGCAATGTGCAGTGTAATAGGAGTATGTGGCCTCAGAATGGTGTACCCTACAGATATGCATACATGCACACATACACATACTTGTCAGACCTCAATGGGTTTTGCATGCCTATCAACCCATTTGTACAACACTGTTGTGCTGGTAATGCATGGCTCATGTAGCCGTTAGGGTGAGGAGCAGCAGCAACATCTGACTATGGCAATGGGTGTTGAGGTGGTTGTGAAGGCCGTCATGGAGTTCCGACCTACAGGTGTACTAACACACAGACACTGCTATCCTCAGTAATGCACATGCACACATGTGTCAGTACTGTGATGCATTGCTGTAGGTGGTCATAGCTGTGTCCATGGCTATTGTCCATGGGGAGATAGGTTGTGTAGGGATTGTGTGTACATTGGTATCATGCTACCTGCCATGTGCCAGCAGGTAATCTATCGACAGACATCACTTTGGTGACCATCAGAGCGAGAGTGACATGCATCAGCCAATCCTCGGGGTGCCTTCTGCACATGGCCACTGAGTTGATCAAGTTGAAATGTATGCAACATGTATTACAACACATGCTTAGTGCCTGTGTTGGAGACCTGTACCCAAGCATGTTCTGTTGACTGTGGTAGTGTAGTATAGGTACCCGTGGCAGGTGGTCCGTACAGTTTGTTGTCTCCTATATGTGCCAGTTAGTACACAGCTGGGAAGACATGTCAGTGTCAATCAAGCATAGGTTGTCTGTACATATCCCATATGTATACCTGCCATCTACACATCTGTAGAGGCACTCACAGACATCAGCTTGGCAAGTAGCTATGCAGTAGGATGAATGTGTCTACAGGTGGATGTTTGACAACAATATGTATGCCAGTACTAAATGGTGTACACCCTCACTAACATGTTCTGTACAGACAGTACTCTACAGTGGCATTCCACATGTCTGATCATTATCCAGTAGGGGATATACACGGTGACACAGCCCACACATCAGGAACACGACACTGAGGCCTCAGAGTCCAGTTATACCTGCAGGTGTGCTTGTTGTCAGTAGTAGCAGTACTTTTAGCACTCTACCCTTGCCTGGGACAGCACTATCAAAAGTAGTACCGCCATGTTACACTAAATGCTAGTGTGACAGCATGTACCATGGGTTACTACCCCTGCACATAACACATTCATATGGATAACAGTGCTGTGCAGGTCTCATATACTTTGTATGTCCCAGACATGACACGTATACCTCTTGCTACTGTAATGACAGCACATAGACACATGTATTGTACATGGCATTACATACATTTATTACAGATGTCAATACCCAGGGTTTGATATGGCCTTGTATGTTAAGTAGAGATTGTCTCTGAGTATACGATATGCCACAGAGTATAGCTGGAGATTTTTGAGACGGTCAGCATAGGGCATGTGCTTTAGGCCTGTGATACTTTTAGTGATGTATTTCTGCAGCCTTTGCAGCTGTTGCAGATGTCATGTGAGATACATACCAAATGGGGTGTTGTACTCTATAATGTGTGTAATGAGGGATGAGTACAGTGGGACAACTACCTCTGTTTTCCTGGATGAAAAGCCATTAGTGATGAGGTGTACCACATAGAAGGATCACCTCGCTATTGTGGCAATGTGGTTAATGAATGTGACATCACTGTCCACCTGTGTCCCTAAGTCTGCCATCACACCTTTGGTGTTTAGTGTACTGCCACCTTTGTGGTAATTCATGGGTACATGGTATTTCCCAAAGGGGATAACCATACATTTTTGGTCATTAAGCTTGAACCCATGCCTCTGGCACCAAGCATCTGTTTCTGTAATGCCCTTTAGTAGAATACCCACATCATTTGGGGATTTAACAGTGGCTCCTGGTTTGCAGTCATCTGTGAACTTTGTTAGACAGGGTCCCATAGTGTTTGCATGCACTTCAGAGAAGTAGATGCCGAACTTGAGCGGTCCCAGGATTGAACCCTGAGGTACTCCACTTGTCACTTGTTTGTAGCTGGTATTGTAGTCAGCTACTTTTACAGTGTGTATTCTGTCAGTAAGCCAGTTGGCAACCCATCGTGTGACATGGAAATGTATGGGCAGCTTAATAAGTTTATCTATGTTTCCAGAGTGGGAGATGGTGCTGAAGGCCTTGGCGAGGTCCAGGTAGGCTGTGTGGACCACCTTACCCTCTTCCACAGCTCTGGAGACTGATTCAAAGAAGTCAATCAGGTTCAGGAGACATGATTGGCCCTTCATGAGGCCAAACTGGGTGGGGTCCAGTGTTTGAGGCTTGCCACTGTCTTCATTTATATGTTCCAGTATAATGCATTCCATGCCCTTGCAGATCAGGCTCAACAGACTGATGGGATGGTAGTTTCCGGGATCCAGGGTGGATCCCCCTTGTGGAGTGGGATAACTGTAGCTGTGTGCCACTCAATGGGCATGAAGCCTGAGGCGAGGCTATGATTATACATGACACATAGTTGAGGTGCAAGTTCATTTTGTAGTTCATGTAGTACGCAGCCTGGAATGTCATCTGTTCCCATGGATGCTGAATTCGTAGCTGTGGAGAGTGCAGTTTCTGCCTGTGTGGCCATAATTACTTGTATTTTGCAATACTTTGGTATTGAGATGGGCCCTTTAGGGGGTGAGAGGGGGGTGAATGTGGCAGTACCTTGATCTGCCAGGATATTGGCAAAATCCTTGGGATCAGTATATTTAATGCCATTCTGTTGTAGCTCAGATCAGTTCTGAGTATTGCCAGTTAGATTCTGGACATAACTATAGAATGGCCTGTTGTTGTCTTTGGAATCTGGGGCTATATCATATATGTAACTAACTTTGGCAGATTCTATGAGGGATCTCAACTTCTTACTGAGGCTGGTAAGGGAGTTTTTTGCATCCTGGGATTATCCCTCTGTCTTCAACAGTCTATTCCTTCTGTTTTACAGTTTGTTTATGGCGGGGTCCACCATATTGGCTGTCTTTGTTTGGAGGGGGGCATCTTGTGGTGACATAATACATGCATGAGTGGATGTGCTCACACAGTGCCTCACTGTAGGATTCAGCAGTTGGTCTATCAACTCCCATATCCACAGGTGTATCACAGTTTCTCATGTCTGACTTGAGTAGCATAAAGTTGGCTTTATAGAGAATTTTTATGGGGGTGTCCTTCCTGGGGTTTGGGGGTGGGATGTGGATGCTGACAGTGAAGAGCTTATGGTGAGACCTGACCAATGGGGAGGTGACCACTGGTGTGGAGCAGCTATCTCCCATGTTGGTAATGACCAGGTCTAGGATATTGGAGCCCCTGGTTGGACAATGGATTATGTGATCCAGGGCATTGAAATCCATGACCTCCAAGAACCGTTGGGGAAAGGCATTGTTACCTGAATAGTTCTCCCAGTTAATGACAGGGTAGTTTGAATCACCCAGTATGAGGGTTTTTGGTTGTATCTCAATAATTCCAGTATGTTTAGTAAGGTGTAGTGAGGATCTTGGGTCATGGTGGGGGATCTGTAGCAAGATACTATCTGGATTGCAGTCTTACCTAGTGTTAGTTGCACCAGGAGATATTCAGATGCATTGTGTTGGGAACCAGCCTGGATGTGTGAATAACCTTGTTGAATATGGACACTCCTCCTCCTGTAGTGTTGTGGCCTTGTTTTGGTGGTCAAAATGTGTGGTAAGAGTGGTAGCCTGGTATTGCAGGGGTGCTCTCTGGAGTGTTGAACCAGGTCTCAGTTACTGTACAGATACCAATGTTCTCCATTTGTAGGTGTGCCTTGAGAGAGTGCATGTTTAGGATAAGACTTCATGCTTTGAGTAGCATTACCTTCAGCTTTGCATGCTTGTATCTGTTACATTGGTGGTTTTGTCCTTTGAATCTTGCCCAGAAAAGGCACTATGAGGGTGGCAAGAGCATTAGCCAATAACCTGAATCCCAGGGGCAACAGGTGCAGACCATCTCTGGCAAGGCATCGTGATTTGTCAATCATGTCATCCCAGGCAGACAGATACTGGATCCCCTTTGAATGACATCAGAAGCATAGCCAATTGTTGAAGTCATTGCTGTGTATATGTATATATGTGTGTGTTTACATGTGTGTGTGTGTATATATATATATATATATATATATATATATATATATATATATATATATAGATATATGTACGTATATATTTCCATATATGTACGTGGGGGTATGTGTCACTTCACCTAAAACCCATTTTACCTAAACTCAATTCACTGAGACCAAATCACCTAAATTTCATTTCACCTAAAACTCATTTCACCTAAAACTCATTTCACTGACAAGTAGTACTCTAACGCAATTGAAAGGTATATGTCATTTTCCCCACTGTAGTGGGATCCTGGTGTTAGTATATATATACTGGGGGGTGTGGGGGCGTAGCTCCCCATCTAGTTGGCTTTTACCAAATAATGTAAAATAAAACCAGACAACATAAACCAAAATAAGTGGGGGGCTATGCCCCCAGACCTCCCAATGTGGGGGCTGCGCCCCCCCCACTCCCCCTTTAATATATATATATATATATATATATATATATATATATATATATATATATATATATATACTCCAGGATCGCACTACAATGGGGAAAAGGACATATATGTTTGACTTACCTTATTGTACTACTTGTCAGTGAAATGAGTTTTAGGTTAAATGAGTTTTAGGTGAAATGAAATTTAGGTGATTTGGTCTCAGTGAAATGAGTTTAGGTGAAATGGGTTTTAGGTGAAGTGACACGTACCCATACATGGATATCTGTATGCCTATATATGTATGTGGATATGTATATGTGTATATATCTATATAGATATGCAGATAAATATGTACACATATATGTTTACCATATTTCCAGAACATGGAGTGGAGTCCTACCTCAACACCAATAGTCCCAACCGCTTAGTGCAAGGGGATGTCATGGATGTATTGCAGGTATATATGTAGACTGTTGCTACTGTAATAAGGGTTGTCTTAACAGACATGTTGAGTGTGGGAAGTCACATCTGCTGTAGACATGTGCACCATTGCCTATGAATAGACATCCTAAGGACACCATAGTACAGTACCACTGCTAGTACAGTAATGATCCTGTGGACTACATGAGGGATTTGACCAATATATGTGGACAGTCTGGCTCTCTGTGAGCATTCCTGAAGTGTACATATGTCCCCTTCATGCATGACATATGGACCACGCCTCACAATGGGGATGTGACTAGCCATGTACATGGGTATATCACAACAATACTGGACTACATATACCCACACAGTTTATGCATGCACACACATCAGTCTATCCTGACACATAATACCGGGTGGTGTAGAGGTCACATGACCACATACTACCCAGCAGATACTGACATACATCTGTACAGCACACCACTGCTTTGTCAGAAATAAACAACAGTTATGGTGGCATGGCAGCAGTATGTCTTGCAAATAAATGGACATAGCACAATGGGTAATTACACTAGCCTGCTAGGCATGTCACTAAGCATTGTGCAAACTACAGGCAGACTGCCACAATACTGGACTAATTTTTTATGGGGGAATACACATGTACCTGTGATTATAGTGGGCTCCACACACAGGTCACAGCACAGTGTGGCAGACACCTGTGCGAGTGCATACCCACATCCAATGTCAACCCAGCCACAGACACATGTGATACACAAGCTTAATATGACACTATAATGACAGTCTGTTAAACACCATCCTCATATGTGCCATTCATACAGTAACCCCACATACACTGGTCATGCCACAATGTGGTCTGATGGCTGTCTGTGGTATGGGACACATGTGTGTCTGGCCCTACAGACATGTGAGCCAGCAGGATACCATACACTGGAGCAGAATGTAACATCAGACAGAACAGGACCATTAGCAATGGCATCTACCACAGTCTGTGCACAGCCCAAGGTACGTATGTGCAATACACATACTGTCATCAATAATCCTAACTAGGGGTTCTGCAACCTGTGGCTCCGGAGCCATATGTGGCTCTTACAACCCACTGTAGTTGCTCCCTGTACCTCTGAGGATTAATGGCCACTGTACCGCACCACACACACACACACACACACACACACACACACACACACACGCACACACACGCACACACACACCACACACACCACACACACACACACACACACACACACACACACACACACACACACACACACACACACACACACAGATCATGCAATCCCAACATACGAATACAATTATGGACGTATGTCAGGTACTGTTCTTATACACTTAGTCCTTTTATATTTAGTATACCTATATGTGTAACCTTATATGCTCTGTTATCTTCATTTTAGGGGTCAAATAGCTATTGTGGCTCCTGATTACTTTCATTTGTTGTTGGAGGGGCCATACATGGCTCTCTGGATAGTGAAGGTTGCAGACCCCTGCCCTACATACACAGACCACAGAACTGTACACACAACTGCAGAATGTCCAAGTAATGTCCTCAGAAACACCACTACTATACACAGTATGTCCAGCAGTCTGTTATCTGACTGGCTTGTTATCAAGTATGATGTCAATGAATAATGGTGTACAGAACATATGCACCATATATATGTGTATGTAACAGTGTTATATGCCCCTGTAGGTCAGTCTATGTGGTGGGGTATGCACCATACCTAGCCTAGGGTGTTACAACATGTGAGGTATACCAGTATTCAGCTGGCTTAAGGTATGCGGATGTACATTACCATACATTTCACCTTGTGAACATTGCTGGCCTACTGCTTGCTGCCATATGGACTCTTCTGTTTGTCAGTGTGATTGTGATGATTGCATGTATGCATTGTTATGTAACAGATACCTCCCATTGTGTCAACCTAGGTATTTTCCCCCTAGGGTTTGTGTACACAGTGTATTTAGAGGCTGCTGGGCTGTACATCTGCATTAATTACTGTTGAATGATTTTTATCCTGTGGTCCAGTCTGTCTTTCCTGTTGGACTACTTGACACCTTGGTGTGGACACCAACATATGTTATGCTTTCAGATTAATGTATTAAATGATCTGTTTGAGAGTTGCATTAATCTGTCTAAGTATTTCAGTCTACACAGCTATATGATGTGGCATATACTACTGTAATAGTGCACAAATAAACCTTTAAAATGTATGAAAACCTATGTGTGGTGTTACATCCTTTGACTTCTCTGTAGGTATATGTTTCTGATGAGGTTGCAACTGTAGGGATACTGGCTGTTCAGTGTGGTGTGCACCCACTAATTATGTATCATCCTAGACATACCTCTGTGTGTGTATGTGTAGTTACACACACACACACACACACACACACACACACACACACACACATACATATATATATATAGAGAGAGACATATATATGTATCTGCATACCTGTGTCTGTGTATATGTATCTTAGGAATGTTTATTGCTTACACATTGTTCACTCACCATGGTAGCCAGACTGTATGATATGTTATTGATACCAGCCTCACATCATTCAGGTGGCATGGCTAACTGTTAACATCTTGTGGCCCAACATCCCACTGTCACCTGAAAAAAAATCCAAAGGGCAATCTGTTCCCACAAATAATCTCGCCCCATACATAGCTGTCCATTCCATGCACGTGTCCACTGTACACGTAATCTGGCCTAATTGGCATCACAACTTATTTTTGTTGACCCCACCCCCTTCCAGGGGTTTGAGTGTCCAAATCTACCTCCAAACTCAGTGTATATGCACAGCTGTTGCTGTAGAAGAAATGTGCAGCTATGGACCTTCCCTACACCCTTCCTGCACATCCCTGGCTATTTTCCCTACTGTCATTCCCTCTTTGTGCCCCTTTTTCACCATTTTCCTATCAACCCCTTTTGCTTTTCTTTTAAAGAAATTAGCATGGGGTAAGCAGGAGTAAGCACTTTTAAGCAACAGTGAGTGGGTTTAAGCTTGTTTGCGCAGGGTAAGCAATGCCTACACAGGTTAAGCAATATATATTCACTAACTGAGTATAAGAAACTATAACCGGCAGTTAGCAGTGCTTACCTCTGCACAACCCGCTTACAACTGCTTTAAAGTGCCTTAATCACACTGTATCCAATGGCCCGTGTTCTGCCCAGCAGCAAAATAAATAGCCTCTGCAAGGCTCAAACCCAGGACCCTGCACACCATAGACAAAGTGATTTACCACTAAGCCATGACAAACATGCATAAATCTGATGTTTTCAGAAACATATCATCCAGCCCAGTCATGCTACAGTATAGAGAATGTAACCAACATCTAGATGTATGTGTGTGTGTAAATATATTAATATCTAAACAGATACAACATATCTATATATGTAGATATATATATATATATATATATATATATATATATATTTAGAAATATATACATATATATAAATATATATGAACATATATACATGCAAATGCCTGCATCGACACATATATATGTCTACACCTATATGCTGACATATGCACAACAAGGTACATATATGTACGCAGGTATATAGCTATGTAGGTATATACGGACATAGTCATACATATGCAACCTGATATGTATATATCTATATGGGTATATTTGGCCATACATCTGTAGATAGCAGTGGTAGATTAACAAAAACAAATATGTCCTCATGCACCGTTAGTGGGGTTGAAAGGCACCAAACAATATACATCTTGTACAAATAGGCATAATACCCCCCCAACCAAACACGTCCACCCTGCAATACACTACCAAGTGTTGCAGATCCCATAACCAGGACTTGACAGGACATGGGCACAAGATGTTAACAGTATTACATCCCACCTGTATGATGTCAGGCTGGTATTGGTAACATATCATGCAATACAGTCTGGCTCCCATAGGAAATGTAAAATGTGGAAGCTATCAACATCCCCAGGATACATATACACAGACATATATATGCAGATATGCAGATATATGCAGATACATATATATATATATATATATATATATATATATATATATATATATATATATTTACATATATATAGATATACATGTGACTACACATTCACCCGCAGAGATATGTGCAGTAAGATACATATGTAGGAGGTGCACAAAATATGGAACAGCCACTATGGATACAGTTCACACCTGTTCAACTGGACACTGTATGGGCCACCCATACAAATGGCAATCATTGCCTGCAACATATACCCACAGACAGGTCATAGGAAAGAACACCACACACAGGTTTGCAGGAATGGAAAACCTTTATCTGTGCACTATTACAGTTCTATATACTATTGCTACTGTAATTGGGATTGTCTTCACAGACATGGTGTGTGTGTGGGGGTCACATCTGCTTTCCACATGTGTGCCATTGGCTACTGACAGACATCCTAAGGACATCATAGTAAAGTACCGCTGCTAGCATGTACTGCCCCTCTTGACTGCAGCAAAGATATTGGCCAATATGCGTGGTCATTCTGACAGACTATGTACAGTCCAGAGGTATACACAGAACCCCTTAGTGCAAAACATGTGTACCATGCCTGACAACATGGATGTTAACAGCCATGTAGATGGGTATAACAAATAACAACTGGTATACATATGCCACCATAGGTTATGCATTCACACACACCTGTCTGGCCTGACACATACTACCCACTGGTACAGGGGGTGCCATGGCCACATACTACCCACTAGATATTGACATACATCTGTACAGCATCCCACTGCTCTGTCTGACATACATGATTGTTAAGGGAGGCCCGGCAGCAGTACATCTGGCGAGTATCTGTACATAACATCTCACTTGGTAAGTACACTAAGCTGCTAGGCATGTAACAATGCACTGTGCAGGCTATAGGCAGACTGGCGCAACATTGGCCTACATTTCCTATGGGAGAATGCACATGTACCTGCATATATAGCAGGCTGTACAGCATGTCACAATACAGGGTAAGATACACCTGTGTGAAAGTGCATAACCACAACCAATGAGAACAGAGGCACAGCCACATATAAGCTAGCATAATATTACAGTATATGGATTATCTGTTCAACACCATCCTCATATGTACCACTCACACACTAACCCTACATATGCTGGGCCGCTACACAGTTTGGTCTGATGGCTGACTATGGTATGGGAGATGTGTGTGTATGGCCCAACAAACATGTAATCCAATATGGTAACATACGGTGGAGTAGCATGTAACATCAGATAGGATGGGACCTAGGATGATGACAACTACCATAGTCTGTACACAGGCCAAGGTACATATTAACAATGCACACACTGTTGACATTCACCATAAGTACACAGACCTCAGTACTGTACAAACAACCACAGTATGTTCAGGTTATGTCATCAAATATACCCCCTACTGTACATAACATGTGTAGTAATCTGATATCTCACTGGCTTATCAGATATGATGACACTAATTATGGTGTACAGCACATATGCACCTCTTCATGCATGACATATGTGCAAAGGTTGACAGAGTTGGGGCTGGAAGCACATACACAGGGCCAATATTGACATGTTGCTGTGATAGCCTCATACATTTGTTGTTGTAACAGGGTTTGTTGCAACATATGTCCTATGAGGGATATAAAGTCAGTAACTGTCACGGCTTTCACCATCTACAGACTGCAATCCTCACACTACATTCTGCAGTCCACAGATAGATGCTTCATGGGTAGCACATGAAACCAAAGGCACAACACACTGCCCAGTCTGCAGATGACCCTGCAGATGGGGATTACTCCAAATGCAGTATAGCAGCACTTGCAGTCTGTAGTCAGGTCAGGCACATCCCTCTCCTGTGTGTTGCCTTGTTTCCACGGTGTATGTTGTTAGAGGTAAATCCCCAATCCATCTGAGATGCTGTTTGCCAAACAACAGATCTAGTTCCTGCTCACAGTGAATGAAAAGAGCCAACACCAACATGATGTTCCTAGATATTGGAGTGTGTTTCCATGCAATTGACTATGGGAATGTTACCACAGCTGTTCCACATGCAATCAGCTATTGGAGGGCTGCAATTCATGCAGAGGCCATAAGCTGATCATGAGCATCACTTAAAATACACATGCTGCTGCCTAAGCAAAGCAGGTGTAGATCTCCACATCCAACAAAGAGAGAGTGTGAGGGGCAGACAGAGGCAAAGACAAGCCAGGGAGGGGTGGGAGAGTAAAAGCTAAGCATGTTTGTGTCGCACACCTACCAGCACAGGGTATCAAACCCATGACAAATCTGTTGTGCTATTACAGTTCTATGCAGTTATTGGATACGCCACATGTGTTACCTGTTGTGGAGTCCTCAGAACATATATGTGATGGTGAGTGACATCTGCAACAGGGATACAGTAGCTATATGGTAGGTGATGTATAAGTGCCTGTCCACATGAACAGGTGCCACCATCAACACAGCCATGCTCTCACAGGGATGCACACACACTGACACACTTGGCAGGGCCAGGATTAAAACTCATCAGCAGTGAGATGGCCACAACACATCACTGTGCAGGTATCACATGCACCACACAGGTCATATGGAGGTTGTATGGGCAAAGGGTATGGAGAGTTGTCTGACATCAGACAGCATGCTTCAGTATGCCAATAGGGGTTTTAGTGAGTGTGGATGTGAACATACGCACCACACAACACACACACAAACACACAGGGTGCTAGTACTGACATGCATGGGTGCATGTCTGCATGGGTGTGTGGTGGTTGACTGTGCCCAACAGCTATACAAGGCTAGTTGATGGGTATACATTGGCATCAGGCCACATGACAATGGTCTGCATTGTGGCTCAGGGCTGTGGTTTCTGCATTTGCCCACACAGGTGGGTATTGTATCCCCCATCCAGTCACCTGGGTGACTATTATGTGTGACCAATGCTGTGCATCGCTTGCCATGTATGTGTTCATTAGTCCATGGCATGGATGGTGTCTGGGATGTGCACATCTCCCACATGCATGTACAGTGACATGTGGAACTGTACCTGTGGTGCCTGGCACATGTTGTGAACAAAGATTATCATCAAATGTGCCAGTCTTGCCCACCTGTGGTGGGAACTGGTAATGGGCAGCAGGTTTCCCCTGCACCTACATTGATAGCATGATAACAGCATTCCCTGATGTCAGTGGCATCTGTCCATACAGGGCATGTTGTCAGGCATGGTATTTCTTTTGTGGGTCACATGTGATGGCAACACAGGTGTTGCAGGTGTCCATTGGGGAACATGGGGAGGGTGCACTGTCTGCATGTACATGCATATTGGACAGATGGACATGGTGCCATGCTCTCTGTAGCCCACTGCTATCACTCCATAGTTACTACCAGTGGCCAATATGCAGTGTACTACCTACATATTGGCTGTTGCCTAGGCATGTGTGTGTGTATGAGACATGGGTTGAGAGTATGCTCTGAGTTATACTGGGGTTGCTAGCTGTGATTGGCTGGCCTTGATGTCACATGTATGGGTATGGCTTTGCAACCCAGCCTCCCAGCTATTTCACATCTGATATCCCTGTATGGTGGGCATTGCGATATATGGTAGGGCTACCATATAAGAATTAAGCAGAAGCCACTCCACATTGGCCACAGGTGTCACACACTCACAACCACCTCCACACAGGATATGAGTTACAAACACACACACCTCTCATGTCTGGGAATAGAACCCCTACCTAATTAGTTTATTATACTACAACACTATGCAGTTATAGCACATGCCACAGAGAATACTGGGGTACTCTTGCCCTAAAGGTGTATATCACATTGGATGACATCAGTAGGATTGCCAAAGTAGGACATTCTAATTGTAGAGAGTGTGACTAGCCTAAAATGCATTGCTCCCTACACAGACAATGACACACACACACAAAACATCCACAATCAACATGTGTAGATATAGAACTCCTAACAGAGGTCTATATCACACTTCAGCATGGAGCTGTTATAGGACGCAACACAGGGATTACTGCAGAATTCTTTCCCCAAAGGTGTATTTCACAATAAATGACATCAGCAGGATTGCCAAAGTAGGATGTTCGAATTGTAGTGAGTGTGTCTAGCCTAAAATGCATTGCTCCCTACATAGACAGTGACACACACACACAAAATATCCACAGCCATGTGTGGGCATAGAACCCCTAACAGAGTTTGATATCACACTACAGTATAGAGCTGTTATAGTACACACCATGGGGATTATTGCAGAACTCCTTCCCCAAAGGTGTATTTCACAATGAATGACATCAGCAGGATTGCCAAAGTAGGACATTCTAATTGTAGTGAGTGTGACTAGCCTAAAATGCATTGCTCTCTACACAGACAGTGATACACACAGAAAACATCCACAATCGACATGTGTGGTTATAAAACCTCTAACAGAGGTCTTTATCACACTATAGCATGGAGCTGTTATAGGACGCACCACAGTGATTACTGCAGAACTCCTCCCCCAAAGGTGTATTTCACAATGAATGACATCAGCAGGATTGCCAAAGTTGGACATTCGAATTGTAATGAGTGTGACTAGCCTATAATGCATTGCTCCATACATAGACATTGAAACACACACAAAACATCCAGAACTGCCATTGGTGGGGATGGAACCCTATTACAGTTCTAAATCACACTACAGCACTATGCAGTTATGGCATGTGCTATGGAGATTACTGGACTGCACCCTTCCCAGAGGTGTATTTCTAGGTGGGAGATATCAGCAGCTTTGTCAAAGTTGAGTATATGAATTGTAGGGAGTGTGAGTACCCAAAAAAGCATTGCTTTCTACACAGACACACACACACACACACACACACACACACACACACACACACACACACACACACACACACACACACACACACACTTGCCATATCTGGGATTAGAATACCTACCTAACTACTTTATCACACTACAGCAATACGCAGTTACAGGACGTGCTAATGAGATCACTGGGCTACAACCTTCCCAGAGGTGTATTTCTAGGGTCTATATTATATAGTCGAAGTTTCAAAACTTCGAACCTCATGTGAGCAAACTCATATGAGCGAAGTTCGAAACATCGACTATATAATAAAATTAAAAAAAAAACTTACCTTACTGCTCTGAGCAGGGGGGCAACCCCCTGCACCCCCCCACACCACCCCTCCTTAAATATACCAACTCTGAGAACACACTTCATTGCAGAAAGGGAAAATTTCCCATTCTGCGTGTGAAAAGCTGTTGACTTTCACCTTTGACCTTTCAAGAATTCGATCATATGATGTTGACCACCTATGATTCGAACATTGGAACGGTCGCTCATCTAATATAGACCCTATTTCTAGGTGGGTGACAGCAGCAGCCTTGCCAAAGTTGAGCATTTGAATTGTTGGTAGTGTGACTACCCTAAAAAGCATTGTTCTCTACAAAGTCAGACACACACACAAACACACACACTCACACACATTTGCCAAGTCTGGGATTAAAACTCCTACCTAGCTAGTTTATCACACTACAGCAGTACACAGTTATGGGACACACCACAGAGATTACGGGGCTACAAATTTCCCAAAGGTGTATTTCACATTGGATGACCTCAGCAGGCTTGTCATAGTAGGGCTATGGGGAGGGCAGTGTGTGTGCATGGGCCATAACCAATTCATCTAGGGGTTGACACACCGCTGGCTGCAACACACAGGGTCATACTTCACAGGTACATGTATACAGCTGCTAGATGACTAATTCCTTGTACAGTCATGTTGCACAGCTGACATGTGCACCACATAGTCTGTCATGCTGACAGATACTGGTGGCTAGTATCTGCAGTGAGTGACAACTGCACCTCATGTGTTTGGGGCCCTTTGGCTGTGTGCTGTGTACTTGTAGCTAGTATTCTTAGGCCTACACATACCTTGGTATCTACTGGGATGGGTTCCCCTCTGTTAATTCTGTGTGTGAGGCATGGCCAGCACAGCTCAACAATTTGCTGTAGGAGGTCCCTGTCCACCCTATAGTGCTCCACTATCTCCAGCTCATGTAGCCCCTGGTAGGTTACCCTTGGTCTGTACACTCTTCTTGGTCTCCTTACTCTGGGTTGGTCAACAGCATTCATATCTTCACAAACCTCAGCCTCTTCCACAAGTTGTATGATAGCTATTGCAGCCCTTATCATTTTCTGCTGTGAGTGTTAAAAGTGCCTAACTTGTTTACACCAGTGGTGTAGCATGTGTGAAAAAACAGAGGGGAAGATGTTTTCTTAGTTTATAGTGGTGTTCTGGGCTGGGCTGGTCTACTGCCTCTGTAGTTGGCTGATTCTGATACATTTCACCTGCCAGCTAAGCTAGTTTTCCTTGATTACCTTCTTACTGCTGTTTTCCCTTCCCATTGCCTTCCTGTTGTAGCCCGTGTGCGCACCGTGCAAACAGAGTGCTGAAATGTGCACAGTGCTGTATTTCCTGGTTTAACTTTGTTTAAAACCCAGTGCGCAGCGCGCACACCTACTTAGGCTTTGTAAAGAGTGCTAGGCAGGTTTAGACACACCCCCTAGCTTAGCTGTGCTAAGCTAGAAGCAAACCCGAGCCACAGGGCTCCAATCCGCTTACAGTATGCCTGACCCCCCCCCATGATGTCACCTAACTCCTAGGCTTGCACCAAGCTATTCCTACTCTTACACTGTTGGGACCTGACTCACATGCTGGGGAAAACTGGGATTCACTATCATTCCCCTCATTTGCATAGGATTACCTGCTGATGCATAGTTACATGTCTCACACTGAGCCTCCCCCCTTAGCAACCACTACTCACTGGCCATGTTGTCTTCTGCCTGCCATTGACTTGCATGGCAGAATACTGATTTTAGTTAGAATGCTTAATTTAGGTTTATTTTGTTATTTTCCCCGATCCCGTTTGCACGCCACTGCCCTAAGCTTAAACAGCTGAGATTGCCTAAAAAAATTTAAAAGTTGATTTTTTTTTTTTGTTTTGTTTGCAATGATAATGGCCTTATACTTGGCCATTGCATGCCTCCTCAATGATATGCATTCTTTATTTGGAGCTGTCACAGCTCCATTTTGGATTTTGCAAAAATGTACTCGGTTACTAACCGAGTACATTTCTACAGATTGCACTAGTCCTGCACGGATGATCGCAAGCTTCCTGGATCGCAAAATCACCTCATTTGCATGGAGTTCTCCTGCAAATGGGGTGATTTGCATACAAGGGCTTAGTCCATGCAGGTTTAGTGCAGGAGTTCTCATGCACTCCTCTGCAGGCTGTTCCTGGATCGCACGGCAGACATTGCCTGCTAGAGCTCCTGCACAGATCCTGCAGACTGTGCAGGGCATAGTGAATCCAAGGGTTTATCTTTTCTAGTTTGGGTACCAGATCTGTGATCTTGATGGGAAAACAACAAAGATTTATCTTCTTTAAATTTGAAAGTATCTACAAGATGAAATGATTCTACCCACTTGTTTAAAGCTTTTCATACAGCAGATGTATGCAGCATTATTTAATTTGTAGTTTCAGAAATATCAACTATATACAGTTAAAATCTCCTCCTAATATTAAGTTGCCTTTATAATTATTGGAAAGGAAATCCAAGTGTTTTTTAACAGTTCCTGTTCCAATGCCTGGGAACCAGTATAGATTGGCTAGGGCCCATATTCTGTTATTATATTTAACTATTACTAATGCCATAAGGCCTTCTTTATCTTCATACTTATAAATGATAAATGATTTCTGGGTTAATCATATTTGTTTTCCATAAAACTGTTACCCCTTTTGTCTTTCCCCGGATTCTCTATAGCTTGCATGGTGTGCAAGATCGGTGCAGGAGCTCAAGCAGGCAATATATCTGCTGTGCGATCAAGGAACAGCCTGCAGTGGCGTGCACAAGCGCTCCTGCACTAGTCCTGCACGGACTAAGTTGTATGCAAATCACCCCATTTGCAGGAGAAATCTATGCAAATGAGGTGATTTTGCAATCCAGGAAACTTGCAACCGTTCGTGCAGGACTATTGTTATCTGCAGAAATGTACTCGGTTAGTAACCGAGTACATTTCTGCAAAATCCAAAATGGAACTGTGACAGCTCCAAATAAAGGCTGCATATCATGTAGTAAGCATGCCAATGGCCAAGTATAAGGCCATTGGCATTGCAAACAGTAAAAAACCCCACAAAAATTGACTTTTTTTTTTTTTTTTTTTAGCCGATCTCGGCTGTTTAAGCATGGGGCAGTGGCACACAAATGGGATCGGGGGAAAATAACAAAATGAACCTAAATTAAGCCATCTAACTAAAATCAGTATTCTGCCATGCAAGTCAGTGGCAGGCAGAAGACAACATGGCCAGTGAGTAGTGGTTGCTAAGGGGGGAGACTCAGTGTGAGACATGTAACTATGCATTAGCAGGCAATCCTATGCAAATGAGGGGAAGGATAGTGAATCCCAGTTTTACCCAGCATGTGAGTCAGGTCCCAACAGTGTAAGAGTAAGAATAACTTGGTGCAAGCCTAGGAGTTAGGTGACATCATGGGGGTGTGTGTCAGGCATACTGTAAGTGGATTGGAGCCCTGTGGCTTGGGTTTGCTCCTAGCTTAGTACAGCTAAGCTAGGGGGTGTGTTTAAATCTGCCTAGCACTCTTTACAAAACCTAAATGGGTGTGCATGCCACGCACTGGGTTTTACAGGAAGAAAAAAGAAGTTAAACCAGGAAATAGCAGCAGTGTGCACATGTGAGCACTCTGTTTACACGGCACGCACCCAGGCTTAAACAGTAAGGCAAAGGAAGGGAAAACAGCAGTAGGAAGGTAATCAAGAAGAACTAGCATAGCTGGCAGGTGAAATGTATCAGAATCAGCCAATTACACAGGCAGCAGACCAGCCCAGCCCAAAACACTGCTATAAACTATGCAAACACCTTCCCCTCTGGTTTTTCCCACACTCTACACCACTGGTGTAAACAAGCAGAGAACTTTTAACACTCACAACATCAAAATGATAGGTGCTGCAATAGCTATCATACAACTTGTGGAAGAGGCTGACGATGGTGAGGATGTGAATGCTGTCGACCAACCCACAGTGAGGAAACTGAGAAGAGTGTACAGAACCAGGGTAACCTACCAGGGGCTACATGGGCTGGAGATAGTGAAATGCTAATGGGTGGACAGGGACCTCCTACAGCAAATTGTTGAGCTGTGCCAGCCACGCCTCAAACACAGAACTATCAGAGGGGAACCCATCCCAGTGGATACCAAGGTATGTGTAGGCCTATGAATACTAGCTACAGGTACCTTCCAAAGGCCAACTGGGGATATGGTGGGGATTTCACAGGCATCAGCATTCAGGGTACTCCACCAGTTCCTGGATGCCATGTCAGCACATGTCGGTGAGCACGTATATTTCCCCAACACCCATGAAGCGTTGGCCAGCAATATGCAACTGTTCCACCAAATAGCAGAATACCCTGAGATAGTGGGTGCTATAGACTGCATGCACACATGCATCAAAGAACCACCCAGTGAGTGGGGTAAGGTCTACATCAACTGCAAGGGCTTCCCCTCCATCAATTGCCAGGTTGTGTGCAATGCCCATGGCATAATAATTAATGTGTATGCTGGCTGCCCTGGAAGCTATTACGATTCCAACATCTGGCTTCTGATGCAGCTGTACCAGGGATTTGCCAATGGGGACATCCCTGACGGTCACCTAGTGGGGGATGCTGGATATGGACTGGAGCCGTGGTGGATGACACCCATCAGAAATGCACACACACACGAACAAGAACTCCATAATGAGGCACACGCACAGACCAGAATTATAGCAGAGCATCTGTTTGGGATGCTCAAGTTATGGTTCCAGTGCTTGGACGCATCCAATGGTGCCTTGCAGTACTCACCAGCTACATGTACCCAAATTGTCCTTGTGTGTGCCATGTTACACAATATGATCCTGAAGAAACAGCTGCAGCAGGAGCAGCACGGGGCAGGGCCACACAGCCCCCCACCATTGCCAAGGCCTGCACAGGCACAGAGTGACTCGGAGGAGGAACAACCTGAGCCTGTCCCAGTAGGCAGAAGGAAGCATACCAAGTATGCCCTGGCCTTGGCAAAGAGGCAATGCATAGCACACACGCTGACACAGCAGGAACCCAGGGAATAACACCTCTCTCTGACTCTCACATACAGTAAAAGTGATGCCAAACATTACACTACCTGTGCTTAACCATGTGTAGGGAGTGTACTATGTGCATCCGATATAGGCAGCCCTGCAGCACCACCCTCAATACTGGGAAACCCACAAGGTAAGTGACTCACACATGCCAGTCAGGAGGGTTCACATACCCAACTGCAGTCACAGCCAGCAGGACAGGTGTAGACAAACACAAACAAAGGCTGTGCTATGGCCTCTGAATGAGGCCACTAGGTAATCTCCCCCCAGGCCTACACAGACAGACTACAGCAGGTAAGGCAGTGGGATGTCAGTTCTGAAGAGTAGGAAGTCAGAAACTAATAAGCAGGTAATTAAAAGCCAAGATCTATAGTTCACTGGTATGCCTCTAGTCAGCATAATAGGTAAGACTACAGACTGAAATGGAGTACCTGACATACAAATACAGACCTAGCAAATGTGTACAAGTGTCAGGTGCCCCCCATCCTACGTAGAAATGTAGTCACAGTCAGGTGTGCCCCCCCAATCCTGGGTAGAAATGTAGAAATAGTCAGGTGTGCCCCCCCCTTCCTATGTAGAAATGTAGTAACAGTCAGGTGTGCCCCCCAATCATATGTAGAAATGTAGATATAGTCAGGTGTGCCCTCCCATCCTACATAGAATAATAGTAACATCAGGCATGCCCCCCTAATCCTGTGTAGAAATGTATAAATAGTCAGGTGCAGAAATGTAGTAACAGTCAAAGCCAAATGATCGACGGATACCCTGCAGATACAGCACGCTACCTGTAGGTGTACAACACAAAGGTCAGCACTGCAGTACAAACTACCTGGACTCGAGCCACACATTCAATACAGACGGCCATATTGGGCATGCCAACACACACAGAGAAATGAAGGCAATGTCAGTCAACAACATACTGATAGGCCATACTGGGCATGCTTACATACTTAAACACATGAAAGCCATGTCTGCAAACACCAGTGGACCAGACATATCTGGCAGCCGCAGATGTTAGTGCAGACACTCCTCAGTATGAACCACTTATGCTTTGCACACACAATGGTTAGGAATAAAGGCATGTATGTAAGGACAACACACTATAATAAGCCAAAGGTAGACATACATAGATGTGTGGAAGAGGGTGACTGTGACAAGGAGCCATCCAGGCCTGTCCCACCCAGCACACAGCCAAAGGGCCACAACCACACGAGGGTCAGATGTCACTCACTGCAGATACTAGCCACCAGTATTTGTCAGCATTACAGAGTATGTGGTGCACGTGCCAGCTGTGCAACATGACTGTTCAAGGAAGTAGTCATCTGTATACACATACTTGTGAAATATGACCCAGGTTGTGTCCGCATGTGGTGTGTCAACCCCTAGATTAATAGGTTATGGCCCATGCAGACACACTGCCCTCCCCATCTTCCCACTATGACAAGCATGCTGAGGTCATCACTGTGAAATAAACCTTTGGGAGAGTTTTAGCCTCGTAATCTCTGCGGTGCATCCCATAACATTGTACTGCTGTAGTGTGGTAAACTAGTTAGGTAGGAGTTCTAACCCTAGCTTTGGCAACTATGTGTGTGTCTGTCTGACTCTGTTTGTGTAGAAAGAAATGCTTTTTAGGGTAGTCACACCCCCTACAATTTAAATGCTCTACTTTGGTAAGGCTGCTGATGTCATCCACCTAGAAATACATATCTGGGAAGGTTGTATCCCAGTAATTTCTGTGGCATGTCCCATAACTGAGTACTGCTGTAGTGTGATAAAATAGTTAGGTAGGAGTTCCAACACCCAGCCTTGGCAATTGTGTGTGTGTTTACGTGTGTGTGTGTGTGTGTAGAAAGCAATGCTTTTTAGGGTAGTCAATTTAAATGCTCTACTTTGGTAAGGCTGCTGTAGTCATCCACCTAGAAATACACTGCTGGGAAAATTGTATCCCAGTAATCTCCATGGCACATCCCATACCTGCGTACTGCTGTAATGCGATAAAATAATTAGGAAGGAGTTCTAACCCCAGCCTTGGCAACTGTTTGCATCTGTGTAGAAAGCAATGCTTTTTGGGGTAGTCACACCCCCTACAATTTAAATGCTCTACTTTGGTAAGGCTGCTGATGTCATCCACCTAGAAATACACCGCTGGGAAGGTTGCATCCCACTAATCTCCATGGCACATCCCATAACTGCATACTGCTGTAGTGTGATAAAATAGTTAGGTAGGAGTTTTAACCCAAGCCTTGGCAACTGTGTGTGTGTGGTTGCGTGTTTGCCTGTCTGTGTAGAGAGCAATGTTTTTTAGCATAGTCACACTCCATACAATTTGTATGCTCTACTTTGGCAAGGCTGCTGATGTCATCCACCTAGGAAAACACCTCTGGGAAGGCTGTACCCCAGAAATCTCTGTCTCCTGTGCCATAATTGCATACTGATGTAGTGTGATATAGACCTCTGTTAGGGGTTCTATACCCACACATGTTGGTTGTGGATGTTTTGTGTGTGTTTCAATGTCTGTGTAGGGAGCAATGCATTTTAGGCTAGTCACACTCAGTACATGTCAAATGCCCTACTTTGGCAATCCTGCTGATGTCATTCATTGTGAAATATACCTTTGGGGAAAGAGTTCTCCAATAATACCTGTGGTGTGTCCTATAACAGCTCCATGCTTTAGTGTGATATAGATCTCTGTTAGGGGTTCTATACCCACCCATGTCAGTTATGGATGGTTTGTGTGTGTGTCACTGTCTGTGTAGGGAGCAATGCATTTTAGCCTAGCCCCACTCACTACAATTTCATTGTCCTACTTTGGCAATCCTGCAGATGTCATCCAATGTGATATACACCTTTGGGGAAAGAGTACTCCAATAATCTCTATGGCGCATACTATAACTGTGTAGTGCTGTAGTATAATAAATTAGTTAGGTAGGGGTTCTACTCCCAGACATGACAGGTGTGTGTGTGTCTGTGCTTGTAACTTGTATCATGTGTGGAGGTGTGAGTGTATGACACCTGTGCCCAATGTGGAGTGAGTTTTGCAAATTTATTATATGGTGGCCCTAGTATATATCACAATGTCAACTGTACAGGGATAACAGATGTGGAATAGCTGTGAGGCTGGGGTGCAAATCCATACCCATACATGTGACATCAAGGCGAGGCAATCACAGTTAGCAATCTCAGTATTATCCAGAGCACACTTTCAACCCATGTCTCATACACTAACACACACACACACACACACACACACACACACACACACACACACACACACACACACACACACACACACACACACCGATGCAACACCCAATATGTGTGTAGTACACTGCATATTGGCCACTGATAGTAACTATGGAGTGATTGCCCTCTGTACATCTGTCCAATAGGCACATACATGCAGACAGTGCACCTACCCCATGTTCCTTACTGGACACCTGCAACACATGTGGTGCCATCACATGTGACCCACAAAGGACATACCATGCCTGAAAACATGCCCTGTATGGACAGATGCCACTCACACCAGGTAATGCCATTAGCATGCTATCAGTGTAGGTGCAGGGTTAACCTGCTGTCCATTACCGGTTCCTGCCACAGGTGGCTAAGACTGGCACATATGATGATAATCTGTGTACACATCATGGGCCCGACATCCCAGGTACAGTTCCACATGTCACTGTACATGCATGTGGGAGGTGTGCACATCCCAGACACCATCCATGTCATGGAGTAAGGAACACATACATGGCAAGTGATACACGACATTGGCCACACGCAATAGTCACCCAGGTGACTGGATGGTGTATACAATACCCACCTGTGTGGGCAAATGCAGAAACCACAGCACCTGATGCCAAGGTATACCCATCACCTAGACTTGTATAGCCATCTGGCACAGTCAACCACCACACACCCGTACAGACATGCACCCATGCATGTCAGTACTGGCACCCTGTGTGTTTGTGTGTTGTATGATGCATATGATCACATCCACACTCACTATAACCCTCAGTGGCATACTGAAGCATGTTGTCTGTCAGACACCTCCCCATACTCTTTGCCCATATAACCTCTGTTTGACCCGTGCCTGCACAGTAATGTGTTGTGGCAATCTCACTAGTGATGAGCTGTATCCTGGCCCTGCCAAGTGTGTCAATGTGTGCGCGTCCCTGTGAGAGTGTGGCTGTGTTGACACTGGCACCTGTTCATGCAGACAGGCATGTGTACTTCACCAACTGTATAGCTACCATATCCCTGTTGCAGATGTCACTCACCATCACATATATGTTCTGAGGACTCCACAACAGGTAACCTATTTGGCGTATCCAATAACTGCATAGGACTGTGATAACACTACATAGTTGTCAGGGGTTTGATACCCTGTGCTGGTAGGTGTATGACACAAACATGCTTAAGTTTTACTCTGCCACCCCTCCCTGACTTGTCATTGTCTCTGTCAGCCTATCTCACTCCCTCACTGGTGGATGTGGAGACCTCCACCTGCTTTGCTTAGGCAGCAGCATGGGCATTTTAAATGATGCTCATGATCAGCTGATGGCCTCTGCATGAATTGCAGCCCTCCCATAGCTGATTCCATGTGGAACAGCTGTGGTAACATTCCCATAGCCAATTGCATGGAAACACACTCTAATATCTAGGAACATCATGTTGGTGTTGGGCCTTTCCATTCACTGTGAGCTGGAACTAGATCTGTTGTTTGGAAAACAGCATCTCAGCTGGATTGGGGATTTACCTCTGACAACATACACTGAAGAAACAGGCCAACACACAGGAGGGGGATGTGCCTGACCTGACTACAGACTGTAAGTGCTGCTATACTGCATTCAGAGTAATGTTGGTTTAACAGGGTGTGTGCAGATATGGCTGTCCTACATGTGTTAATACCTGTCATGCCAGTTCTATGTTTATGAGGACTCCCCATCTGTAGGGTCATCTGCAGACTGGGCAGTGTGTGGTGCCTTTGGTTTCATGTGTTACCCACACTGCATGTATCTGTGAACTGCAGAAGGTAGTGTGAGAATTGTAGTCTGTAGATGTTGAAAGCCGAGACAGCTACTGACTTCATATCCCTCATAGGACATATTTTGCGACAAACCCTGTTACAACAGTAAATGTAAGATGTTATCACAGCAACATGTCAATACTGGCCCTGTGTATGTGCTTCCAGCCCCAACTCTGTCAACCTTTGTACATATGTCATGCATTAAGAGGTGCATATGTCCTGTACACCATAATTAGTGTCATCATATCTGATAACAAGCCAATGAGATATCAGACTACTACACATGTTATGTACAGTAGGGGTTATATTTGATGACATAACCTGGACATTCTGTGGTTGTTTGTACAATACTGAGGTCTGTGTACTTATGGTGAATGTCAACAGTGTGTGTATTGTCAATATGCACCTTGGTCTGTGTACAGACTGTGGTAGATGTCATCGTTCTAGGTCCTGTCCTATCTGATGTTACATGCTGCTCCACTGTATGTTACTGTATTGGATTACATGTTTATAGGGCCATACACACAAATGTCCCATACCACAGACAGGCATCAGACCACACTGTGTAGAGGCCCAGTATATGTAAGGTTAGTGTGTGAGTGGCACATATGAGAATGGTGTTGAACAGATAGTCAATATACTGTAATATTATGCTAGCGTACCATATGTGGCTGCGGCTGTGTTCACATTGGTTGTGGTTATGCACTTCCACACAGGTGTATCTTACCCTGTGCTGTGACATGCCTGTAGATCCTGCTATATATGCAGGTGCATGTGCATTCTCCCATAGGAGATGTAGGCCAGTGCTGAGCCAATCTGCCTGTAGCTGTGTTACATGCCTAGCAGCTTAGTGTACTTACCCAGTGAGATGTCATGTGCAGATACTTGCCAGATGTACTGCTGCTGGGTCTCGCTTAACAGTCATGTATGTCAGACGGAGCGGTGGGATGCTATACAGATGTATGTCAGTATCTAGTGGGTAGTATGTGGCCATGGCACCTCTGTACCAGCAGTTATTATGTGTCAGGACAGACAGGGGTGTGTGAATGTATAACCTATACATGTATACCATGAATGTATACCAGTCGTTATGTGTTATACCCATCTACATGGCTGTTAACATCCATATTGTCAGGCTTGGTCCACATGTTCTACACTAAGGGGTTCTGTGTATATCTCTGGACTCTACAGAGTGTGTCAGAATGTCCACATCTATTGGTCAATATCTCTGCTGTAATCCACAGGAGCATTACGTGCTTCCGGCGGTACTATACTATGATGTCCATAGGGTGTCTGTCAGTAGCCAATGGTGCACATGTGAAAAGCAGATGTGACCTCCCACACACACCATGTCTGTAAGACAATCCCTATTACAGTAGCAATAGTCTACTAATATACCTGCTATACATACCAATATCCCCTTACACTATGGAGTTGGGACTATAGGGGCTGAGGTTGGGCTACACCCCATGTTCAGGACATATGGTGAATATATATGTACATATGATTATCCAGATATCTATATAGATAATTACACATGTACATATCGGCATATATAGATTTGTGTGTATGTGTACATAGATATGCATATAAACACCCAGATATATACATATACAGAGCATTATATGTCTACACATATAGAGATAGTGATACATATGCACATATATGTATACCACGCTACCATTCCTGCCAGCAGTCCATTGCTGTTGTATCCCCCACACGTACGGTGGGGCTGAGGCCATATATGTGTGGGCTTCACCTACACAATACACGTGTGCCCATATGCACTCCCGAGGCCAGTGAATGTAACAGTGGTATATAGCCTGTATTATTGAGTCTAGGGGGGGATGCACCATACATAACCTAGGCTGTTGCAAAATGTGGGGTAATCATGGGTGAGCTGCTGTAAGGTATCTGGATGTACAGTACCATAATTTCACCTATCTTGACATTACTTACATAAAGTGGGTTACTGCAGGCCTACTGCCTCCTGCCATACAGACTGTTCTGTTTGCCAGTCTGCTTGTGATGGTGCCAGTTATGCCTTGTTATGTATCAGTTATATCCCATTTGGCCAAGTGAAGTCTGTGCCACCTAGTGATTTTGTATAGAGTATAGATAGGGGCTGCTGGACTACACACCTACATCACTTACTGCTGATTGTGTGGTATCCTGTGGCCCAGTATGTCATTACTATTGTATGATTTGAAGGGCTTGGCTTGGACAGCAACAGTTGTGGACCTTTCCAGACTACTGTATTAGTATAACTGTTTCACAGTTGCATTACTCTCTTTATATGGATGCCAGTGTCTGAACAGCTATATGACATGGCATATACATCTGTAATAGTAGACAAATAAAGGTATTCCATTTCTGCAAACCTGTGTGTGATGTTTTATCCTATGACCTCTCTGTGGGTATATGTTGCAAGCAACATATGTCATTTGTATGGGTGGCTCATCCAGTGTCCAGTTGTTACGTTGTTAACTGTAGGCATAGTGGCTGTTCCATATTGTGTGTGCCTACTACTTGAGTATCTTACTGTACATATCTCTGCGTGTGTATGTGTAGTCACATGTATATCTATATATATGTACACACACACACACCTATATATATATATATATATATATATATATATATATATATATTTATATATATATATATATATATATATATATATATATATATATCTGTATCTGCATATATGTGTGTATATGTAACCTCGGATGTTGATAGCTTCCACATTTTACATTTCCTATGGGACCCAAACTATACTGCATGATATGTTACCACTGCCAACCTGACATCATACAGGTGGGATGTAGTACTGTTAACATCTTGTGCCCATGTCATGTCAGGACCTGGTTATGGGATCTGCAACACTTAGTAGTGTATTGCAGGGCAGACATGTTTGGTTGTGGGAGGGTGGGTATACCTGTTCGTACAAGACGTATATTGTTTGGGGCCTCTCAACCCCATTAATGGTGCATGTGGACATTTATGATTTAGTTAATCTCCCATTGATATCTACACATGTATGTCCATATATACCTATATGGATATATATATCTGCTTACATATATAACTATGTCTGTATATACCTACATAGATATATATCTCCTTACATATATGTAGCTTGCTGTGTATATATAGACATATAGGTGTAGACATATTTATGTGTCGATGTAGGCATTTGCATGTATATATGTTCATATATATATGTATATGTGTGTATATATATATATATATATATATATATATATATATATGTATATATATATATATATATATATATATATATATATATATATATATATATGTATATATATATATATATATATATATATATATCTATATGGATATGTTGTATCTGTGTAGATAATATATTTACACATACACACATACATCTAGATGTTGGTATACATTCTCTGTACTCTTGCATGACTGGGCTAGATGATATGTTTCTGAAAACAGCAGATTTATGTAAATCTGGCATGGCTTAGTGGTCAATCACTTTGTCTAAGGTGTGTAGGGTCCTGGGTTTGAGCCTTGAATTGGCTGTTTATTTTGTTGCTAGGCAGATCATGGGCCGTTGGATACAGAGTGATAAAGGCACTTTAAAGCAATTGTAAGTGGGTTTGCATGTGGTTGTGCAGAGGTAAGCACTGCTAACTTCCAGTTAGTTTCTTATACTCAGCTTCTAAATTGTTTAATCTGTGTAGGCAGTGCTTACCCTGGCACAAACAGGCTTGGACCCGGTTACTGCTGCTTAAAAGTGCTTACTTCTGCTTACCCCCGTGCTAATTTCTTTAAAATAAAAGAAAAAAGGGTTGATAGGAAAGTGGTGAAAAAGGGGCACAAAGAGGGAAAGACAGTAGGGAAAATAGCTAGGGATGGACAGGAAGGGTGTAGGGAAGGTCCATAGCTGCCCATTTCTTCTACAGCAACAGCTGTGCATATACACTGAATTTGGAGGTAGATTTGGACACTCAAACCCCTGGGAGAGGGGTGAGGACAACAATAATAAGTTGTGATCCCAATTACACCAGATTACATGTGTCCAGTGGACATGTGTGCGAAATGGACAGCTATGTATGGGGCGAGATTTTTTTGGGAACAGATTGCCCTTTTTTTTTCAGGTGAGAGTGGGATGTTGGGGAGGGGTAGTAGGTATATTTGGGGAGGTAGGTCGGGTAGGTTAATAGACAAGACACACAAGACACATACAAAGGCGGTATATGACATGTGGGGGGTAAACACCTTGATGGGGAGAGTTGTTGGGATATTGGAAGCCTACAAGCCCCCTAGTGGTAACAGTGGGACTGAGGTCCCCACCCATGGGCAGTCACCACTGCCCCTTCACAGCACCAAAGGTGGCTGTGGTGGGGGCTGAGTCGCAGAGCCAGGCTGACTCTCTAATCGCGACATGTGGCCCTCGAGCTGGTGTAGAAGATAACCGAACTGCTTGTTGATCACTCTATGCACCATGACCCTGACCTGGCAATGAGTGACAGGTGCCTGTCCGCATCCACTCCCAGGGGGGCAAGCCCCATCCCTTGAGGCGGTTCCACCCAAAGGTGGTGTAGGACCAACGGGCAGGGAGGTCTGGGGTTGGGCCCCAGACATGCCAGTGCCCGGTGCCTTGGCCAGCTGAGGTGGGACAGGTGGGTCCACTGGGACCAGCCTTCCCAAGCATGCTATAATGTTTAGATTTCATCATCATATATGGGTTAATAATAGTCAACAGATTCCAGGATTAGGTATAACAGCATGCATAGATATTCCCATTAACCCAGACACCAGATACGGAACAGTTGCATAGCAAACAAAACACATGCATATATGGGCCCACAGGTGTAATAAGAACAGCATGCAGGTACATTGATGGCACCATGCCAACAATGTTGGAATAATTCAATGTGGCACATGCATGGGAACCATTAAAATATTTATCAAACAATTTGACATTATCAGAGTCAGTGCATACTAGTTGGGGTGGGTATGTTGATTATTGTTGGAGATAAGCTAGGGGGAGAGAAAGATGTCAATTAACAAGTAGTATATGCCTGTAGTCCACATTATTTTCCTAGTCAGTGTTGTTATATGTACCTTACAAGTCTTACTACACTACCCTATAGCCTTATTTTGGTCAGTGATATGGCTGTTGTCATCATTACACATGAACTGGTTTTACCTGCAGTATACACCTCTTACCTGGTATACCTGTGGAGGGAATGTTTGTTAACACTGACTAACTGTTTGTACACTTACGCCCGGATTCCGGGTTGATGTTTTGGACTATGCTATCCAACTCTTTCTGAACAGACTCTGGCCATGTGTTGACCACATGCTGGTATGCCTGGACATATCTAGAATATTGCCCTCTTCCACCTTTAGTGACCTGAAACACACATATACATGCTTTCATGCACAGTTATATTATGTAGCACAGTGTGGGCAACAGAGACCAGTGATACGTTATTATTCAGAGAAACTGCAACACTCACAATCCCCTACAATACCAGGGTGGATACCAGTACAGGTTATATTGGTCTGTATTTCTTAGCACAGTGTTCATATCCAAAGTACCTTTGGGAGCAATGTTTGTTAGCACTACCTGACTGTTGCCACACAAAGTTCCAGATTACACATTAGTATTATGCACATACATCTCACTCTGTTACTGTACACACTCTGGTCACAGCTTGACAACATGGGAGTGTAGATAGGCCATACTTGAAATATTACTCTCCTAACAGTTTTGGGGGTTGCTACAGTGACAGGTGTGTTCTGATGTCAGTTGACAATCACTTGTGTTCCCTGTTTGCTGGCTACACATCTGGGATCATCCCACAGACTTACCAGAGGGATAGGCAGCAGATATGGGCACATATACTGGACATTCTGGCTTTGTGTACAGTTGTGGGGTATGAATCTGCATGCAGTCTACTTCTACACCCAGGATTCAGATCGTGACTGTGTCTGCTACAGCTTAAACACTGTCCATCACAGTTGTGTCTGCTATATTGATATTGCTGTATATCTCCAATCTGCTTTTTTGTCTTATTAATCCCCTGTACTTATGCATTCTGACCTTGTATCACAACACTCTTATATAGAATTCCTAGACAGTTATATGTTGTAGGCAGTGTGGGTGACAGTGATGTGTAATACCTCATTATTCAGGGCAACTGCATATCATTCTTCTATTTCTGGGCACAGTTTTGGTATCTGACAGACCTGTGGGAGGAATGTTTGTTAGCACTACCTGAATGTTCTCACACACAGTACCAGGTTCCACATTACTATTATGCACATACATCTCACTCTGTTATTGTACACACTCTGACCACAGCTTAATAATTTGGGGTGTAAATGGGACATATGTGGCTTCTTAGTCATATAAAGTATTGGGGAGTTGTCAGTGTGCCAGGTTTGTTGTCATAGATGTGTGTCAATCAGTTGTATTTCCTGTTTGCTGCCTATACATCTGGGATCATCCCACTGATTTCCCAGGGGGACAGGTTGATAGGCAATAGATATGAGCCATTTTAACAGACATTCTGGACATATCTGTACAGTTGTGGGGTATGATTCTGTATGCAAACTACTACCACTGGCAGGATTCGAACCATGGCTGTGTGTGCTAAAAAAACAACATTTCACACCTCACTTGCATGTGCTATTTGTTTTTTTGTTGTGTGCATTTTCCCTGTTTATTGTCTATGTGTCTCTCAGTTGTACTAAATGACCTCTGGAGATTACACCTGTCATATAAAGGCATTCCTACACATTCAATTTATGGTGCATGGTGTGGGTAACAGTGCTTAATACTACAGTACCATTACATTATTGCCATACAAACAATATGAGACTATTCCTGCCATATTCTCTAGCATATGCAGTACTTGCCTTGACCGATACAGGTTTTATACTAGCAATTAATTTACTACTACTTTTATTTTTATTTCATATGACAGTAAAAGCATGAGTATTACTGACCTGCCTCACATTGCAACCGCGCCAGGCGGCAGATGTGGGCCTCCTGGTTCGCGGCCTGCTCCGTTGCAGCTGTGGGGGACTTAAGAGGAATATTTAGCCAGACCTATGCATGATATACCTGAGCTGGCACTTATTACACACATACTGGGGTGATACTTACACATGTCTGGAACATACCCTGAAGTTCTAGCCTCTTAGAGACACTCCTCCAAGAGGTCCCCCTTCCGCTGCTTCAGGTCGGCATAGTGATGCCTGACCTGCTCACCAGTTTGGGGTATGCAAGTGGCACTGGTGAGGACGCGGGCAAGATGGTCCCAGGCCTCCAACTTATATTGGGAGCCCTGGTACTGACCCTGCAGCAGTCTCTGTGCATGGTCTTTAACTAGGAGTCCTGCTATGACTTTGGACTCCTGAAGCACCAGCACTGTGCCCGGAAGTGCACTCTTTCTCCCCTTACTGCCAAAGTGCCTGCAAGGGGAAGCTACAACCAGTTATGAGATGTATTCCCACCTCTTAGGTTCATAGATTCATAGGTAAGTACTAGGCTATCTGCCTGAGGGCATCTATAAGCCTAGCCAGAATGTGTTGGCTTTCACTGCCCCCTTAGATTAGTTCCCTGTGCCTCAGTCCAGCAGAGCCATTAGTTCCCTGTGCTTCTGTCCAGCAGAGCCACTGCAGTGATCCCCAGGGTAAATTTTCTTTTTCCCATCCATTAGTCAAGGTTTCTTTTGAAGAGTGTTAGTGAGGGGCTCTGCCTAATGTAGATTGGAATCCTGTTCCAAAGCATGGGGAGTCTCTGGGACAGAAATCTATCCCTCCAGCATGTCCTATTTGTCATTGTTGTGAGGTTTAGATCCCTACAGCATGTGGCTCTTGGGGATTTGTTTTTTTTTAAGGTGGAGCATGTCCATCAATTCTGGGTTGGACATGGCCTTGTATGTCAGGCAGAGCTGACCTCTGAGTAAGCGGTATGCAACCAAGTACAGCTGGAGTTTCTTCAGTCGGGCTGCATAGGGCATATGTTTGAGGCCAGTAATCCTCTTAGTGAGGTACTTCTGTGGTCTTTCCAGCTGTTGCAGGTGTTTGGTAAGGTACATCCCAAATGGGGCATTGTACTCTATTATGGGTCTGTTGAGTGATGAGTAGAGGGCAACAATAACCTCTTTTGTACTAGATGCGAACCCTTTTGTGATTAGGTGGGCCACATAGAAGGATTTTCTAACCACCTTGGCAATATGATTATCAAAGGAGAGATTACTATCTACTTGGGTCCCCAGATCCCTTATTACATTTTCTGTAATTAGAGGACTACCACATATGTAGTAGTTCGTGGGTACTTTGTTTTTTCCAAAGGGGATGACTATGCACTTTTTGGCATTTAGCTTGAGGCCATGATTTTGACACCAGGTATCCGTCTCAGTGAGACCCTTCTGGAGGATGTCTCTAGCAGCTGGAGAGTCAATTATGGCCCCCAGTTTGCAGTTGTCTGTGAACTTGGTCAGCCATAGTCTTCCTGTGCTTGCCTGTACCTCTGAGAAGTATATACCAAATAGGAGGGGTCCCAGGACTGAGCCCTGGGGGATGCCACTTGTAACTGGTTTAGAGTTGGACCTAGAGCCTGCAACTCTCACCATGTGGGTTCTATCCGTGAGCCAATTGGCAAGCCATTTCGTGATGTAGGAGTTTATGTTCAGGCTGGTGAGCTTGCCTATAATACCAGAATGGAGAATGGTGTTGAAAGCCTTTGCAAGGTCTAGGTAGGCTGTGTGGATCTCCTTTCCATCATCTAAAGCCTGGGTAACTGTCTCAAAGAAGTCCACCAGGTTTAGGAGGCATGATCTGCCCTTAAAAAAGCCAAACTGGGTAGGGTCCAATGTTTGAAGGTTCCCAATGTCTCTGTTAATGAATTCCATGATGATGTGCTCCATAGCCTTGCAGACCAGGCTAGTCAGGCTTATAGGGCAATAGTTCCCGGAATCCATTGTGGATCCACCTTTGTGGAATGGGATAACTGTTGCTGTGCACCAATCTATGGGTATGTAGCCTGTAGAAAGGCTGAGTTTGAACAGTGTGTTTAGGTGAGGGGTTAGTTCATTTAGGAGCTCGTGTAAGACACAGCCTGGGACATCGTCTGTTCCCATTGAAGCTGTATTTTTGGCTTTTGATAGGGCTCTTTTAACTTGTGTGTCAGTGATTGTCAGGGCACTACATTCTTCTGGTATG
This sequence comes from Protopterus annectens, assembly GCF_019279795.1. Lineage (NCBI taxonomy): Eukaryota > Metazoa > Chordata > Ceratodontiformes > Protopteridae > Protopterus > Protopterus annectens. Next base: position 390,151,898 of record NC_056733.1, read on the forward strand.
GTTATGGGCCCTTTAGGGGGTGAGGGGGGGGTGAAGTTTGCATTAAACCTGTCTGCCAGAATGTTGGCAATATCAGTTAGTTCAGTGTATTTTGTGCCATTCTGCACTAACACAGAGCAGATCTGACAGTTTCCACTTAGGTTCTTGACATAGCTAAAGAATGCTTTGTGGTTATCTCTGGAGTCCTTGGCAATTTTTCTTTCGAAGCTAGCCTTGAATGATTTTATGAGGGATCATAGTTTCTTGCTGATACTGATCAGGGATGTCTTTCCTTCTTGAGATTTTACTCTTTTCTGCACTAGTTTCCTCCTTCTATTGTATAGCTTGTTTATGGCAGGGGTCCACTAGACTGGTTTCCTTTTCTTGGAGGAGTGAGTCTTGGTTTTGCTTGGGATAGCACGGTCCATGCATTCTTGCAGGTGCTCATAGAGTGCCTTTGTAAGGGTTCAGCAGCTTGGACAGTGTTATCCTTTAGCATGAGGGCTGTGAACCTTTCCACCTCAGTCTTAAGTAACGTGAAGTTTGCTTTTTGTTAGAAAAATATGTATTTGAATATATATGAAATACTAGTTTAAAAACAAAGTAGTATGTAATGCATTTTATTCTATTAATCATATAACAGAAAGGATAAATTCATGTGTAAATGCAAGTAGTTTTGAAACTGCAGTGTGGCTTGTAGCAAATTGACCTCCGACCTTGGCAGTTGCTTGCTTAGCAAGTTTTAATGTTTATGCTTTTCACAAATGATTATCTGCTGGGTCAGGAAATTAAATGTGTGAAATAATGAAATCTTGTGCTCTTTCCTGCTGGGATGATTTGGCCTTGTATATGTGTTATTAAGATAGCATGCAGCTGGTGGGAAAGTGTAGCAATGAACAAAGATGTGTATTAAAAGACTGAATCTGCTATTGTATTCGAACTGATGTGAAACCTTGAAGAAGTAACTTTACAGAAAGACATTATGTCTGACCAGGTGGATAGCAAGGCCGTATTGTTACCAGAGGAAAACTTTTTTAAAATATACAGCATCAGCAGTTTTTATGAATAGAGGACTGTAAGCTAAAGTGATGTAGATGCCCTGTGACATACCACGTCAGTAAGGCGGGCACAACTTGAATGTAAAGAGTATAAAATCTGTACACTTCCTGTTTCATGTTAGACAAAATTCTGTACTTGTACGTTTTTTGCCTCCTGGTGTATACTAGTAAACTTTTTAACCTGAACCTCCAGTGTATTGAATTCTTAATTTTATTTAACAGTTTGGTCCTTCTTAGCCGGAATTCCCTCGGACAGCTGCAGATCAGAGTCTACCGGTGGTTGAATACTGCGAGGAGAAGTTACGAAACGGTTCTTCTTGGATGAAAAGACCTCCGACTGAATTGTCGTTTAAAGAGGCTGGCCACTTTCTGATCTGTGGCCGAAGAGCGGATACTGGACAACTCAATACCAGAGGCTCAGGTAGGAAGATTTTGCCTTTTTTCTGTTTTAGATCAGGGACTAGGTTACAGTAAATATTGTTGTCAAGATTTGTTATGCAGATCAGGGACAAAAGGAATTACTGTATATTTGGTCATAGATCAGGGTAACAGAATAAGGTAGGCAGTTATTCTAGATAAACTGTGAAAAGGAACTGAGAACTTGATATCACGTGATAAGAAGGGTTACGTAACATTTTCTTTTACCATGGGAAATCAGTGCACTAAAACATCACGAGATCTGCCCCTAACCGAAGACGCGAAATGCATGCAATCACAACGTTCCGATAACGTTAGGTATTATACGAAATGGGTTAACAAATATGAATTTGATGGTAAATGAGATAAAACTTCACTAGTTAAACTCCTTAAGCAACTTAAATTCGATGCGGGAGGTCAGGCAAAAAAGCAACGCCAATTAGGTATTCCTCAGGCACACAGGTGGATTGAGGAAGCAAATCGTAGAGAACAGAAGATTAAAAATTCGAAAACATTATTTTTAGACAAAGAAGATAATAACTTAGTAATAGCAACAGCTCCTCCTCCTCCCTTGCCCCCTCCTTTACCCTTTTCTGGATATGAAGCGAGTGGACAAGCTGGTCCGCCTCCGCGTTATCCTGAAGTCTCAGCAAGACCACAACAATTTGTTATAGATCATATTGAAACTAGGTCCTGGACACGTAAAATACATAGGGATGCAGAATCATATCAAACAGAAAGAAACCTACAGGATGAGAGTGAGGAAGAAATATGCCCACTTATAGAGGTTCCAAATCCTCAGGCAGGACAGGAAGGGCAGGACCCAACACTCTTGGTATATAGACCATGGACACCGGAGGATATCCGGAAAGCTACTGAGGGAATCCCCCATCCGAAAGTTAATTTTACGAAATTTTTAGAAGATTTACAAGGCATGAGGTTGAGTTACCACTTGAATGGGGAAGAAGTAGAAAAAGTAGTAAGACAAATTATAGGTCCAGATTGGCACATGATTTGTGGCACCTGGAATCCTCGTAATGCAGAGCTCAAACCACTCCCACATAGTGACGCAGAATTAGACAACAGAGTGAAAGGTCTTACAGACCGAATCTCTGAGAAATGGAAACCTAGAGCAGACTGGACTTGCATTAATCAATGCATACAACAGGAAAATGAAACAGTAGATGGATATTATGCTAGATTATTGGAATGTTTTAATAATCATAGCGGTATGACGGTTCCTGAAAACCAAACGAATGATTCCCCGTATGAACAACAATTGAAAAATGCATTTTTGAAAGGTTGCATTGCACCTATTAGTAGCTTCATTACAAAGCATATGATAGACCATCGAACAGGTAGGCTACAAGCCTTACTTGAATATGCTAGACATGCTGAAAGACACTTTAATAGCAAAAAGAAAAAGAAGGCACAAGTCTTCACTGCTGAAGACGGAGCTGAAGTATTTGTGTTACAGTCAGATAAAAATGGCAAGAAGAATGCCCAGGGAAATAAACAGTCAGACAAATGATCAGAAGATTTTGAAGAGAGGAAAAAGAGAGGTGAATGCTTCAAGTGCGGGAAAAAGGGACATCTAGCAAGGGATTGTAAGCAGAACAAAAAGGTAATTACAGAAGATAAGGGAGATGAGGACTGACTATATGATAGTGAAGATACATCATGTGAAAGTCAGAAGTCATCAGGAGAAGTTAATGAACAGAAAACAAATATAAACGTGATAGAAGGAATAGAGGAAGTGCAAGTAGATATGGAGAATGAAGAAAGTGAAATTTTGGATTTAGCATTATTGAGCCTAGAGCTCTACTTAGCAGATAGGAAACCGGAAGTTACACTTCTGGTGGAGGGAAGGGAAGTCAAATTCCTGTGTGACTCAGGAGCATCACGGACCCTGATACACCCCTCCAAGTTACCAGAATATTCCAAATCACCTGATTATATACTGGTAAAAGCCGCAAACGGACAGCTATACAGCGAACCACTTTCCCATGATATAGCAATAACTGACCCTGTTTCAGGTATGACCCAAAGAAGTAAAATTGTTGTTTCTGCTAAGTGTCGAGTGAACCTATTGGGCAGGGACCTTATGCAGATATTTGGCATAGCAGTAGTTCCAACTGTACAAGGTATGGAGGCGCAGAGACAAATGGATACCTTTGTAGTGCGATCGGAGGGTGAAACTTTTTACTGGTACAGCCAGGGCCTAGTCACGACTGGTCCAGGGGCAGTAACCGAGGAACTGATGAATGTAGCCATCAGTAAAGCCCCCTCCCTCGACACTGATCGCCAGCATTTGTTACACTGTACTCTATACTACTGTACTACGCCAGGACCTGATAGAGAGTATGAGCAAGAATTGTTCAGAAATCGGGCAACTAGATTGGTTTTACGTACTTTGTACTGGGATACTGAGGGGAACAGTGTAGTTAGCTGTTCATTACGTCAAGAATTCCTTGCATTATATAGATCAAATCAATTACCACATGTCAGCTTGACAAAGAACAAAAATGTAAACTGGGCAGACTTAGGAGAAAAGGTAACAAGATGGGAAAAACAGACTGACTTAGAACTGTCAGAACAAGGGATACAGAAACAAAAATTGAATTGGTTAACACAGACACATCCAGCTGTACACTTGCAATCTAGCGAGGACAGCTGATTAGCATTTTTATTAGAAGAAGAAGAAGAAGAAAAAGCCTTATGTGAAATTCCAACGACTCTTTGGTCAACAGGAAAGTCAGATGTAGGACTTATTCGAACAGCAGGACCAGTTACAATTACACCAAAATCAGCATTTAGACCACAGAAAAGACAATACCCTTTGAGAAAAGATGCAGAAATAGGAATCAAGCCTATAATAGCAGCATTACTCAAAGAAGGAGTACTGATAGAATCTCCTGATTCACCATGTAATGCACCCCTATTTCCTGTTAAAAAAGCAAACGGGGAATGGTGGATGGTTCAAGATTTACAAGCTGTGAACAATGCAGTAATACCTAGAGCACCTACGGTGCCAGTTCCACATACTTTGTTAAATGATTTAAAACCACAACAGAAGTATTTTTCTGTGGAAGATATCAGCAATGCTTTCTTCTCGATACCTATACATCCAGACAGTCAATATTGGTTTGCATTTACATTTCAGGGGAAAAGGTATACATATACTCGACTACCACAGGGATATTGTGAGAGCCCAACAATATTTGCACAAGAAATGGCTAACAACCTGGCTGGGTTTACCCCACTGGGAGGTAGTCAGATTCTACTTTACGTAGATGACATCTTGCTGGCAGCCCCCACCCAGCAATAATGCAGGGAGGATACTATAGCGTTATTGAAGTTTTTAGCAACACAGGGACATAAAGTAAATAAAAGTAAGTTACAACTTTGGAAAAAACAAGTTAGATACCTAGGATATGTGATATCCAACGAAGGTAGAATATTAGACGAAGAAAGAAAAACAGCGATTTTGCAAGCACCCAAACCAGCAACCAAGAAGGAAATGATGTCTTTCTTGGGTACAACTAATTTCTGTCGGAGCTGGATACCAAATTATGCTTTGGAATCTGCTCCACTGACTGACTTGATATATAAGACACCAATGGCAGCACAAGATATTTTACAATGGACACCTGAAGCAGAAACAGCTTTCTGCAGGTTGAAGCAGTTGATAGCTTCTTCATTAGTTTTAGGACTCCCAAATTATCACAAATGGTTCTTTCAGACCATAGACTGCAAGCAGGGATATATGACGTCAGTGCTGACGCAACAACATGGGGATAAGCAACGCCCCATAGCCTACTATTCATCGCAGTTAGACCCAGTGGCATGATCTTTGCCTCACTGTGTACAGACAGTAGTTGCAGCTGCAATGGCAGTACAGGCTTCGGCCTCAGTGGTGTTATTCCACCCTCTCACATTGAGAGTACCTCATGCAGTCACAATAATTCTACTGCAAGAAAAAGTAGCATATCTCTCTCCTGCTAGACATATTTCATGTATGACTATACTGCTGAGCCAACCTCATATGACAATTGAACGATGTACGACATTAAATCCATCAACATTACTTCCAACTCCTGCGGATGGCACACAGCACAGCTGCCTGCAGGAAATTGAACAATTAGCCTTGCCTAGACAAGACCTTACAGATATGCCCTTGGATAATGCCGAGGTGACATATTACGTGGACGGCTCATGCAGATGGGGCCCTACAGGGAAGAATCTAGTGGGGTATGCAGTAGTTACAGACACTGAAATTCTAGAAGCCCAACCCTTACCACATAACTTATCTGCACAAGCAGCAGAATTGATAGCTTTGGCACGGGCATGTTCTTTAGCAAAAGACAAATGTGTGAACATATATACTGACAGTCAGTATGCTTTCTCTACAGTACATGTATTTGCACAACAATGGAAAAATAGAGGAATGATAACATCTAGTGGAAAACCTATTAATCATGCGCAATTTATTTTGGAATTATTAGAATCTATTCAGTTACCTACCAAAGTAGCTATTTGTAAATGTGTAGCTCATACAAAACAACAGGATAAGATTTCAAAAGGCAATGCACGAGCTGATGCAGCTGCAAAACAAGCAGCCTCAGACTCAGAAATTTTACTTTTGAATGAGGAATTACAACCCTCTGAGGTTTTAGATTTAGACATGTTAAAAACAATGCAGACGCTTACTACAAAAGCAGAAAAACAAAAATGGGAAAAACGAGGTGCAATTCTTGAAAATGGACTGTACATTTCCAAAGAGAAAAAAACGATATTGCCATCTAATTTATTTAGATATGCAGCTTTGTTGAGCCATGGGCAGTGCCATGTCTCAACAGGGGGGATGGTACAGTTAGTAAACCGAATATTCCAAACATATGGATTCACAAATTATACAAAAACATTTTGTGCAGTTTGTCATACTTGTAACAAGCATCATACACAAGGGGCATTTAAAACCAAGCAAGGAAGTTTTCCTATACCACCGTATCCGTTCCATACTATTTGTATGGATTTCATAGAATTAAATAAGTGTGAAGGGAAAAAGTTTTGTTTAGTCATTGTAGATATGTTTTCTAAATGGGTAGAAGCTTTTCCAACCAAAAATCTGGATGCAGCAACAGTGGCGAAAGCCCTAATAAAAGAAATAATCCCTAGATTTGGCATTCCGGAAAGGATTTATAGTGACAACGGCACACATTTTGTGAACCAGACAATCCAACAACTTGGGAGATTTTTTGGTATCTCCTTGAAGAACCATTGCACCTACCACCCACAGTCAGCAGGACTGGTGGAAAGGTACAATGGGACCCTTAAGAGTAAACTTAGGAAGCTAATTGAGGGAACTCAGAAGAATTGGATATACTGTTTGCCTTTAGCACTGCTGAGTATGAGAACAGTTCCAAATATGAAGGGTTTGACTCCCTTTGAAATGATTTTTGGGAGAGCATATTATGTGCCTCAGTGGAAAGCTCTCATGCCCGCAGAACAAGAGGCTGACAGTTCATTAGCTAGTTATATGAGGAAACTGTTAACAAATAAATCTGTTTTGCAGTTTAACTCTTTTTCAGATAAGGAACAGACCAGACCGGTGGAAGCAGTTTTGGCCCCCGGGACGTGGGTTTGGCTGAAAGTGACAAAAAGAAAGAATTGGGTGAGTCCAAAGTGGGAAGGACCATACCAGGTACTGTTGGCAACGCCTACTGCAGTCAGAGTGGCTGAGAGGACGTCCTGGGTTCAATTGACACACTGCAAACTGGTAAAGAACTTTCAACTTGATAAAAACTTTGTGACTGATATACAACAAGGGCAAGATGGCCAAAAACAAAGTGAATAGAAATTTAGAACAACCCCAGAGATGTTGCATGATCATTTTGCTGAGTATACATTTATTGACTATAATTGTGACAGTTTTCCTCTTGTTGTGGTTTTTCCTACACTCAACCACACAAGTGAAAGTGGGAAGGTGTGACGAAACGTCTATAGACTGGCATCCAAATTTTAACACATACCTAGCCATGAAGCGTGTATATGCAGAGACTATAAACATTTCAAATTGCTGGGTTTGTACAGCTATACCAACAGCATATGGAGGACTGATAATGTCCGCTGTCTCCTTGGGGGTAAATGAGACTTGGGAAAATTTACTCTTCGATACAGGAACTGTGAGATCACAGGACAAAATAGCTTTATTTTTACCTGTCACACAAAAAGGAATTGTATGTTTTTACAAAAATGATACTCTCCAGGTGGGCTGGAGCAATTGTAATATAACAATATCTTACCGGTGTTATATTAAGAATAGTAATGGCAATATTCTTTGCAATACTAATTATGACTCATATTTGAACTCACTGAAAACAACCATGAATGACATTCGCAAGAATCCTGTTTTGTTTAAACAATTGTCAGTTATAGATCAGAAAATGTTTCATGCAGGGTTAATGCGTATTGGTACTAAAGTAGAAAACTGTTATTTTATTTGTGGGAAAAAAGCATATAAATGGTTACATGAAAATTGGTCCAGCAGTTGTTTTTTGGGTTATCTGGTTCCGGCAATAAGCCATTCTGCAGAATTACCTTTGGGTAAAATACGAAACGTGAGAGAAGTAGCTCGGAAACCTGGAGGTCCAGTCGAGAAACCCGTAAATCCAGTTGGACGGATCGAAGCTGGCTGGAAAGACCATAATAACGTGAAAGACAAAATTAAATTGACTCATATGGACCTGAGTGACAGTGTTATATCTTGGGCAGGGATATTCCCAGCATATGGAGCAGTCAAATCGATCTGGGAGCTGAGGAAGTTGTCAAAACTTCTCGAAGTAATGAGCAATGCAACTTTCTCTGCCCTAGAACTGGTGACTGATGAACTGAATTCAATGAGAACTGTTGTGCTACAAAATCAAATGGCTCTTGACTTCACCCTAGCGAGAGGTGGTAATGCGGCGCTTATCAAAGAAGAATGCTGTGTGTACATACCAGACAATAGGCATGAAATTAACAACCACCTAGAGGTAATTCAGCAAGTATCAGCCGTGACTGAACCAGGCCCAAACCCACTGACGAACTTTTTCCAGAATCTGTTTGGGGGGTGGGGTTCCATCCTAATGAATATTCTGATTGCCATGTGTGTGGGTATACTCCTAATAGGAGCATGTGTTTGTTGTGGAATTCCCTGCATGAAAAGACTAATCAAAGATTTTATTGATGTATCTGTTACTGAAACTTTGTACCAAGATATTAAGCTTGAAAGATTGATCTCAGATGACATTTTTCCTGAAGTATAGATTGAATGACTCACCTAGCTGAAAATCCTTAGTGGAAGAGGTTGGGAGATTAAATGATATTATACATACTTCAAAATAGAATAAAAAGTATTAATGGGGGGAAAATGTTAGAAAAATATGTATTTGAATATATATGAAATACTAGTTTAAAAACAAAGTAGTATGTAATGCATTTTATTCTATTAATCATATAACAGAAAGGATAAATTCATGTGTAAATGCAAGTAGTTTTGAAACTGCAGTGTGGCTTGTAGCAAACTGACCTCCGACCCTGGCAGTTGCTTGCTTAGCAAGTTTTAATGTTTATGCTTTTAACAAATGATTATCTGCTGGGTCAGGAAATTAAATGTGTGAAATAATGAAATCTGCTCTTTCCTGCTGGGATGATTTGGCCTTGTATATGTGTTACTAAGATAGCATGCAGCTGGTGGGAAAGTGTAACAGTGAACAAAGATGTGTATTAAAAGACTGAATCTGCTATTGTATTCGAACTTCGAACTGATGTGAAACCTTGAAGAAGTAACTTTACAGAAAGACATTATGTCTGACCAGGTGGATAGCAAGGCCGTATTGTTACCAGAGGAAAACTTTTTTAAAATATACAGCATCAGCAGTTTTTATGAATAGAGGACTGTAAGCTAAAGTGATGTAGATGCCCTGTGACATACCACGTCAGTAAGGTGGGCACAACTTGAATGTAAAGAGTATAAAATCTGTACACTTCCAGTTTCATGTTAGACAAAATTCTGTACTTGTACGTTTTTTGCCTCCTGGTGTACACTAATAAACTTTTTAACCTGAACCTCCAGTGTATTGAATTCTTAATTTTATTTAACACTTTTGAAAAGTTTTTCATGGTGGTTTCCTTGATTGGGGGTGAGGGCGTAATGTGGATATCCAAAGTGATTAGTCTATGGTCTGATCTAACCAGCGAGGGTTTGACCTCCGGTGTAGAACACTGGTAGCCCATGTTGGTGATGACCAAATCCAATATGTTGTCACATCTGGTGGGGGTGTTGACCAGTTGATCCAGGGCATTTGAGTTTATAAATTCTAGGAAGCGTTGGGCAAGGGAGTTAGTACTTGAGTAGTTCTCCCAGTTAATGTTTGGGTAATTGAAATCACCCAATATTAGGGCGTTTGGTAGGACCTTCATATTTTCCAGTGTCTCCAGAAATGCGGAATAGGGGTCCTGGGTCATGGTGGGTGATCTGTAGCAAGCTACAATTTAAATTGCAGTTTTGCCCATTGTTAGTTGCACATGGATGATCTCTGAGGCATTGTGCTGTGCCACTAACGTGGAGGTGTGGGTAGCCTTGATGAATATGGATACACCCCAATCTTTTGTGTTTCAGTCCAGGTTCTGTGGCCGAAAAGTATGATATGAGTCAGGGGTGTAGCTAGGATTTTCAAATTTGTACTCAAAGCTCTCATACTGCTACCCACCTCCCCAGCCAAGCTACGGCCATTCTCGTAATTCATGGTTCGCTCTTTTAGTGTCGATGAAGAGGCATTCACTGTAATGCCTCTTCAGTAATAGAATATAAATTCACTCAAACTCGGTTCCTTGAATTGAAAATTAACCTGAAATGTCAGTTCTTTGAAAAATGCAGCATGGTAGTTGGGGTAGAGAATTTATGCTTTTGTTTTCTGTAACTAAGGTACAGGTTTTGAGCTTGAGTAAATTACTAACCACCTGCTACCCCTAACTAGGATGTTTCATTCACACACACCCCTACCTACCTCTTAGTGCAAGAAATATGGACAAAGCCTAAATTAAACAGGGACAGATATTAAATAATGCTCTCGTGAACTTAGAAAGTTGCCAGAACAGGATTTGTGCTAGTATGAGAATGTTGCTAGAATAACAGGATTTGTGCTAGTATGAATTTTTCTAAAGGACATGGAGTCTGAAACTCAGATGTCTGTCATTATTTAGCAACTTCAGCCTTCAATAATTTTCTAGAAAATCACAAAATGTATGAGGAACAGACAAAAAATATGGGGCAAAAATCTGGACTTTCTGCAAAATTTGGACAGTTGAGAGGTATGCTACCTACCTACCTAACACACACACACACACCTCTCAACCTCTTAGAGCAACAAACTCAAATAAAACTGAGGCAAAGGCCCAAAAATAAGGACATTTTTTTTAAATATTGCTCTTATAAACTTAGAAAAGATAATAGAATAGTAGTAGGTCTTGCATTAGTACGAATTTTCTGAAAGGCATGAAATCTGAAACTCAAATATCTGCCATTATTTTTTAACTTCAGTCTAACAATTTGCCACTAATTTGCCAGAAAACTGCAATTTTATGAAAAACTGACCAAAAATGTGATGCAAAAATATAAAATTGCCAGACAATACAGCTGTGAACCTGTCAAAGAAGGGACACCATTTTAATATGAGCACAGTTAACTTAGAGCAGCAAACAAAATTAGAGAATCGACATGCATTTCTGAAATAAAAGTAATGTATAACTCTGATCATTACAGTTATTTATAAAAGTAAACCCTCCACGTTTTCTTCCAAAATTGCTATTTTGCAGAGAGATTATTAGGAGGAGAGCAACATTTTGAGCCAAAATTGAGGACAGTTGAGAGGTTTGGATATTCCTAATTCTATAAAGCGATTTATTTGCACATACCTCTCAACCTCTTAATGCAGGAAATCTGGACAAGGCCAAATATATTGGGGGAACATACAAACAGTACTAAAAATTGACCTTGTATAAACTTAAGACAGTTGATAGAATATCAGGTCTTGCTTTAGCATGCATTTTTCTAAAGATTATGACGTCTGAAACTTAACGTCGGTCATTATTTAGTGACTTCATTCCTAAATGATTTGCTAGAAAAGTTTTATTTTGCATTTTACAGCATGAACACCAATAAATATCTGCTAAACAAAGCAATGCAGTCTCACGATGAAACTAGACTTAGCATTAAAACTTCTCTGCCCTTGAAACTCACATTCATTGAGACAGCATTGAAACCCACATTCAAAGAAAATACATTTTGCCAGTGGCAGATAAAGTAACTTTGGGCTGTTTTCAAATCATAGGCCCCTTGCACATGAAACATACACATGCTCTTTGATATACCTTCTATCATAAAAGTCTACTCAAACTTCTACAGTCCACCAGTAGCAGTAAATATGCACAATCTCTGAACTAGTAAAAGCCATCTACATAATTCCACATTAGAGAAATCTGTAACTAATGAAGAGGCTGCTGCTAGCAAACAACTTTATATTTCATGGTTTCATCTACAAATAATGTGCCTGTTGCCCTTGAGGAATAAATTGCCTATGTTGCATTAAAAACAATGATACGCTAGTAATATTGCAATAGGGAATGGATGGCAAACTGATAGGTTCATAGTTGCTACTAGATATCTTTGCCAAAACGGACTACAGCATCCACCCCCCTTTACAACATAGTACAGTATTAGCAATGCATCTACCTATTGTGGGAGAAGAACCCACAGCCTTCTGCATCAAAAGCAAGTACACTACCTGTTGTGCTATTAACAGTACAAGCAGACTCAGTATAAACAGCACTAAACTTAAGTTCCCCTGCAGCTCTCAGCTCCTTGTAAAATGTTGACACTCAGCTGTATCTCTGAACTTTGCAGCACAAGAAATCTGGAAAAAGCCAACATTTATTGGGGGGGGGGCAAAAGCCCAAAAAACAGGGACACATTTTAAACATTGCTTGTATAATTTTGGAAAGTTGCTAGAATAAAATGCTGCATTTTCACCATGCATGTCTTGAACCCAGAAACATATGCACTATAGTCAGTGCAACATACCACTATGCTAAATCAGCAGTTTGAAAAATAGGAAGACAAACTTAATGGCTATCATTTAGATAGCTCTCAACCTCTTAGCACAAAAAACCTGGACAAACAAAGCCAATAATGAGGGAATACAAGTTCAGTTCTCACTTCACACCTTAGCACAAACAACCTGGACAAACAATAAAAACAATAATGGGAGAAATACAACTTCAGTTCTCACCATAGCTCACAACCATTAGAAAAGCAAATCTGAACAAAGTTCAGAAATGGTGGTGGTTAGGGACTTTAGGCTTTTCTTACCCTGAAGCAAAGGTACAGGGTTTGAGCCTGAACACCTATAACCAGCAGGTGTATTATGTGGGGGCATTTACACACACACACACACACACACTGCCATTTGCCATCAGATCAAACTACTAAACTGCCATTTGCCATCAGATCAAACTACTAAACTGCCATTTGCCATCAGATCAAACTACTAAACTGCCATTTGCCATCAGATCAAACTACTAAACTGCCATTTGCCATCAGATCAAACTACTAAACTGCCATCACACTTCAACTGCCATCAGTTCAAACTAAACTGCCATTTGCGATTGTGCTGGACACACACAATATCTGCGCTTGCATGCACACACTTACTTCAATTGATTGCCTCAATGATAATCCTCTGTTCATTGCGCTTGCATTGCCTTCCATTTGTGAACGCTCTCCTCTGTTGGTTGTGCCTCAATAATCCTCTGTTCATTGCGCTTGCACTGCCTTCCATTTGTGAATGCTTGTTTCCCGCTCGCAGCCAGCTGGACATGATGTGAGCTCACTTCCGACTGACTGGTATCCTCCTTAAAGGAGCCAACACCTCCGTAAATGTACGTACGTTTTTTTTTTTTTTTTTCAAAAATGCTACCCCTCCTTCTAAAAAAGTTGTACTGAAATCAGTACAGTGCGTATGCCTCCCGACGTCCCTGATATGAGTTATAGCCTGGTAGTGCTGGGGTGCTCTCTGGAGCCTTAAACCAGGTTTCTGTTACTGCACAGATATTTATGTTCTCCATACTGAGGAGTGCCATGAGTGCATGCATTTTGAGGTTTAGACTTTTGGCGTTGAGTAGCATTACCCTCAGTTTTTGGTTACTTGTGCTATTTATTGTGGTGGGTTTGTCTTTTGATCCTTGCCTAAAAAAGGGACTATGGGGGCGGCAAAAGCCTTGGCCAGTATTCAAAAGCCTAAGGGTGACAGGTGCAAGCCATCTCTTGCGAAGCAACATGGCTTATCGAGCATGTCATCCCAGGTGGACAGATACTGGATCCCCTTTGAATGACACCAGAAACTTAGCCAATTGTTGAAATTGATTATTTTGTCTTTATACTGCGGCATCATTCTTGGTGAGGGCAGGATGCTACTCAGGGTCAGGGTCATACCGGCCTGGGTTACGTGATCAGAGAGCTCTTCCATGTTTCTTTTCATGTAGTCCAGGGAGGTACATCTCAGGTCATTCACACCAACAATGACAATGACAGAGTCGTATTTGTACTTGTTCTGGTGTGACCTGAGTACTCGTGTTATGTGGCAGATCCTGGCACCTGACAGGCAGCTAACTGTAACCTTCTCCTTGTCCAGCCTAGTTAGTGGGACATCAGTGTGCCTGACTATAGAGTCGCCTATTACTAGTGTGTTGGGTATGTTATTTTGCTTTAACAGCTGTGATTGCATGGCACACTGATTATGTGAAGTATGTGTTTCATGGTTTGTGATGGGGTGTGGAGGTTGTTTGGGTGTCTGCTTTGGAGGCCTCTGTAGCTTTTGCAGATTTTTATTTAGAGCTTCCAAGTATGTGTTCATGTATTTATGTGTGTTATTTGCCAGTGTTGGTTTAGTAGGTCTATATGAGACTGGTGGTGTGTTGCAAGTATTTTCCTTCTCCTCTTGACTGTCAGTTCCAGTCTTGGGTTGAGACAGCTTTGCCTCCAGTTTGGCTGTATAATTGCATCTCTTGCATATATTAGTGTTTGGTGGTAGGAGGAGAGGGTTGTCTGTGTACATGAGGCAGTTGTAACATTGCCTCAAAATTCCCAGATTCACCAGTTGGACTGGAGAGTACACCTGAAACTGCCCTTTGGACATGTCTGAATAGGAAAAGTGAGCTGTTTTACTGATTAGCTGCTAGGGACGAATAGAGAGCCTTGTCCTTCTGGACAGTATAGGGGGTCTAGTGCTAGGCTTAATTAGTGCTTGCTATGAGTTTTGAGCAAGTGCTTGGCTGTGAAATGAATGGTTTGAGTGCTTAAGTTGAACGTTTGTCTAGTTCCAATGGAAAAATTGAAGAGCAGACTTTGTGGAGCTGGGAATAGTTTAACCCTAGCTAACCGGCACTGCCCGGCACGCAAAACCACACAAATGCGTTTTTTATAGCAGGGAAATGAAAGAGATAGAAATTAGCCCAAAATGGCCAATAAATTACTAACTTCTGGGCTACAGCAAACAAGGCGCACAAATTTCAGAAAGAAACAACAAATAAGCAGGCACAATAAGCCTTTAACCAGAAATTCCCAGCTCAGAAGGGCAGAATCTAGCCTCTCCTCCCACAAGAGTGCATACTACAAACCTTCTTAATGTAAAATAACTGGCCTGAAGCCCAAGTGCTTAAACCAGAACTAATGTGCTTTTACAATAACAGACACTGAGACTTCAATCAGCAATTCCCAACTTAGAAGGATGTAAGCTACCTGTCCTGCCACAACAATGCAGTCTACAAACCTTCTTAATGTAAAACAACTGGTTTGATTGGGTTCAGGTAGGGCCAATTTCCCGCACTTTTCCATGATTGGCCAGTTTTGAAAAGGCTAAGCTATGGGCAAACCTGCTTACCTAAGGTTGGCATTGTTTAAAGGGGTATACCACTGGGCACAAAGAGTTAGCTGGTCTACACATTGCTCACACCTCCTAAGCTGGTCTGTGCAATGCTTAGCATTGCTTGCATTAGACCTTCATTATAATGCCTTTTTGGCATTGTGTTATTATTCATTACACCTTATATGTATGCCTGGTATCCATGATTGATGTGTACGTACACTCTGTGGGCTCCTTGAGTTTTATTGGGGACTAAAACATTCTATTATATTTACACCGCACTTCTGGGCTTACTGCTGTATTCCAGTTCACGTATTTATGTTATGTAGTGGGTTATGGCACATATGAATGTATACTGATGTCTTTCACAGGTTCAGTTTGGTTATACTATGGTGAAGACATGTTTACTACTACCTCATTCTTCTGTACTTCTGTGATAGCTTGGTGGATAACTTCTGGGGTTATGGTGTAAACGGTCCTGGGTTCGAGATCTGCATGGCTGTTTATTTTGTTGATGGGCAGAACAAGGGCTGTTGGATACAGAGTGAGTAAGGCACTTTTGAGCAGTTGTAATCGGGTTTGCATGATGGTAAGCACTGCTAACCTGCAGTTACATCTGCTTACAGAGAGTTAGCTTTAGAATTGCTTAGCCAGTGTAGGCATTGCTTACCACCTTGCAAACGGGCTTGAGGCCACTTACTAGTGCTTACATATGCTTACTACTGTTTATTTGTGCTTAGACCTGCTTACTAGTGCCTTATTCATTATGACATTGACACCTCACGTGCATTTACTGCAGTACTCCAGTTCATAAATATATGTTATTTAGTGGGTTATGCAACAAAAATATTGGTCATAATGTGCTTTGCCATGTAAACTAGAATGTGCTGCAGTGGGACTCGAACTGGGAATGCCTGCTCTTGAGACAAATGCTCTGCTCACTACACTATTGCTGTGCTGCTTCATTTGCCTATATCGTCCTTGTTATCCACTTCAGCCTTTTAAGCTGCTTTAACCATAGTTAAGCGATGGGCACACCCACGCACCTACGGTTAGCTTCAATTGGATTTAAAAAAAAAAAAATAGGGTTTCTTCATTTTATTACTACATTCTGTTGCTGTTATACACAAGGGGGACTGTTGATGGGGATATGCGGTCACCTGTGAGTAGTCTCGCTCAGTGCATACCCCTTTCTACTGTTCTACATTGCAGGGGCATGTTTATTCTGAGAGCTCTGCTCTCAGACATGCCCCCTGCACTCTTACATGCTCCATGTAAGCCTAGGAGCTTGGGCAGTGCACCTTATTAATATGTATGGCACACCACCGTCCTGCTCCTAAACGGTCATTTCCATGCAGGACTAAGCTAGTCTTGCATGGAAGTTTAGTAAATCTGGGGGTTTGTCTTATAAGTGGATTGTGCCAATATCATATATTCCTTAGGATTCCATTTGTAATTATCATTAGTTCTGAAATGAGTTTCTTGAAGGAAAACAATTTGAGCTTTGTTCAGTTTTAAATATTTCAGTAGATTTGATCTCTTGCTAGGATTGGTTAAGCCATTGGTATTTAAAGATAATAAAGTTAAATCCATCTTAGGTTATTTAGACTATGTATTTTTTGTTTTATTGTGACTATTAAACATTTTATTCTGATAACTATAAAGTATATGTTTGAGCTTTTAAAGGAAATTATCAGTTTTATACTTTTAAAGTAATGTTTTGGTCAGGCATAGTAAAAATTTTTTTGTGAAATAACAAATTTAAATTAATAAATGCCAACACAACTAAGATCCGCACTAGCCAGGGAATGAAAATCATTCCTAATCTGATAGATAAACCTAAGTCCATCAGATTATCACTCATACCTTGACAATCCGGAACATCTGAGCTCCATAAATTGAATTATCATATGGAGAATATTTGTAATAGGAATAAGCAATATTTATATTATTTTGAACAGATATAGTACTATCGTAGATTATAGAGAATTCTAATAGAATATAAATGTCTACTTATTGTATAAGCAATTAATATTTTCATGAAAGATAGATGACAAGCAATTCAATCATAGTAAAGTAGCATGTATCATATATAAAACCTCAATAAAAGATTATAGCACACAGTTATTTAACATATTCACCCTTATTGAAGTATTTCAAAACATATACTTAATATAAATGGATGGTAATAATATTTATACCTAATGTTTATAATACAATGTATTTTATTGGATATATCAGAAGTTATATTTCACTGTTTGCCAGCATTTAAGTAATCACTTTGTTGATAACTTACTTAAAGCACCAAGTTTGTTTTATGTGAGCATTGATGAAAGTTAGTGCATTTTAATTATCAGTGCATCCCTCTTCCCCCCATTTCCTACACATAATGATTTTCATATCTGTCATTTCTTATTATAAAATGAGTGAAATTACAGGTTAAAAACAACAAACTCACCTATTGTGATTAATGATTACAAGTTACCTTTCCATATTCAAAAAATGCCATTTTATGGCATATACTGAAAGTTTTTTAGATTTAAATGGCAACATTCTATTTTGTATAATCATCAAAGGTTAAACTGAGTGATTATTATCAATTTAATACTATTTGTTCAGAATGTGGTTGTTATAATCTGTCACATTCCTAATTCAGGCTTCTATTGTTTCACTTGAACAACTTTGTCAGTTTGATGTCAAGTATAAAACATTAGTTACCTTGGTAACATCTTAAGTATTATGTATGGTCAAGATGGGTTACAAAACCACAACTGAAGTTAACACAATTATATGACTTGTATGCACATTTACTTATATGAGAAAATCATTATGCTTCCCCTTGATGTTCAGTATAGTGTATGTCATTCATGATGAGTTAAAACAGTAGTGTTATTATACACAAGCCCATGTTATTAAACTGAGTGTCTATTGTCAATTTAGTACTATTTGTTCAGAATATGATTGTTACATTCTGTGACATTTCAAGTTCAGGCTTCTATTGTTTCTCTTGAACAACTTTGTCAGTTTGGTGTTATGTATAAACATTAGTTACCTTGGTAACCACTTAAGTATTACATATGGACAAAATGGGTTACAAAAACTACAATTCAAGTTAAAGGAATTACATGACTTGTTCAAAATCTGTATGATGTTGTGAATGTATGTTCTTGGAGCTTTTCTCCCCAAGCTTCCACTGAAAATGGACCTGTGCCCAGTCGGACTTTCCTGGTTATCAAATGTAAAATAAAATAAAATGAAATAAAATAAAATAAATTATGTCTATTTATTTATATAAGAAAATCATCATGCTTCCCCTTGATGTTCAATGTAGTGTATGTCATTTATGACAAGTTACGACAGTAGTGTTATTATATACAAGCCCATGTTATTAAATCCTGTCTTTAATATCTAAATTCAGCAGACTGCTTCATCTTATATGAAGATTATGTTTTATGTCTAGATTTACTAAAATCATACATTACATAACTATTGTGTGTTTTTTTTTTGGCTGTTGCTTAGTTATTTGAGAGACCACAAGCTGTAATGCTTATTCTTATTATTAGCTCCTTCCAAGCATGTTTATAGAGTCCATAGACTTTAAATTATGAGACCCTTCTAGTTTCTTATTTGTTATAAGTATATTTCCATCCTTACATACACACATATCAGTACGTCAAGCACGGGCAACAATGCCCATCCAGTTTTTCCAGAATACCATTCACTAGTTCATATGGTGTGTTTCCAGGCTGTTTTTGAAATATTTGTCCTGTTCCATTTTACCAGCCTGTTCCATGCAGTGGCCACTCTGCCAGTGAACCACTCAACACACCTTCCATTCTCACAGATATTTCCACAAAGGAAATCTGATGACTCTATCTGAGCACTTCCTGGCAACCCCAAACACCCCTAGAATCAGCTATCCCCATATGCCCAGCACGTCTGAGCAAGCTCACCTCCCAGACCACTGCAAAGGCTACTGCACAAGGCCAAGTGCTCTTAGTTTTTCACAATAACTCAGACTTCCACTCTTATGTAAGTCTTTAATGTGTTTGGACCAAAATTCATTTTAAATATAAAATTGTGTTTATTATTTATTTATTTGGTTATTATCAAGAATCAACTTAATGAGCTAAACAAAGTGTTGGGAGACCATCAATATGTGTACATGTGGTTTAAAACAGGCCTTTTATTATATATATATTTTTTAAACCAAAAACTTCATTGCCAAGAATCATTTCGGAGTCTCCTCAGAGCCGTTAAGCATTGTTGTCTCTCTGTCTCCATTACCATAGTAACCTGGGAGCATCTGTTTCTGTTAGTGTGTCTGTGTACTGCATACCAGAGGCTCGTGATGCACCTGAAGCAAAACTTCACTTCACTGCAACTTCAAACCTTAATTCTCTCCCTTGCAGTGAGGCAGCAGCCAGGAAAAGAACAGAGAGCAAACAGATAAAAAAAAAAAAAAACTCCCAACAAGCCACCATAACAAGAGATAACATATTCTTCCAGCCTTCCCATGTGTCACCCAGAATAAACAAACTATACTCTGCCAAAATATCCCAAATCACAATTTTATCCACCCCCTTCCCCTGGATCCAGGCTAACACACCAAATGTCTCTTCTAATACACAAGTATCAGTAAACCTCAATCACAAGCTGCAACCCACAGCTTCCCAGAGATGAAAACGGCAACATACAACAGCTGCCAGACACAGCTGCATCCACACACACCATGTCAGGCTTAATAAAACAGCACTTGAAGCTATGATACCTGCCATAATTGATATTAACTATGCTTAGACAGAATAATAATGACATTTGTACTAACTGCCACCCATGGCTGCATCAACGCACACCATATCAGGATTGATCAAACAGCACTCGAAGCTATGATACCTGCCATAATTGATATTAACCATATTTAGACAGAATAATGATGACATTTGTACTAAGAACTTGCTACTATTATTTAACCAGGATATACATGACATTTCTAAATCATGCTTTAACTGAAGAAGGCATTAGTCTCCATGACAGCATTTTTTTTCAAAACACTCTACTGTTACTGCTATTATATAGGATGTTAATTTGTTACATTTGAGTCTGAACTCTGATGAATGTTACCTTGTTGAATTAGTTAATTCTTCTTCTCTTTCAGCTGTTCCCATTAGGGGTCACCACAGCGGATCATCTGTTTCCATTTCTTCCTGTCCTATGCATCTTGCTCTGTCACACCAACCACCTGCATGTCCTCTCTCACCACATCCATAAACCTAATCTCAGGCCTTCCGCTTTTCCTCTTACCTGGAAGCTCCATCTTTAACAGCCTTTTCCCAATATACCCAGCATCCCTCCTCAGCACATGTCCAAACCAACGCAATCTCACCTCTGTGGCTTTGTCTCCAAACTGTCCAACTTGAGATGACCCTCTAATATACTGATTTCTAATCCTGTCCATCCTCGTCACACCCAGTGCAAATCTTAACATCTTTAACTCTGCCACGTACAGCTCTGACTCTTGCCTTTTTGTCAATGTCACCATCTCCAACCCAAATAACATAGCTGGACTCACTACCCTCTTGTAGACCTTCCCTTTCACTCTTACTGGTACCCGTCTGTCACAAATCACTCCTGACACTCTTCTCCACCCATTCCATCCTGCCTGTACTCTCTTCTTTACCTCTCTTCCACACTCACCATTACTCTGAACTGTTGATCCCAAGTACTTAAACTCATCCACCTTCGCCAACTCTACTCCCTGCATCCTCACCATTCCTCTATCCTCCCTCTCATTCACACACATATATTCTGTCTTAGTCCTGCTGACCTTCATTCCTCTCCTCTCTAGAGCATATCTCCACCTCTCTGGGGTGTCCTCAACTTGGTCCCTACTCTCACTACAGATCACAATGTCATCTACAAACATCATAATCCAAGGGGCCTCCTGTCTGATCTCGTCTGACAACCTGTCCATCACCACTGCAAACAAGAAAGTTGAATTAGTTAATTAATTAAGCAAAAACAATGAAAAATGAACAAGGTAAGTATTCACTGAGTTCAAGTAGGGGGAATAGAAACTTCTATGTTTGTAATATGTTGCTTTGTTTTGCTTATATATAATGTAAATAGTAACCCATCTTGACCTACCTTTGTTTGTGAGGAATTATTGGACTCTTTGAACATTCTGAATAAATCATTACTGTTTCTCAGTTTTTAAGAAACCCTCATTTTTCTAAATAAAACATATGACAAGTGATGTACCATATCAGCTGATAATTTGAGAGATGTAGTTGTAAGAGTTATTGTTTTGGGACAGCTATCTTGGAATCAGTTTTCTGTTTCTTCTTTCTAGCATCAGTCCAAGGATTTGTTTCTTTTATTCTTTTAAGAGTAGGGGCCATCCATTCCATTTTTCTGGGATAGACACTCCCTGGGATTCAGCAAGCAGCTGTGCAGTAATAAGTTATTCCTGTATGGCAGGGACTGTTCCAGTACAGCACGGCAGTTCACCTTGCATATTCATGAAGACACACTGCCTGTGCTGTTAAACGGACATGGAGCTGTGTACGAGTGCAGGGGGTGTGTCTGAGAGCAGAGCTCTCACAATACACATGCCCCTGCACTTCAGAATTGACTTTTGGCAATTAAAATGAGCGAGAATGCTCATAAAACCCCCAACATGTCAGGAAAACAAAAGTGGCAAAGGCAAAAGGGACAAATGTCTCACCACTATATACCTCTCAACTGTACATTGTTTCACAGAATGCCCAGATTTTTTGGCTCATATTTTTGGTGTGTTCCTCCTAAAATCTGTACTTTCCTGGTAAATAGTTGAGGCTTGAAGTAATTAAATATTGACAAACATTTTAGTTTAAGACTACACATCCTCAGAAAATTCATGCTAATGCAAATATCTATTATTATATCAACTTTCTAAAAGTTTGTAAGAGCAATATTTAAAATCTGTCTCTATTTGTCCCTCCATCATTTTAGGGTTTGTCCAGATTTTGTGCTCAAAAAGGTTGAAAGGTATGCCCACCACGAAGCAGAAAGCTGATAAAAGTACAGGGTTTAGCATTAGCAGGGATATTCTGAAGAGTATAGCTAAAAAATACAACAAAACATTCTTTTTATAAATGCGATAAAGTTTAAGCGTAGCTGCACCGGTGTGCCCATTGCTTAGCTACACTTAGTCCAGCTTAAACAGCACAAGAAGTTAAATAGCAAGAGACATACAACATAAGCAGTACTGCAATAGAGTAGTGGTTAGAGCGCACACTTTGCAAGTAGTCATTCCTCGTTTAATCCCCACTGTAATTAATTCACATTTTAAATGTGACTGCAGTCCATAAACAATTTTTTTTGTATTATCTACTAAATAACATATATTTGTTAACCGGAGTACTGCATTAGGTCCAGATGTGAGGTGTCAGTTTAATAAAGTTGTGAAATCCCCATATAAACACATGTGCCCCATACAGTATTGTCACACATGAATAAATGTAATAAAAGCACATTGGGGGATGTCAGGGACAGTAAACAAATTCATAATATGCAATGAATGATGAACCAATGCCATACAGCAGATAGTCCATAAAATGAAAAATAAGCAATGCTAAGGATTGCACAGCTGTGCTTACCAGGTGTAAGTATTGTGTAAATATGACTGCTAAGCAATGAGCAGCCCAGCTAAATGGATTCGCCCATTAGTAAGCAGTGCTGAACCTGCCCCTTTAAGCAATGCCAACCTTAGCTAAGCAGGTTTGCCCGTAGCTTAGCTTAGCTCAGCATATTCAGAACCATTCAATCATGGCAAAGGGTGGGAAATCGGCTGTATTTAAACCCCACAGGTGGAAATACAGCTCATAACTGGTTGCAGCTTCCCACTGTAGGCAGAATGGCTGGAGTTGGAGAGGGCATGTGCTTCCATGCACAGCACTGGGGCATCCAGGAGTGCAAGGTCATGGTAGGATTCCTGGTAAAAAAAACATGATGAGAGACTGCTGCAGGGCCAGTACCAAGGCTCCCAATATAAAGCAGAACCCTGAGACTATCTCGCCCATGACCTCACCAGTGCCACTGGTATCCCTTGGACTGGTGAGCAGGTCAGGCACTACTATGCTGACTTGAAATGGAGGAAGAGGGAGCTCTTGAACCAGTGGGTCCAAGAATCAAGGCAGAGGGGTGATGTCCCAGCAATGTGTAAGTACTCATACCAGTAACTTTTTAATAATGTCCAGCCTGTGTATATGATGGATAGGTATGGCTAAATATTTCTCTATTCCCCTTACAGCTGCAGCTAAGCAGGCTGTGAATCAGGAAGCCCATGCGAGTAGGCTGCAAAGGCTGCATCACGAGGCTGGTGAGTAACAATCTTGCATGTTGTAGTCATACCAAATAAATATAAAAGTAGTGAAAGTCAGCTGCCAGTATAAAAACAGTTCTGTGTATGGGTTGTACTGAATAAACTAGACAATATGACAGCAATAGTCCCATATAAGTTGTATTTAAATAAAATTGTAACTGCCTGGCAATAAAGCTCTAAATCCTGGACTGGTTGTGTTTACTCTGGTATTGTATGGCATTTTTAGTGTTGCATTCTCTGAATAGGAATGTTGTATTAACTACTGTTACCCACACTGTGCTACATAATAAAACTGTCTAGGAATGTCTGTATAAGACTGCTGTAATTACAAGGTCAGATTGTACAACCGAGAGAGACTTAGAAAACACTGAAGAGATAGACAGCAATATTCAAACAGCACACACTGCTGACACTTAAATTGTGGTATTTTTATCAGACTCAGCCATGGTTTGAATACTGGGAGTGATAGTAAGCTGTATGCATAATCATACCTCTCAAGTGTACACATTCTTTCTGAATGTCCGGATAATTGGCTCATATTTTCTGCCTGTTCCCCTCTCCCCATGGCAAATCAGTGTGATGAGCTCAGATTTGCAGTCAGCAGATAATGACATACATTTGATTGTCAGATCTCAAAACCTTCAGAAAATGTATATGAAAACAAATCATGTCACTCTATTAGCCTTCCAATTTTATGAGAGCAATATTCAAAATATGTCCCTAGTTGTACCCCCATGTTGTCAAGCTTTGACCAGAGTGTGTGCAATAAGATATTGAGAGGTATGTGCATCATATTAACTTGGGATCTGGGAATATGTGTAGAAACAGTCAGGCAATGTTAACAAACATTCCTTCCACATGTATATCAGGTAAGAGATGTAGTATTTAGCTATAAGATAGCTGAAGTATACACTTGTTTACAAACATACCACTGGCCAAACCAAGGCCACATGGTAGTGTAGTAATACCTGTACCTTAATGATAAGAGCAATAATCATTAAAGTTCTGAGAACTACAAGGATATATAAGTTGTTAATTGACATCTCTCTCTCCCCTCACCATATCTGCAACAATAATCTAAATACACAAATCAATGGGTATGTTTACACCAAACTGTTGGGACATATGTCCTATTGTTCAATAAATATTGAAAAGTGTTTCTATTAATGTTGCATGTTGAAATACTATCATTGGTGGCCTGTTTATATCATTGCAACCTGCATGCCGTTGTAATGGCCACTGTGGTTCCATATATGCATCTGTTCTGTTAGCTATGTAACTGTTCCAAATCTGGTGCTTTGGGTTAATGGGACTATCTATGCATGCTGTTATAAGTAATCCTGGATAGTTTTGACTATTACTAACCCACATATGTTTTAAAACTGCAACACCATAGCACGTTTGGGAAGGTCAGTCCCAGCGGACCCACCTCTCCCACTTCATCTGGCTATGGCACCAGGCTCCAGCATACCTGGGACCCACCCCTGGACCTCCTTGTCCACTGGTCCTGCACCACCTTTGGGTGGAACCACCTCAGGGGATGGAGCTTTCCCCCCAGGAGTGGGCACAGACAGGAAACTGTCACCCATAGTCAGGTCCGGGGATTGGTGCATAGCGAACTCCGAAGGGAGTTAGGAGATCTGCTATGCCAGCTTGAGGGCTGCGTGGCACATTTAGAGGGTCAGCCTGCCCCACCTACCCAGCCCCCAGCACAGCCACCTTCTGGGCTGTGAAGGTGCAGTGGTGACTGACCATGTGTGGGGACCTCAATCCCACTGTTTCCATTTGGGGGCTCATGGGCTTCTGATTTCCAAACACCCCTCTCCATCCAAGGTGTTTACCCCCCCATGTGTCTTATACCACTCCTGTCTTGTCTGTTTTCCTACCCAACCTACCTCCCCAAATATACCTACTATCCTTCCCCAACATCCCACTCTCACCTTAAAAAAAGAGGGGCGATCTGTTCCCAAAAAAACAAAAAAATTGCCCCATACAAAGCTGACCATTTTGCACACATGTCCACTTGGACACATGTAATCTGGTCTAACTGGCTTCACAAAATATTATTGTTGTCCTCACCCCTCTCTGAGGGATTTGAGTGTCCAAATCTACCTCCAAATTCAGTATATATGCACAGCTGTTGCTGTAGACGAAATGGACAGCTATGGATCTTCCCTACACCCATCCTGCATATCCCTAGCTACTTTCCCTATTGTCTTTCCCTCTGCATGCCCCCTTTTTTATCACTTTCCTATCACCCTTTTTTTTTTCTTTTAAAGAAATTAGCGTGGGGGTAAGCGGGAGTAAACATTTTTAAGCAGTAGTAAGTGGGTTTAAGCCTGTTTGCATGGTGGCAAGCAATGGCAACACAGATTTAACACTTTTTATGGCTAACTGTCTGTAAGCATATTCAACCGGAAGTTAGCATTGCTTACCGCCATGCAAACATGCGCAAACCTTTTTACAACTGCTTAAAACTGCCTTAATCACAAGGTATCCAACAGCTCTTGTTCTGCCCAGCAACAAAATAATTAGCCTTTGCAAGTCTCGAACCCAGGAACCTGCCCACCATAGCCACAGTGACTTACTACTAAGCCATTTGAACTGCACATAAATTGGATGTTTTCTTAAACATATCATGCAGCACAGTCATTCAACAGTAGGGAAAATGTATTTATATATGTAGATGTATGTATGTATGTATATATATATATATATATATATATAAATATATATATATATATATATATATATATATATATATATATATATATATATATATATATATATCTATATATATATATATATATATATATATATATATATATTTATAGTTATATATATATATATATATATATATATATATATATATATATATATATATATATATATATATATATAAATGTGTATTGCATTTGCACATTGGATCCACACTGTGAACCTTTCACTGCAAAACATCTGACCAAATGCACTGTTAATGGGGGCGAAGGGCCCAAATTAGGGATCTCTTGTAATTATTGCCATTTCCCCTTCATCCACAGCTGAACAGATATGCCTTGCAACACAATAACCAGCACTTGCAGTTCTCAAACCCAGGACCGTGCACAACATGCCCACAACAAGTTAACAGTAAGCCATCTCAGCTGTAAGATGTCCGGATGATATCTGTAACATATCATGTAGAACAGTAAGTCTACCATAGAGAATGTACAATGTGGAAGCACTAAACTTTCAAGTATACATATACACACACATATACACATATATACATATATATAAATCGATATATATGTGTATATACACATATAAAGATATTACTGCTTATAAATATGTATAAGAAGAGTATATATAGAGGGTGCACAGCATATCAAACAGCCATTATTCCTACATTTGCCACCTTTTAAAATGGCCAAGGTTGTATTCTTTCCTACAAATGAGAATTATTGCATGAAACATATACCCACACACAATGCAAAGGATATGACACCACACACAAGTTTGCATTCATAGAAATGTTTATTTCTGTACTATTTCAGTTGTTTATGCCATTTCTTATAGCAGGTAGATGTTGGAATACATAATAACTGATTAATGCAACTCTCAAAACATTTGATACAGTAATGTGAAAAACATAGAATACTTTGCTGTCCAGGCTAGGGCCTTCAAGTAGTACAACAATAAAAAAAAGACTTTTCTTGAAGATAAAAAACAATCAACACTTAATTACAGATGTATTTCATCAGCCTCCAATTACACTCTGTACTCAACCCCTCGGGGGAAAAGTATTAGTTGTCACAATGTAAATGTATCTGTTATATAACAATGCTTAACTTAAAATGTCACTATCACACTGACAAACAAAAACTGTGTGTAAGACAGTAAGCTGTAGCCCAACACTGTTCCCATTGTGAAATGTATCAAAATGTACAGCCATATACCTTAAAGTTTCTTACTACTGATATCCCTCACATGTTATAACAGCCTTAGTTAAAAACATTTAATACCCCTCCCTCATAAAATGTCTTACAAGCACATATAACAGTGTTTTTCATACACTGATCTCCGGACTGTACAAGATCACACACGTTTTGTCCAGCTGTTGCCCTCGTATATATGGATCCTACCCCACAATTTGTGTGGGAGTACACAACATCACTGGAATGATAGCAGGAATGCTAGCACTAAACAATGATAGGCCATTACCTAACAACCTCTTACTGCATGACATCTGGACAAAGCCTGGTATATATGTGGAGGACAGAGGCTGGAACATAGGGCCATATTTGCAATATTGCTGTTATACACTGTGAAATTTGCTGGTGTTACAGGATTGGTTGCAATATACCCTTATTCAGGAATAGGAAGAAAGAAACACAAATGGATGTTGCCATGCACCGATAGCAATCAACGAAGATAATGCCACTGATATGTCAGACACAAGACCTGTGTGGTGAACAGACAAAACATAACAGCCGATCCTCTGGCCATCGTGTGGATAGGACCACAGTTGAGGGCTATGCAGACAGACTGCATTCCATTGCAAAACTAGCATGCACACACAAACTCTATAAA
>NC_056733.1:390185249-390262749 GCF_019279795.1 Protopterus annectens
CCCCTTCCAGGAATAGTGACCGCTGTAGTTCACTTAGGTGCTGCAACAAACCATCATGTTAAGGGTGTGCACACTTATGCAACCCACATACTGTATGCATCCCAATCAACATCTGCACAACTAACACATTTGTTTACTCTGGGTAGTGCCCGTGGAACCCCTGGCAGGCACAGTTCATGTGTCTGTGGCCGGAGACGGTGAACTGCACACCCTGCCATGTATGGTCTGCAGCTGTCCAACAAACCCCTGTACAGGGCAGCCACATGGCTGAACTGTGTGCTAACATACACACACACACACACACACACACACACACACACACACACACACACACACACACACACACACACACACACACACACACACATCACCAACACAGCTAGGGCACCTTCATACCTACACACACCATATCTGCACAACCCAAATAATAATGAAACCCCCTAACACACACACATGATGTCAATCAAATGGCTCAGCCTGGGTCTCTGGCAAACCCATAACACACCCTGTGCATATGATGGTACCTGTGCCACACCCCTGTCATCTATACCATCGATGCAGGGACAGGATAATATGGTTCTGATGCACAGGGCAAATGTACTAAGGTGTGCAATGTAATGCTATTTAACATGTTTTCAGCAGGAAAGTTTAATGCTTACATGGCAGGATGTGTAGCTGTCCAACCATGATGCATTATAGCTGTTATTAACACTGACTGATAGTGATCTCCATAATGTATTCAGTTTGTATTGTAGGCATCTATGTGTCAGCAGGATGTTGGTCTGCTGTTGTTTCCTAAAAGGGTTATGGCACTGTGGTGACACATTGTGTCATATCCTGGGTGCAGCTGAACACAAGTAGCAGGTTTCTATAACAGTTACTGCATGTGCCACATGGCTGATAGGTCTGAGGGGTGTATACAGGTGAGTGCATGGTGGCTGATGTCAGCAGCCCTTCTACAGTGAACAATGGTAAGTGTACTGGGTGGCACACACCACATGTTTGTGTATAACACAAACACACACACACACACACACACACACACACACACACACACACACACACACACACACACACACACACAGATGCTTTGGTGTTGATGCAATACACAGAGAATACTGTACACATGGATGTACTTAATTTTGCAGTGAACCCATTTTAGCCTATGTAATTCCACCAAGACAAAATAGGCAAAATATCACATCAGGAAATAATCAGTCAGCTATTTTAATGTCATTGACAAAGGTACTGGCAGGGTATATGTCCCCTTCCCCATTGTAGTGCAATCCCAGCATTGGTAAACATAGGTGTTCTGGTGTGGGTGGCACAGCCCTACACTTTGCAGGGTGTGGGGTGGTGTAGAGCCTCACATAGTGCGAGTAAAAACTACTTAACCTGTTAACATAATCTGTACAGTATTACAGCAGACTAAGCAGAGGGATACACACAACAATAACCCCAATGAGGGTGGCTGTGTCCACAACATTAACAACCAACTATATATACCAACTCCAGTATCACTGTACAGCTATACAGTGGGGAAGAGTGCATTTACACATCTACTACTAGTTTTGACGGAATTAATTTCCATGACATGATTCCTCTGAAATGTTTGCATTTGACAGTCAGTTCTCAGACAGATGACCTCCTGGGACATGCATTTTTTGCAAAGTGAAGTAGATCCCTTCACATACACACACACACTTACTTGGCAACACAGAGAGTAGAATCCCTACTTAGGTACTTATTGCTACTAATGTGTTTGGCCTTAATTGCACACACCACACAGCTTTTAGGATGAGGTATGTCCCAAGTCTCTTGTTAAGTGAGGAACATCAACAGGCCTTGTACAGTATGGTAATGGGGATATACTGGATGTTAATGAACAATACATAGTATGACATACTGTCATATACACATTGACAAACACATAACAGTCATAGACACATCTGAGAGACCTGGGTTTATCAGTGCTAACTACCTTGTCAGTGAGTCCATTCTGTTACAGATAATTTGCACACATCACATGCATCATTGGGCTGGATAGTGTACTCAGTTACCTGTATGGTTGATGGTGACAGTGGTCCTCATACAGTGGACCTTGGAACATGTACTGGGGGTACCATGGTGTAAAGACAGCATACCCAACACCCACACTCCACATTGGATATTTTATATCACTGAAACCCATGATAATACTCTGACATACCCACAATCACACATTGACCATGACTGTAATACAACCCCTTGTCTATCTCATCAGTGCTACTACAGGGATATGTATTTATTGCACATGCCACAGGGATAGTAAGGTGATGGTTTGTCATGGCTTTCCTAATGTCAGCAGCATCACTATGCCTTATACTGTATGGCCAGGTGTATTGTATTTGGAGAATGTGGCCTCAGAATGCTGTATCCTACAAATATACACACTTGCACACATACACACACTTGCCAGGACTCAGAGGATAATCCATGCCTATCTACCCATTTGAACAACAGTGTTGTGCTGGTACTGCAAGCTCCAGATAGCCCATAGGGTGAAGAGTGTAACAAGGTACATTTAATGTCCATTACAGCAGCAGCCATTTCTAACTATGGCAATGGGGGGGGTGTAGTGTTTGAGAGGGTCCTCAGGGTATTATCAACTGCAGGTTTCCAAACACACATACTGTTATTCTCAGCAATGCACAGTGACACATGTGTCAGTACTGGGGTTCATAGGTGCAGGTGTTCCTAGGTGTGTACTAGGATATTGTCCATGGAGAGATGAGAAGAGTAGGGAATGTGGGTACAGTGGTATCATGCCACCTGATATTTGTAAGCAGGCCATCTATCAATTGATGCCACGTGAGTGATCCTCAGGGTGACAGTTAAATGCAACATCCAATCATTTGGTTGTCTCTTGCAGAGGGTCCGTGAGGTGCTCCAATTGGCATGTATGCATCATATATTACATAACATGGCCAGTGTCTGGATTGGAGACCTGTACCCAAGCATGTTCTGTTGACTGTGGTATTCTAGTTGAGGTATCCATGGCATGTGGTGCATACAGAGTGGGGTTTCCTAGCTGTGGCATTTATAACACAGCTGGGAAAACATGTCAGTGTCAGTCAAGCATAGTTGTAAGCAGCCAAGATGGATACCTGACATCTGCACATCTGTACAGAGGACAGACAGAAATCAGCTAGCCATCAGGTTATGCATTAGGATTAATGTTTTGACAGATAGACGTCTGAGACTGATAGGTATGTCATTACTACATGACAGCAGCCCTCAATGAGTCTACAGTTAACATCCACATATCAGATCAATATCCAGTAGCAAGTACTTAATAACACACAGCTCACACACCAAGAACATGGCAGTCAGTACTCAGAGTCCAGCTTTGCATGCAGGGGTGTATGGTTCCAGTACTACAATGTGCAATCTACTCTTACTTGGGAAAGCACTCTTAACAGTAGTAACGTAATGATACAATACATGCGAGTGTGACTGCATCTAACCTGGGATACTACCTATGTATGAAACACATACAAAAGGAAAAGATTGTTGTACTAGCCATATATACTCAGGTGTCCCAGACAGTATACTCACATCCCTGGTTACTGTAATGACAACACATAGAAGCATGTTATGTACATGGAATTGAATACACTTATTAAAGATGTCATTACCGTGCTATTTCATCAGACTGGAATGTGATCACTGACTACCAGGGCTGAGCCATGCTTAGCAGGTGTAAGCATTGCTTCAATATAAATACTAAGCAGATTTGCGCACTGGTAAGGGAAGCCTACATGGTGTAAGTGGCTTTCCATTTAACCATACATTAGCAGTGCTTACCATCAGACGAACCTGCACAAAGCCACTTAAAGCTGCTCAAAACTGCCTTAACCACTCTGTATCGAACAGTCCTTGTTCTGCCTAGCAACAAAATAAACAGCCCTTGCAGGTCTTGAACCCAGGACCCTGTACACTATAGTGACAGCAATTAACCTCTAAGCCATCACAGCTGTAAAGATGGTTGCTTTTTCCAATATATCTGTCAGTACACATACTGACTAGTAGTGAACAACTGCTTTGACTTTTACAATTGTGTAGTACATGTTAGTGATATTAGTGTTGAATCAAGTATGTTGTTATATCTAAATATACACATATCAGATAAATACGGTGTGATACATCTGGGAAGGTATATACAACAGTCATAGGTTCATAGGTAGGTACTAGGCTATCTGCCTGAAGGCATTTATAAGCCTAGCCGGAACTGTGTTGGCTTTCGCCACCCCCCTTAGATTGGTTCACTGTGCCTCTGTCCAGCAGAGCCATTGAAGTGATCCCTGGGGTAAACTTTCTATTTCCCATCCACTCGTCAAAGTTTCTCTTGAAGAGTGTTAGCGAGGAGCTCTGCCTAACGTAGATTGGAATCTTGTTCCAGAGCATGGGAAGTCTTTGGGACAGGAATCTATCCCGCCAGCACGTCCTATTTATTGTTGTGGTGAAGTTTAGATCCCTAGAGCATGTGGCTTGAGGGGATATGGTTTTCTTTAGGTGGAGCATGTCCATCAATTCTGGGTTGGTCATGGCCTTGTATGTCAGGCATAAATCACCTCTAAGTAGGCGGTATGCAACCAAGTACAGCTGGAGTTTCTTCAGTCGAGCTGTATAGGGCATCTGTTTGAGGTCAGTGATCCTCTTGGTGAGGTACTTCTGCAGTCTTTCCAGCTGTTGCAGGTGTCTTGTTAGGTACATCCCAAATGGGGCATTGTACTCTATGATAGGTCTTATGAGTGATGCATAGTGGGGCACAATGACCTCTTTTGATCTATATGCAAACCCTTTTGTGATTAGGTGGGCCACATTAAAGGATTTTCTAGCCACTTTGGTGATGTGATTATCAAAGGAGCGATTACTATCTACTTCAGTCCACAGATCTCTTATTACGTCTTCCATATTTAGGGGGTACCGCCTATGTGGTAGTTTGTGGGTACTTTGTTTTTTCCAAAGAGGATGACTATGCACTTTTTGGCATTTAGCTTGAGGCCATGGCTTTGACACAAGGTATCTGTCTCAGTGAGACCCTTTTGGAGGATGTCTGTGTCAGCCAGAGAGTCAATTATGGCCCCTAGTTTGCAGTCGTCTACAAACTTGATCAGCCATACACCTCCTGTGCTTGCCTGTACCTCTGAGAAGTATATGCCGAACAGGAGGGGTCTTAGGACTGAGCCCTGGGGAACTCCACTTGTAACCGGTTTAGAATCAGACCTAGCTCCTACAACTCTTGCCATGTGGGTTCTGTCCATGAGCTAGTTTGCAACCCATCTCATGATGTAGGGGTTTATGTTCAGGCTGGTGAGCTTGTCTATAATACCAGAATGGGGAATGGTGTCAAAGTCCTTTACGAGGTCTAGGTATGCTGTGTGGACCACCTTTCCCTTGTCTATATCCTTGGTAAGTGTCTCAAAGAAGTCCACCAGGTTTAGGAGGCATGATCTGTCCTTAACAAAGCCGAACTGGGTAGGGTCCAGTGTTTGGAGGTTCTCAATGTCTCTGTTAATGAGATCCATGATGATGGGCTCCATAGCCTTGCAGAACAAGCTAGTCAGGCTTATAGGGTGATAGTTCCCAGTATCTGTTGTCACTCAACCTTTGTGGAGCGGAATAACCATTGCTGTGCGCCACTCTATGGGCATGTAGCCTGTGGAGAGGCTGGGTTTGAACAGTGTGTTTAGGTGAGGGGTTAGTTCATCTTTGAGCTCATGTAGGATGCAGCCTGGGACACTGTCTGGTCCCATTGATGCTGTGTTTTTGGCTTTGGAGAGGGCTGTTTTAACCTGAGTGTCTGTGATTTCAGGGGCACTACATTCTTATGGTATGGTTATGGGCCCTTTTGGGGGTGAGAGGGGGGTGAAGTTTACACTGAACCTGTCTGCCAGGATGTTGGCGATATCGGTTGGTTCAATGTATTTTGAGCCATTCTGCACTAACTCTGAGCAGGTCTGAGAATTTCTACTTAGATTCTTGACAGAGCTAAATAATGCCTTGTGGTTATCTTTGGAGTTTTTGGCAATTTTTTTTTAGAAGCTAGCCTTGGATGATTTTATGAGTGATCGTAGGTTCTTGCTGATACTGATCAGGAATGTCTTACCTTCTTGGGATTTTACTTTTTTTCTGTACTAGTTTCCTCCTTCTATTGTATAGCCTGTGTATGTCAGGGGTCCACCAGACTGGTTTCCTTTTCTTGGTTTTGCTTGGGATAGCATGATCCATGCATTCTTGTAGGTGCCCATAGAGTGCATTAGTAAAGGATTTTGCAGCTTGGGCAGCATTATCCTTTAGCAGGTCTTAAGTAATGTGAAGTTTGCTTTTGAAATGTTTTTCACAGTGGTTTCTTTGACCGGGGGTGGGGGCAGAATGTGGATAGCCAGAGTGATTAGTTTATGGTCAGATCTAACCAGCGAGGGGTTGATCCCTGGTGAGGAACACCGGTCGCCCATGTTGGTGATGACGAGCTCCAGTATGTTGTCACCTCTGGTGGGGGTGTTGACCAGTTGATCAAGGGTGTTTGAGTTTATAAATTCTAGGAAATGTTGAGCAAGGGAGTTAGTACTTGAGTAGTTCTCCCAGTTAATGTTTGGGTAATTGAAATCACCCAATATCAGGGTGTTTGTTAGGACCTTTATATTTCCCAGTATTTTCAGAAATGTGGAATGGGGGTCCTGGGACATGGTGGGTGATCTGTAGTAAGCTACAATTCGAATTGCAGTTTTGCCCATTGTTAGTAGCACGTGGATGATCTCTGAAGAATCGTACTGTGCCACTGACCTGGAGATGTGGGTATCCTTGATGAATATGGAATTGCCCCCACCTTTTGTATTTCGGTTGGGGTTTTGTGGCTGAAATATGTGGTATGAGTTGTAGCCTGGTAGTGCTGGGATTCTCTCTGCAGCCTTAAACCAGGTTTCTGTTACTGCACATATATCGAGTTTCTCCATACTGAGGAGTGCCTTGAGTGCATGCATTTTGAGGTTTAGACTAATGGCATTGAGCAGCATTACCCTCAGTTTTTGTTACTTGTGCTATTTATGGCGGTGGGTTTATCTTTTTGAGCCTTGCCTAAAAAGGCACTATGGGGGTGGCAAGAGCCTTGGCCAGCATTTGAAAGCCTAAAGGGGACAGGTGCAAGCCATCTCTAGGGAAGCAGCATGGCTTGTCGAGCATGTCATCCCAGGCTGACAGACACTGGATCCCCTTTGAATGACACCAGAAGCTTAGCCAATAGTTGAAATTGATAATTTTTTCTTTATACCATGGTATCATTCTTGGTGAGGGCAGGGTGCTACTCAAGGTCAGGGTCATACTGGGCTGGGCTGCGTGATCAGAGAGCTCTTCCATGTCTCTTTTCATGTAGTCCAGGGAGGTACGGCTCAGGTCATTCACACCAACATGGAAAATGACAGAGTTGTATTTGTACTTGTTCTGGAGTGACCTGAGTGCTTGTGTTATTTGGCGGATCCTGGCACCTGACAGGCAGCTAACAGTAACTTCCTCCTTGTTCAGCCTAGTTAGTGGGATGTCAGTGTGCATGATTATAGAGTCACTTATTACTAGTGTGTTGGATATGTTATTTTGCCTTTATGGCTGTGATTGCGTGGCACACTGGTTTTGTGAAGTATGTGTTTCATGGTTTGTGTTGGGGGGGGAGGTGGAAGTTGCTTTGGTGTCTGCTTTGGAGGTCTGTTGCTTTTGCAGATTTTTATTTAGAGCTTCCGAGTATGTTTTCATGTATTTATGTGTGTTTTTTGCCGGTGCTGGTTTCATAGGTCTATGTGAGACTGGTGGTGTGATGCAAGTAGTTCCCTTCTCCTCTTGACTGTCTGGTCCAGTCTTGGGTTGAGAGAGCTTAGCCTCTAGTTTAGCTGTATATTTGCATCTCTTGCATGTATTAGTGTTTGGTGGTAGGAGGAGATGGTTGTTTGTGTACATGAGGTAGTTGTAACATTACCTCAAAATGCCCAGATTCACCAGTTGGACTAGAGAGCACACCTGAAACTGCCCTTTGGACATGCCTGGATAGATACAGTGAACTGTTTTACTGATTGGCTGGTAAGGTCGAATAGAGAGCCTTGTCCTTCTCTACAGTATAGGGGGGGGGTCTAGTGCTAAGGTTTATTAGTACTTGCTATGAGTTTTGAGCAAGTGCCGGGCAGAGAAGTGAATGGTTTGAGTGCTTAAGTTGAATGTTTGTCTAGTTCCAAGGAAAAAATTGAAGAGTAGACTTTGTGGAGCTGGGAATAGTTATACCCTAGCTAACCAGTGCTGCCCAGCATGCAAAATCACACGAATGCAGGTTTTATAGCAGGGAAATGAAAGAGATAGAAATTAGCCCAAAATGAAAAATAAACTACTAATTTCTGGGCAGAAACCACTCCTCCAGGGACAGATAGGCTGCTCAAAGCTCCTCTCTCTCACAGGTGAACAGAGAAACTTCCTTCTATCCAAGTAAGGTATGGCAAACACAGAAACTTGTAACACAGTCCTGAATTCAGCACTAACCTGAAAACTGGACTATACTAGCTTAGAAAGGCAGAAAAACAAGTATTTTTTTTTTGTTTTTTTTTCAGAAAATAAAGCAGATACAATTAAAAAACACTTTAAATGTGCATAAATGGCTATCATACTTGAGTGTATACCCTACAACAGTTAAACACGTAATTTAAACAGAAACATGACTTTGTTAAAGTGCGGGCAGTAAAATAAGTACAATATGTAGCTGAAACAAGCTTTTTAAATCACAGAAACTCAAAAAAATCAGTGTTTTAGGCGGAATTAGCTAAAGACAGCAAGAAAATGCAGAAACATTATAAGTCTCTCTCTTTTGTCTCTGTGCTGCTGTAGAACTCTGCAGGGCACCAGGCAGGAGCTTGCTGAGCTGTATAAAAGCTCAAAAACCTTGCAAATGTGGGTTTTATAGCAGGGAAATGAAAGAGATAAAAATTAGCCCAAAATGGCCAATAAACTACTAATTTCTGGGCAGAAACAACTCCTCCAGGGACAGATAGGCTGCTCAAAGCTCCACTCTCTCACAGGTGAACAGAGAAACTTCCTTCTATCCAAGTAAGTTATGAGCAAACACAGAAACTTGTAACACAGCCCTGAATTCAGCACTAACCTGAAAACTGGACTATACTAGCTTAGAAAGGTGGGAAAACAAGTATATATATATTTTTTTTTTTTTTTTTTCAGTAAATAAAGCAGATACAATCAAAAAACACTTTAAATGCACAGAAATGGCTATCACACTTGAGTGTGCAGCCTACAAAAGTTAAACAGGTAATTTAAATAGAACAATGACTTCGTTAAAGTGCAGGCAGTAAAATAAGTACAATATGTAGCTCAAACAAGCTTTTTAAATCACAGAAACTCTAAAAAAATCAACGTTTTAGGCGGAATTAGCTAAAGGCAGCAAGAAAATGCAGGAAAATGATACTTAATCACACCAAAGTCTCTCTTTTGTCTCTCTGTTGCTGTAGAACTCTGCAGGGCACCAGGCTGGAGCTTGCTGAGCTGTATACAAGCACAACAACCTCGCAAATGCTGGTTTTATAGCAGGGAAATGAACGAGATATAATTTAGCCCAAAATGGCCAATAAACTACTAATTTCTGGGCAGAAACCTCTCCTTCAGGGACAGATAGGCTGCTCAAGGCTCCCCTCTCTCACAGGTGAACAGAGAAAGTTTCTTCTATCCAAGTAAGGTATGGGCAAACACAGAAACTTATAACACAGCCCTGAATTCAGCACTAAGCTGAAAGCTTAGAAACGCAGGAAAACAAGAATATTTTTTTTTTTCAGAAAATAAAGCAGGTACAATCAAAAAGCACTTTAAATGTACAGAAATGGCTATCACACTTGAGCGTGCAGCCTATAACATTTAAACAGGTAATTTAAACATAAAAATGACTTTGTTAAAGTGCAGGCAGTAAAATAAATACAATATGTAGCTGAAACAAGCTTTTTAAATCACAGAAACTCTAAAAAATTGGCGTTTTAGGTGTAAATACCTAAAGGCAGAAAGAAAATACAGAAAAATGATACTTAGTCACTCCAAAGTCTCTCTTTTGTCTCCCTGCTGCTGTAGAACTCTGCAGGGCACCAGACAGGAGCTTGCTGAGCTGTATACAAGTGCAAAAACCTCACAAGTGTGGGTTTAATAGCAGGGAAAAGAAAAAGATAGAAATTAGCTCAAAATGGCCAAGAAACTACTAATTTCTGGGCAGAAACCACTCCTCCAGGGACAGATAGGCTGCTCAAAGCTCCCCTCTCTCACAGGGTAACAGATAAACTTCCTTCTATCCAAGTAAGGTATAGGCAAACACAGAAACTTGCAACACAACCCTGAAATCAGCACTAACCTGAAAACTGGACTATACTAGCTTAGAAAGGCAGGAAAACAAGTATATATTTTTTCAGAATATAAAGCAGATACAATAAAAAAAAACACTTTAAATACACAGAAATGGCTATCACACTTGACTCTGCAGCCTACAACAGTTAAGCAGGTAATTTAAAAAGAAAAATAACTTTGTTAAAGTGCAGGCAGTAAAATAAGTACAGTATGTAGCTGAAATAAGCTTTTTAAATTACAGAAACTTTAAAAATTTGGTGTTTTAGGGGGAATTAGCTAAAGGCAGCAAGAAAATGCAGAAAAATGATAATCACTCCAAAGTCTCTCTATTGTCTCTCTGCTGCTGTAGAACTCTGCAGAGCACCAGGCAGGAGCTTGCTGAGCTGTATACAAGCCAAAAACCTCACAAATGTGGGTTTTATAGCAGGGAAAAGAAAGAGATAGAAATTAGCCCAAAATGGCCAATAAACTACTAATTTCTGGGCAGAAACCACTCCTCTAGGGACAGATAGGCTGCTTAAAGCTTCCTCTCTCACAGGTGAACAGAGAAACTTCTTTCTATCCAAGTAAGGTATGGCAAACACAGAAACTTGTAACACAGCCCTGAATTCAGCAACAACCTGAGAACTGGACTATATTAGCTTAGAAAGGCAGAAAAACAAGTATATATATATATTTTTATGTTTTTTTCAGAAAATAAAGCAGATACAATCAAAAAACACTTTAAATGCACATAAATGGCTATCACTCTTGGGTGTGTACCCTACAACAGATAAACACATAATTTAAACAGAAACATGACTTTGATAAAGTGCAGGCAGTAAAATAAGTACAATATGTAGCTGAAACAAGCTTTTTAAATCACAGAAACTCTAAAAAATCAATGTTTTAGGCGGAATTAGCTAAAGGCAGCAAGAAAATGATACTTAATCACGCCAAAGTCTCTCTTTTGTCTCTCTGCTGCTGTAGAACTCTGCAGGGAACCAGGCCAGAGCTTGCTGAGCTGTATACAAGCGCAAAAACCTTGCAAATGCAGGTTTTATAGCAGGGAAATGAAAGAGATAGAATTTAGCCCAAAATGGCCAATAAACTACTAATTCCTGGGCAGAAACCACTCCTCCAGGGACAGCTAGGCTGCTCAGAGCTCCCTCTCTCACAGTGAACAGAGAAACTTCCTTCTATCCAAGTAAGGTATGGGCAAACACAGAAACTTGTAACACAACCCTGAATTCAGCACTAACCTAAAAACTGGACTATACTAGCTTAGAAAGGCCAGAAAACAAGTGTATGTATATATATATATATATATATATATATATATATATATATATATATATATATATATACATATGTAGATGTATGTATACATGTACATCATATATATTTATATACATATTTATATATATCTGCATATTGACTGATATATATGTATATATAAAATATATATATATATATATATATATATATATATATAAAATATGTAAATACATGAGCGCTACAGAATCATGAAAGCCCAAAATCCTGAAACCAAAATCCTGTAGACTCAAAATCCTGAAATCAAACATGATATCAACACTTACTATATTCCAGCACAAGTACATACAGAAACATATTACCCTTCAACTATAAGCAGGGGGACAATCCCCCTGCACCCTCCACATCCCCTGCTGCTTAAATATAACAACTCTGAGATTGTACTTCAGTACACTTCGTGCAGAGTGGCTTGTCCCCCTGCTTATACTTGGAGAAGAGTAATATGGTTTGTGTTTTATTTGTTTCTGTATGTACTTGTGCTGGAATAAAGTAAGTGTTGGTATCCTGTGTGTTTTCAGGAATTTGAGTTTTCAGGATTTTGAACTTTCAGGATTTTGGTCTCAGGATTTTGGGCTTTCAGGATTCTGTATATATGTATATATATATATATATATGTACATGTGTGTGTGCATATATATATATATATATATATATATATACATATATATATATATATATATATATATATATATATATATATATATATATATATATATATATATATATATATATATATATATATATATATATATATCTATGGGATCCGGACACATGCTCGACTAACATATGTCCGAATCACAGAACATCGAACACACATACATGAAAGTGCTTAACATCGACAAGTGCTTCCGTGTATGTGTGCCTGTTTCGTAGATCGGACTACAGTGTGGGGGGGGTGCAGGGGGGTGAAGTCCCCCTACAGAAACGTAGATTTTTTTTTTTTTAACTACACATACACAGAAGCATTTTTTGATGTTAAGCGCTTTCATGTATGTATGTTCGATGTTTTGTGATTCGGATATATACTAGTCGAGCATTTGTCCTAGACCCATATATATATATATATATATATATATATATATATATATATATATATATATATATATATGTACATACTTTACATTACATTACATTAGTTGGAATATATATATATGCATGCCCATAACATGTACTGGACTCATACCTCAGCACCAATAGTCACAACCTCTTATTGCAAGGGTATGTCATGTATGTATTGCAGGCATAAATGTGGAATGTTGCTATAGTAACATCGGTTGTGTTAACAGACATGTTGCATGGGAAGTCACTTCTGATACTGACATGTATGCCATCAGTTACTGACAGACATTATACGATCATCATACTGAAGTACCACACAAATCACAGTAATGATCTTGTGGACTACAGCAGAGATATGACCAATAAACGTGGACAGTGTGACACAACCTTGTCAGTGCAGAGGTTTACACAGAACTCCTTAGTGCAAGACGTGTGGACCAAGCCTGACAAAGTGGATGTTTACAGCCATGTAAATGTGGATATCACAAAAATACTGGAATAGATAAGCTCACACAGTTGATGCATTCACACACTCCTGTCTGTCCTAACACATATTAACTGGAGGAGCAGAGGTCCGAAGCCCACATACTTCACACGTTAGTGACATACATCTTTACACCATCCTACTGCTTTTTCAGAAATACACAACAGTTGTGGTGGCCAGGCAACAGTACATCTGGCAAATATTTGAACATAACATCACACTAGGTAAATACACTGAGCTGCTAGGCATGTCACAAAGCACTGTGCAAACTACAGGCAGTCTGCCACAACAGTGACCCAAGTTTCCTTTGGGGGAATACACATGTACTTGCAAATATAGCGGGCACTACAGCATGTAACTGCACGAAGTAACAGACACCAG
This sequence comes from Protopterus annectens, assembly GCF_019279795.1. Lineage (NCBI taxonomy): Eukaryota > Metazoa > Chordata > Ceratodontiformes > Protopteridae > Protopterus > Protopterus annectens. The sequence goes on from NC_056733.1 coordinate 390,198,898, forward strand.
TGTGAAATTGCATACCCACAACCAGTCTGAACACAGTCACATTATGGTAAGCCTAAGTAATATTACAGTATATGGACTGTGTGAACAAAACCACCCTCATATCAGCCACTCACACAGTAACCCTACATATACTGGGCCAATACACAGTGTAGTCTGATGCCTGACTGTGGTATGGGACATGTGTCAGTCTGGCCCTACAAACATGTACGCTGTTAGGGTACCATAAACTGGAGCAGCATGCAACATCAGACTGAACAGGACCAAGAACAATGACATCTACCACAGTCTGTACACAGGCCAAGTAACATATTCACAATACACAGTCTGTCATCAGTCACTATAAATACACAGACCTCACTACTGTACACACTACAACAGAATGTCCAGGTTTTGTCCTCAAATATAAGGCCTACTATACATAACAAGTCTAGCAGTCTGATATCTCACTGGCTTGTTATCAGGTATGATGTCAGTAAATAATGATGTACTGTACATATTCACCTCTTACTGCATTACATATGGACAAAGGGTGACAGACTTGAGGTACAGAGGCACAAACAGAGGGCCAATATTGACATTCTGCTGTGATAAACTGAGACATTTCCTGGTGTAACTGGGTTTGTTGTGACATATCTCTTCTGAGAGATATGAAATCAGTAACTCACATGGATGTCACCATGTACTGACTGCAATCATCAGAGTATGCTAATGCATATTTAAATATAGGAAATGTGTGAGTAACACAACACATGCAAGACTCCAAACTCTGGACAGTCTGCAGATAGCCCTACAGGTGAGAGTTTCCTCAACCACATGACACTGTCATGTCAGACTTGAAATCATGTAGAACAGCCATATCCACACAAACCTTGTTAAACCAACATTACTTCAAATGTAGAACAGCAACACTTACATTCTGTCCCCATGTCTGGAATATCCCCCTCCTGTTTGTTGGCCTTTCTCCACAGTGTATGTTGTAAGAGGTATTTCCAACTACCCTCTGTGATGCTGTTTGTCAAACACCCACATGAACCCCTGCTCACAGTGAAGGAAAAGGGCCAACATCCACATGAAGTGCTTAGTTATAGGAGTGTGTTTCCATGCAATTGGCTATAGGAATGATACCACAGTTGTTCCACATGCAATTAGTAAGTCGGGGGGGGGGGCTCCAATTTGTGCACAGGCCATCAGGTGATCATGAGCATTCCTTAGAAAACTCAAGCTGCTGCCTATGCAAAACAGATGTACTTTTCCACATCCACGAGAGAGAGAGAGAGAGAGAGAGAGAGAGAGAGAGAGATACACATTTATGGCTGAGGATTGTCAACAACAACCTCTACATTATTTGAAAACAGTTGGCCTTATAATGTGGACAACCTCTACATTATTTGAAAACTGTTGGCCTTATAATGTGGACAATGGGACATATAGGCCCTCAATATAATGATGTAGCAAAACCCACACTGCAATGGATCCAGTCAGTACACACTCACCCAACACCCACACAGGATACTGATGACACACACACAAACACACACTTACCAGTACTGAGTTTCAAGCCCCTACCTGACTATGTATTGCTATTATAGTGTTATGCAATTATTGCATGTGCCATGGAGCTTACATGTTGGAGAGCTCTCCAAATGTATCTTTGAAGGTGAGTGACATCAGCAACAGTGCTAAGGCAGGGATAAGGGAAGTGTAGTACATGTGAATGTCCACAAAAGCAGGTGTTAACGGAGACCCCCACACACACACTCTCTGTCAGGGAAACACACATATCATCACAGTTGGCAGGATCAAGATTAGAACCTCTACCAAACTCGTTTGCTACACTACAGTATTACACAGTTTTCATAAAAAAAACACAGAGCTTATATGGCTGATGCATGGCCAAAGGGTTATTTCAAGGTGAATGACATCAACAGGCATGCTAAAATAGGCCAATGGGAGGTGTAGTGATTGTGAATGGCTTCAAAATCATTAATCTCCACACACACACACACACACACACACACACACACACACACACACACACACACACACACACTTGCCAGTACTGAGATGCATAGGTCTATTGCTTCGCAGGTGTGTAGTAGGTGAATGGGCCTGAAGCTGTACAAAGCTAGGCAAAGGAAATACCTTGGCATCAGGCCACATGACAATGGTCTCCAGTGTGGTTCAGGGGTGTAGTCCTTGGAGTGGTCCCCAAAGGTGGGTATTGTATTCACCATCCACTCATCTGTGTTACTATTGTGGGTGGCCAGTGATGTGTACTGCTTCCCATGTATGTGATCTATATTCCATAATATGGACAGTGTCTGGGTTGTGCACATGTCCCATATGCATGTTCTTTGACATGTGGAAGTGTACTTGAGGTCTCTGGGGCATGTGTGTACAGTTTGTTATCTTCTGATGTAGCATTCTTGACCTCATTTGGGGAGACCTAGCTATGGAACTGAAGACGTGCTTGCATCTACATTGACAGCATGATACAGGTATTCAGTGGAGTTAGTGGTGTTTGTCCATACAGGGCATGTGTATAAGGCATGGTATTCCCTTTTTGGGGTACATTTGCAGACTCTACAGTTGTTGCAGTCATCCAGTGAGGAACATAGCAAAAGGACCACTATAAGCATTTATTTGCCTACTGTAGGGATGGAACAGGGTGCCATGTCCTTTTACTTGCTGGATAACACTCAGCCAGGAGATGTTACACAGCACAGTACTTTCTGATGACAGTGGCACTGTTGTGGTCAACAGCCATGTAGTCCACTGCAATCACACCATGGTTACTATATGTGAGGCAATATGCAGGGAAGTACCAATATAGTGGTTGTTGCCTAGCCAAGTGTGTTTGTCTATGTGACATGGGTGGAGAGTATTCTCTGAGTAATACAAGGGTTGCCTATATTGTTCACTGATCCATAAGGTCATATGTAGGGCTATGGATTGTCTACACCAGCCTCTCTGGTGTTTGACATCTGTTGTCCTTGTAAGGTGGACATTGTGATATATAGTAGGTCCTCAATATAATAATGTAGCAAAATCTGCCTCACAATGCATCCTGTTATTACACAATCACAGCAATCTCCACACAGGATACTGATGACAGACACACACACACACACACACACACACACACACACACACACACACACACACACACACACACACACACACACACACACACACACACACACACACATTTGCCAGTACTGAGATTCAAACCCCTATCTAGCTACATATTGCTACTACAGTGTACCGCACTTATCACACATGCTGCAGAGCTTATTGGATGGATGTTGTCCCAAGGTACTTCTAAGGTGAGGAACATCACCAGCCCTTGTAAATACTGGCATTGGGTGATGTAGTGGGTGACAGATCCCAAAAATAATTGTACCCTAATCACACATTTATATTTGGCAGGGGTGAGGTTCAAACCTCTATCTTATAACCTTTACGGACTATTATTTTACGCATTTACCACATGCACTACTGACCTGATATGGTTTAGGGTTGGCAACAGGTACTTGTAAGGTGGATGATATCTGCAGGACTGCTAAAGTCAGGCTCTGGGATGTGTATAGGCTGTAAATGGGGCCAAAATCTTTGAGGTACATGCAAAAACACTTGATATTCAAACTCATACCTGTGCAGTTACTGCTACTACATTGCTCCACATCTATAGCATGCACCATGGAGCTTATAGGGCTGGCCCTTATCCAAAGGGGTATTTCAAGGTGACTGACATCAGTAGGACTGCTAAAGTAGGGCAATGGGAGGTGTAGTGACTGTGAATGGGCTGAAAATCATTAATATCTATACACATACACAGTGTTTCACAGCTGCCATATCTGGAATTAGAACTCCCACCTAACTAGTATATTACACTATAGCATTACACAGTTATCGCACACACCACAGAGCTTATAGGGCTAGCCTTTGTCTAAAGGGGTATTTCAAAGTAACTGACATCAGCAGGCTTGCTAAAGTAGGGCAATGGAGGTGTAGTGACTGTGAATGGCCTCAGAATCATTAATCTCTCTCCACACACACACACACACACACACACACACACACACACACACGGTCCCATTTGTCACATCTGGGATTAGAACTCCTACCTAACTAGTATATTACACTACAGAATTATGCAGTTATTGCATACACCACAGAGCTTACATGGTTCACCCTTTTCCAAAGGGTTATTTCAAGGTGACTGACATCAGCAGGCTTGCTAAAGTAGGGCAATATGAGGTGCAGTGACTGTGAATAGCCTCAAAATCATTAATAACTACACACACACAGAGATTCACACTTGCCATGTTGTGGATTAGAACACTTACCTAACTAGTATGTTACACTATAGCATTATACAGTTATCGTATGCGCCACTGAGATTATGGGCGTGATAATTGGCCAGATGGTTATTTCAAGGTGACTGACACCAGCATGAGTGCTAACATGGGCTATGGGAAGTGCAGTGTGTGTGAATGGGCCATAAACCATTCCTCTAGAAACACACACACAACACTCAGTCAATCACAACATTACATTTGACAGGACTGGGTATAGAAATGCTAGATGAATACTGATTTGTACTATCATGTTACACAGTTATTACAAGCACCACAGACACTATAGGGCTGAGGGCTACCAAAGGCAAATGTCTACAGTGATTGACATCGGCACATCATGTGATATTGGCCAATTGGATGTGTGGTGGGTGGGACAGGCCTCATGATGGCATTCTCTTTGTCACAGTCTGCCTCTCTCTCTTCCCCACATCTCTGTGTGTGTGTATGTTTGACGTATTGTAATGTGTTGACCTTGGATATGTGTGAGTATTCCTATCCAATGTGTGTGCAAAGCATGAATTGTGTGCAATGTGGTCTGTGTGCACAGAAACCTGTGACTGACATATATGTATAGTCCACTGTTGTTGTCAGACATGGGCTTTATTTCTCTAAGTGTTGGAGCATGCCCAGAATGACCTTCTGTATTGAGTGTGTGAATCCTTTCCAGGTAGGTTGTACTCCGGTGCAGGATTTTGTGTTCTATACTTACAGCTAGCAACTTGTTTCTGCAGGATATCTGCAGATAGGTTGGCAACATGAAGTCACAAATGGCAAAGGGTAGTGGGATACTGTAACTATTGTGTCTGTGCTGCTTTTGCTACATGGTTTTGGTGTTAGCAGAGATATTCAGACACATACTGTTTTACACTGTGATGTATTATGTCATCACCTACCAACAGATATACTTATTTGCTCACAGTTATTTCTTGAGAAATACAAGATGAATGAAGCTGTGTCCAGTATTGTGGTCTGCTGCCTACACATTCTTGCACACTCATGCCATTCTGGAGGGGTAGCTACAGACACTTCCTGATAGATCTGTGTAAATGGTCCAGCACTTTGGTACTGTGGTGACTGAGGATCCCCTGCTTGTACATCTATTGACATAACAGAATTGCCATATCCTGCTGTGGCCATACCTCTTAGCTGTACAGATTCACCCAGGTTACCCAGAGTCAGGGCTCATATATCTGGTCAGTTCCCCTTCACATTGTGGTTTACGAGCAGGTTTGTAGCCATCCATTACTGGGTTTTCAGGCAGGGGTAGTATGGGCACACATCAGAGTTTCAGACTTCACACACTCCATGGCGTCCCATGCTTCTTCCCCCACTCTGTTATTCTATCATTTTCCTAACATTATGCGAGTGATAGCTGCAATGTATCTCTACAGTTGTCCCTTCATCCCAGCATTATTTAGGGGTTGGTCCACAGTTCATGCAGTAGGACATGGTGGGCATGCTACTGGGATTTGTCGACATGGCCTTGCATTTGTGTTCTGTGGACTGTGTTATGTTGTTAGCTGGGACCCCATGAGATAACATACATTGGCAGTACGGGTGAGGCAGAGGCCTTTGACAGAGGACTGTAGGGCATTTGGTAGTGATGCAGGCCATCTGTAGCAGGCCAGTGCATTCTGTCACTCCTACAGTCCCAGGCTGTGAGCCACTGGATCCCCCTGGCGTGACAGGGTAAGTGTGCGGGGTGTTAATGGCAATAGTTTCTGTCCATATTTATCCATTGGTCTGGATGCTGGCTGCGTACTGCTTACAGCTAGGATCACACCTGCATGGGACACCTCTTCAGCATGCTGCATTCTGTGGGTATTCCCATACAGAAGTGGGGGTCATACTGTACTCATTACCAACAGCAGGGATATAACCTGTGATAAACTGTGGATGATGGTGGGGTGAGCTAAGTGCATGTGTGATACGGAGGCTTCTTGCAGCTGACTCACAGATATACCTGGGACATTCCTCTTATGTTGCCTTGTGCGGGGACATTGGCAGTCTCTCATTACTTCATAACTGTGCCTTTTGTGGTCTGCTGGTGATTGGCCAGAATACATCAGTATTCCATACTACACAGACAACTAATGTGCTTCTAACCTGTATGTACAATTCCAAAGGTGTGTGCAGTTGACAGTTACATTTTATGTACTCTGTCTAGGATACTTCCACCTGTGTATTGTGTGTAGGTTTGGGACCACATTCATGGCATGTCCATCTTTCAGATGGTGACAGATATTGACATCTGAACAACGAGTATGGATGACTGCTGAATTTGGTCTTGCTGGGATACATTGTGGTTGGCACTGCAGTTGTCTGAACATGGCCCTGTCATTGACAGTACTGGCCATAGGCCACCAGGACACAGCCCTCCATGCCTACATGCTGAACACTTCCACACAATGTACAACACACAACAACCTAACACACAGAGCCCTGCATATTGTACATGTGCAACTATCTATCCTGTAAATTGGGCCAGCTCAGGTAATCTGTGCTCCACTGTTATTAACCCCACTTGTACATGTTACTGCATTTCAACATAGGATTGTATGTGTGGGGGGCACACCTGACAACATAAACATTTGCTATGACTGTACTGGTATTTCAGGTACTCTGCTGACTTCCATTTCGTTTTGTATTCTGACCTATCATGCAGACTAGAGGCATATCAGTAGAGTACAGATCTTAAGTTTTATTGACCTACATTTCAGTTTCAGACTTCATACACTGCAGAACTAACATACAACTGCCTGACCTGTTATAGTCTGTCTATGTAGGTCTGGAGGGGGCTGTTATCTATTGCCATTAATTGGAGGCCTTAGCACAGCCTTTCTTTATGGTCATGTACACCTGTCCTGCTGGCTGAGGCTGTTGTTGGGTATGTGAACCTCACTGACATGCATGTGTATGACCTATGGACACACATTTGGGCCACAACATGTACTGCAGTGGGATTTGTCACCTTGTCTAGTACTAGTATTTGTTATGGATTCCATGCTGCCCATATAGGTGTCCACTATCTGCTGCCATCTCATTCAGCCACCTGATTCCCTTGCATGCTCACATCCATACCATAGCTACAACTAGCAGAACATACTACTCCATTCAGCAATTGATAGGAAGAGTGAATTACTTGTGGCTGTGCCAGTATTGAGGATGGTGCTGGAGGGTTGACTATGTCAGATGCACATAGTGCATTCCCTATATGTGGTAAAGTACAGGTAGTGTCATGTTTGGCATCTCTTTTACTGCATGTGCAAGTCAGAGAGTGATGTCATTCCCTGGGGTCCTACCATGTCAGTGTATGTGCTATGCATTGCCTCTTTGCCAAAGCCTAGTCATACTGGGCACGTTTCCTTCTCCCTACATAGGCAGGCTCAGGTTGTTCCTCCTCCAAGTCACTCTGTGCCTGTGCTGGCCTTGGCAATGGCCCGTGCTGTTCCTGCTGCAGCTGTTTCCACAGGATCATATTGTGTAGCATGGCCCATACAATAAAAATTTGTGTACATGTAGCTGGAGAGTACTGCAAGGCTCTACCGGATACGTCCAGGCACCTGAACTGTGAATTGAGCATCCCAAACACACGCTCTATTATGATTCTCATTTGTGCGTGTGCCTCATTATGGAGTTCTTGTTCATGTGTGTGTGCATTTCTGATGGGTGCCATCAGCCATGGCTCCAGTGCATAATCAGCATCCTCCACTAGGTGGCCATATGGGATGTCCTCACTGGCAAATCTCTGGTACAGATGTGTCATATGCCAGATGTGGGAGTCATGATATCTTCCCGGGCTGCCAGCACACACATTCATTATAATGCCCTGGGCATCACACATGACCTGGCAGTTGAAGGAGGGGAAGCCCTTGTGGTTTATGTAGACCCTACCCCACTCACCAGGTGGTGTTTTGATGTGTATGTGCGTGCAGTCTATAGCACCCACTACCTCAGAGTATTCTAGTATTTGGTGGAAGAGACACATATTGCTGGTCAATGCCTCAGGGGTTTTGAGAAAATATATGTATTCACTGGCATATGCTGACATGGCATCCATGAACTGGTGGAGTACCCTGGATGCTGATGCCTGTGAGATCCCCATGATATCCCCAGTTGGCCTTTGGAAGGTACCTGTGACTAGTATTCTTAAGCCTACACATACCTTGGTATCCACTCGGATGGGTTTCCCTCTGTTGGTTCTGTGTGTGAGGCGTGGCCGACACAGCTCAACAATTTGCTGTAGGATGTCCCTGTCCACCCTATAGCACTCCACTATCTCCAGCTCATGTAGCCCCTGGTAGGTTACCCTGTTTTTAGGAATAAATGGTATTCAATGGCTTTGCTAATCTGATGCAATATTTAGAAAACCTTCCTCACAACATCAGACACATGTTGCAGTCTACTTGTGTTCCCAGGTCTGTTAATACAGAACTGGTGATTAGAGTATTCAGGGTTATGTCATAATAAGTTGGAACATTGTTAATACCAAAGGAAATGATGATGCATTTATATGACAGATGTTTAACAGCACAGAGTTGTCATCAGTCATCAGTCTGTGTAAGCCTCTTTTGAACAGCAATAACATTGTTAGGGGATAACATGATAACACCCAAGTGTCATTCAAAAACAAACTTGTCTAGCCGCAGAAACTCTGTTTGGGTCTGGACTTCTGAGATGTACATGGAAACATGCAAGGATACAGCAGGGCACTTGTGGTGACCCATGGGTGATGGTTCTGCTGCTAGAGGTCAACTCACAAACTTTGAGCGTGTTGTGTGTCTGTGAGCCAGTTTGCAACCCACCAGACTACATAGCAGTTGATATTCACCTGGCTTCACTTCACACTGATGCAAAAATTTGGGATTGTGTGGAAGGCCTTGGCCAAGTCTAGCTAGACAAGCTCAGTGCTCTGCACACATGCTATATCTATGTTCACAGAAATGAACAGCAACAGTTTTAACATACACAACCATCCCTTGAGAAAATCATGCTAGAAGAAATGTCATGTTTTGATGTAAACTCTGTTCTTGTATGTGACATCCATGAAAATACATTCCATTGACTCAGAGCTGAGGCTTGTGAAACTTAAGGGACTATAAGTACATGTGCATGGTGATGACCCACCCTTGTGTAGGGGGAAATAAGTCTCTGATTTCACATTTGTGTGGATAAAGGGCAGTACTGACACTGAATATGGTGCCTAGTGCAGTAGTTTGCTGGGTATGAACATTAAGAATGCATGACAGAATGCCATCTGGTCCCATGGAGGCTGGGTTCCTCTTTTTGGAGAGAGCACTGATTACACATTGTGGAGTGAAGTTGGAGGTAATGTTGAAGATGTGTTGTGGTAAGCTTGGGGGTGGGTGGGTAGAGGGATAAGTTTATCCAAGCATGTGTGCTAGCTGGGTTTCATTTTATACAGGTTCAGTGTATGCAATACCACCCACAATTAATTCAGCACACATCTGAGTTATAGCTCTGATGTTGCAGATGTATCGCAGGAAAGCCTTATGATTATCCTTGCCTATGGTTTTGACATATTTCCCATAGCTGCTGTGTGAGGATTTTACAAGGTGTCTTATTGTCTTGCTTATGCTGGGAATGTTAGTCTTCCAGTTTGGGATTTAAATGTTTGTATTTGTATAAATCAGACTCGTTTGCTTACTGTACACTCATGTAATGTCAGGGATCCATCAGCATGGTTATGATTTTCTCTGTGTCTATCCATTTGTATAGATGTTTATACAGCCCATAAGGGTATACCTTACTACAGTTGTCAATGTACTCTGTGGAAACTGGAGTATGGAAGATAATTATACCATCCCTTAGGATGGTGAATTTAAGTTGCAAAATGTAGGTTCAACTGGCCTATCATTTTTAAATTCTGTACCTATTGCACGTTGCTAATAAAATACTGTATGGTTGGATTGACACAGTGCAGCCCCTACATATGAGGGCTTGCATTGGTCAATGCTATTTGTGAGGACTAGATCTATAATATTACAGACACTTGTAGGGTGGTGCAGTTTTAGTTTCATGGTATGAGTTATCAAGGTCCAGGAATTATTGTGCAAGTGAGTTTGGACTCATATGGGTTTCACAATCAATGCAGTTATAGTTGTAGTCATCCCTGAGTAGTTTGTTTTGTTCAACTTTAATTGTTACAAGTACTTTTAAATAGGCTGTGTAGCCTTTCTTGTTCATAGAAGGGGACATATAACTGGTGATAACATTAAAGGGTTTCTTACACACAGTAAATTGGAGTTACATTAATCCCATGCAGTTATGTTGCCTACCCCCTGCAGAGAAGGAATTATCTTCAATAAGGAGAGATAGTTTACCTCCTGTGGTTCACACAACTTCAGACTGTATTCTGAATGTGTGGAAGGGCTTCTAGCCCTGCAAGACTGGGTTACTTACTGCAACCTTTAATCAGGTTTCTCTGACTGCACAGACATCCATCACTTCCTTTCTGACAAATGCTGACAGAGACTGCTGTTTTGGATGTTAACTCCTACAGTTTAGCAGCATAACCCTTACTTTGTTGTAGTTATATATTGCCACATAGTAACCTCTGTTTTTGTGACATTGCCTAATAAAGGTATATGGATAAGGCAAGTGCCTTAGCCAGCAAGCAAAAGCCTAGAGGTGCTAGTTGAAGTCCATGTCTTGCAGCAGCGTGGTCTACCCATAGTGCCATCTCACACTGACAGGAACTGAATCCCCTTAGAATGACACCAGATGCAACCAATTTCAGAGCATAATTTGTTCTTGATACTGTTGTCTCATCCTAAGTGTGCAAACATAGAACCATACATGTCTGAGGCACACATTTAGACAGCTCAATCATGTGTGTCTCCATATATTCCCTAGTAATACATCTGAAGTTGTGCATGCCAACAACAACTACAGTGGATCAATAGTGGGACTTGTTCAGAGATTTGATTGCATGCGTGATGTGACAAGTACTTGTGACACACAGCTGACCCAACAGTTCCCCTTGTTTAGGCTGGAGAGTGGGGCAGTTGTATGTCAAAATGTATAATAAACTGTAAGGACAACCCTTGCAACAGATAACTATTGCCTTTGGCTCTTCCTTGGTGAGACACTGGTGGTCCTTTTTTATGTGTATTGTGTGCTTTGGTTTTACTGTTAGTTGTGCCATGCTTGTGTTTTGGATGTCTCTGCTGTTTCTGTAGTTTGCTGGGGAGTACCTGTGCCCTTTAATGGTACTTAATTGATGTAATAGAGGCCGGAGGCATTATCTTCTCTGAGTCAATAAAGACATGTCAACTAGGCTAACAGATGAAAGAGAGGGACAACGACAGCTCATAATGTGAGGTGTTATCATGGTACCTGCATAGAGAATGAATAAAGGATGGGTGTAAGGGAAAATAATTTAATTGTTGTTTTTACAACTGCAAGGAAAATCTCTGAATGCAAACAACAGAAGAGCAGCAAAGACAATGAAACAGTATTAAAGATAAAAATGATACCAGAAACAATTACTTAACAGTACATAGTCTTACAGTACACTGCAGGTACAAGGATGCAGGGGTGTTTTCTCACAAAACACGTCATGTTGTTTACTTATCAGTAGTTGAACTGAACTGGATTAATGCTGTGTGAATCCACTATCTAGTGTGGGCAACACAACTGCAACAGAATAAAAGTGGTAATTGACAATTCATTTGCTCATAACATTACACAGGCAACAGAGTCAAAGGCAGCATAGTTTTTTTTTAAAAAGTAATCATAGTAACAGAAAGAAAATTAATTATAATTATAATTAATTTTTTTTACATAACTAACAGCAGCAAGTGGACATACTGCAGGGCTTTCACATCATATCAGTAACTAAATAAAATAGCACAATGAATGTGCATAGAACAGTTACTGCAGGGTTTTCACATCACACCAGTGGTTAAATTAAATAGAATGATAAATGTGCATAGAACAGTTACTGCAGGGCTTTCACTTCATACCAGTGGCTAAATAAAATAACATAATGAATGTGCGTAGAATAGTTACTGCAGGGCTTTCATGTCATACCAGTGGCTAAATAAAATAACACGATGAATGTGGATAGAACAGTGTTCCATAAGCTGCTGTAGGATACTCTCTGTATAATGTCCAGAAAGAACTCAGACATACACAACACTTCCCACCCAAGCTGACTGCAGTGAGAAAAGAACCCCTACCTAAGTACACAAACTAAAAAACACAGTATGTAACGCACATGCCATAGCACAAGCTTAATTTTAACAGGAATACAGGTGATCTTATAGTAGATGGCATCAGCAGGCAATGTGGGGGACAAGCGCTAGGAGGTCTGCTTGAAATGGATGTTTGCGCAAGCACCAAAACACTGCAAAACCATGGCATTGGGGAAGTCATATTGGGATACAGTGTTCCACTGTCTTTTATGGATACACACACAGCTGCCTACAGTGAGAATAGAACCCCTACCTATCCAAGTACAAAGACTACACGTACCACAGCAGAGGTCTGATTTTAATAGGACTGCAGGTAGTCTTGTAGTAGATGACATCAGCAGACCATGTGGGGGACAAGCGATAGGAGGCCTGCTTGAAATCAATGTTTGTGCAAGCACCAAAACACTGCAAAACCATCCCATTGGAGAAGTCAGTTTGGGATACACAGTGACACCCTTCTTTATAGACACACACACACAGACACTCTCTCACACACACAGTTGACTGCAGTGAGACCCAAGCCCCTACTTATGTAAATGAACAGACTACAGAACACAGTACTTAACACAAGTGCCTCAGCACAAGTCTGATTTATGTGAGACTGCATATGAACTTATAGTATATGACATCATCAAGTCATACGGGGAACACCAGCTTGGGACGCTGACATAGGCACATCGCTCCTTAGTGTCATCTGAGGTTAGTACCCTAACAGTAGTATACTGTTTAGAATCCTAGGAGTGTAACAACAGAAGTCCCTTATTGAGATTATTTGGCTATTTGAGTTTGTCAGTGCAAGCCTATGAGCACCATTAAATGGTCCTTCCCATGTGGGTTCACACAACATTACATATTACACAGTTTTGTGTTTGATATATCTGTTGTAAAATTAAGGAAACCCCAGGGTTGTACTGATTGTTGATGTAGTTGGTGGTGGGGAAACAAATGGATGAATGTTAAATTTATGTAAAACAGTTATATTGTGCCCTCAGTTAGCAATGTTTCCACATGTAGTTGTAGGTCAGAGAAAGGATCTGGGAAATATAGAACAACAAGAACACAGATCTATGTGTGTAATGTAATAGTTAGGCATAGCACAAATGCAATGCTTCTTGCACTGTGTACACGCATGCACATTTCACTGTTTTTCCTTTTTACATGTAGGCAAGCAGTGTGCAAACACGAGGTGCATTGTTAACATCCAAGCCTGTTGTGTAATATATACCTACTACTATAGCCCACTCCTATCACTACTCCAGCGCAGGATTTTCCAGATACTAACAGCAATAATTGAATGTATCTGGTTGCAGTTGTTGGCAGTCTGACAAATCCTATATGCATTTTTCCTGTTTCAGCAATGTTGTGCTCTGCACAAACTATCTAAGCCTTATACTAAATGTTTTATACACATAGAGCACATTGCAAATGAGGAATGCACATAAGACAATGATAATAACAGTATGGGACTCAGACTCAAAGTCTGTAAAGCAGACTGCCTCTTCCTAGTACACCTCCAAAAGTTCTACTTACATCAGGATTAGAACCCTCAACAGCAATATAGCTTCAGCAAACAGGATGGCTTTCTTAGTCCTTTTGGCCACATAAGCAGCTTGCCAGAACAGTACCGGGGTCATTCATCACACAACCACCTGCCTAAAAATGTACACTGCTATCAAACCATGGACTGTATATTGTACAAGTACTTCTCTGTATTATTATATTTGAACACAGAGCAGTTAGTAGTCACACAACCTGTCATAATCATGGTTACAAATACACATCTGTCTTACATGTGCATGCTTGTTGTTATTTCATCAGTTTCCTCACACATATAGTGCGTAGTTAATTCTATATAATTTTCCTTAAAATGTGAGGGGATATTAACTGTGACATAAACAAGCATATACTGTGGTTTTGGGGGTAGCTTAGCTGAGTCACTGTTTTGGTAGTTACAAGGGAACACTCCTGTATTGGGGATGAAGGAACTAATCACAGTTACTGATAGATACAAACATGTCTAAAGTCAGAAACTGCAATGTGTAGCCTCACCTTCTAACTTCACTCTTGAATAATGTACCACTAATCTGCTGTGGTAGGACTGTATGAATGTTTCAAGCATGAGGCCTACTAAATACAAATGGACACATATTTGTAAAATATGTGTTTGTAGTCACATGTTAATTTAATTTCTGTACAAATACACTACTATTTACTTGCATACTGTACCAAGTTCATAGATATAAGGATATGTCATAATACTCTTCAAGAATGCAGTTTAGCTTCACTGCTTACCTTGGAAATGCAGAGCTTGACACAACTTTAGTTCAGGGCTGACTCTGTCTGATGCAAGCAGTACACAGCCAATATGTGGATAGGTACAGTTTGTGTGAGTTGCCTGGCATCAATTTTAATATATGTATCTGAGTAGGAGAAAGGTATTAGTCCCCATGTTCCTATGTGGTCAGTGAATATGCTATGCATTGTCTCTTAGCTGAAGCAAGGGCATCACTCACTGTTGACATCCATTAGAAACATAAACACCGCGTAGATCCCTACATAAAGTGAACATCCCTACAGGGTTACTGTTTTTTGTGATTCAATAACTCTATTGATTTTGAGCCTTATTTACATAATGACCATGCTGACAACCTGGATTCTACACGGTTAGTGACTGTGTAAGCAGGGCAACTGCATGTGAGCACAATGATGTAAACACAAGGCAGGGTATTACTCTGCCTATATATGTGACACAGGACACATTATGCTTATAGTACATTATAACAATATGTTTAATCAATTGTACATATTGTAAAGGCCTGCATTATGTACATGTTTATTATTTAGCTGGGGGTGGGGAACCAAAGGTTCATTTATGTTAGGGCAATAAAACACATTTTTATTTCAATGACTGATGTTCTAGCATCCACAGTGTGTATTTAGGCTGAAATATGTGTGCTGTTATCTGTTAAGGTCTGTTCTGTCCAAATTTCTATATTTTTTATTGCCCCTGTTTTTGTGTAGACTCCTGTTTATGAGAAATTTGCACGTACACTACCAACATGTACACAGAGTCTACAGGGCTTCATTTTTAGGTTGCTGAATCACTCAGTCACACTGGTTTGCTTCATTAGCATAAATTCCAGCTATTTATGCTGAAGTTTGCTTTGCACAAAAATTTCAATATTTGCGTGTGAGTGCGTGTGATCTTGTGCCCCTACACAGAGTTTACTGAATCTAAAACCTGCTGCACCCGAATATGCATCACACTGCGACACACACATGGTAATAATGGCTTATTGAATTCCACTGGGAGGACTCACTTTGCAATTGTAGCATATTTGTATTATTTACAAACTTACAATATTGTGTCACAGTAAACTACTGATCTGCTTGTAAGCACTCCAAAATAAAATAAGCATTTTTTTTACTGACAGTAATGGGTTTTAGACCCTTGATGTTAAGCATTTTTATGACTTTTAGCACAAAGTATGTTATATGCATAATTTGTGCTCATGTTAATTCCTACTGGCAAATAAATCAAATGTTTAACTAAAATAAGACCATTTGTATTCATTCTGGCAGGTGATCCTAGGCACAGTTTTCTGGGCTTCTAATGTTTTGATAAGCAGAATGACAATTAAAATGTATAGTTACTGAACACATCGGGGGGTGTGGATTACGTATGATACTCTTAGGGAAAGAACAGAATTTCCTTTTAATTTGAAAAGCCTGTCATCTAAAACTCTGCATGAGTCAGTGTACTAAAAATAAGTTTAAGTAGAAGAGAAACATAATGGTTGGTGATTTATTCCATTAGACTGAACCAGTTCTTTTTTGTGTTGCATGGCATTTCTAATTATAAGAATAATGAAGGACTTAAAGCTTTACAGTGAGGATAGTGGCCAATGACAGGCAACAGCTCAGCAGTAGAGCAAAAGCTTCCTTTAACAAAATATAATTCTTATTAATAGAAAAAAAATGCAATGTGCAATATTAATCAGATTATGATAAAGTTGCTTTGACAAAAAATAGAGCCAGAGAAAATATTTATTTTTACACAGAATGTATAGTTATAACAATTCTTCTAACATTTATTATACTTTTCATAATCGACACCTTAAATATGTCAGATATCAAATTAAAACAATGACTTATGTAGCTCTCGATCCACATTTGCCAACTTGACGATTCCATAAGGCCTCATAATTCCCTTCTGGCAATTTTCTATAAGAGATGATGAGCTTTTTAACTAGAGGGAGCTACTGGTTATCTGCAGTGTTGGATAATAGCTTTTTTGAGGCCAATAAATTCAAAGTTAGCAAAGCATATTCATGTTTAGCCCAACTAAAGTCCTAAGGACTGCCCAAGAGCAACTCATACAGGAACAGCTCTATTTTCTTAGGCCAGAATCCTCTTAACAAGGCTTGTACCTGCAGTTTAATTGCAGATAGTTTAGAACAACTCTGAAATATATGTTGCCATATTCCTCAGTTACCATCTTTACACCTTCAACAATGCTAATACTCCCAAAAACATTGCTCAAATTCATTTAGGCATACAGAAGTACTTGAGAAGGCAGTTCCAACCAAAGATACTTCATTTTCTACAGTACTGGTGTTATAGAGGCTAGTAAAGCAAAAATTAAAGAAATTGTCTTCTGCTGGAGACAAGCAGTTTTTTTAGTGATCTGCCCATTTAAGTCTTGTTTGTTGTATTTAAGACACTTTTGATGTTGGGGCTAGGTTATTTGTTTGCATTGCATTGCATTATATTGCTGGGAGTCCTGGACTGCAACAATGCAAAAGTCTAATCATGGGATTGCATGTGGTGTGGCTATCATGAATGTGAGATAACGAAGACCCTAGATGTAGGAACTGCATCAGTAGACATCCTAGATAGACACAAGTTCTCAATCTGCATGGTCAGAAATGGTCTGTAAGTGGTAGGTATTACAGGCGGAGTTAAAGTGTATAAAGAGTCACAGAAGTACCTGGGTGACATCACAAGATAAAAAGGGCACAGAGGCTGAGGTAGTGTCTGTAGAATGTAGTACAACCATTCTGTACACAGGAGACGTATATTTTTTGCAAATGCCAGTGAGGAGAAGAGTGGTGTTCACTGGGGTTGCATGACAGCAATTACAGAAGCACTGCAGCTAAGTACAACAAAAAATGCAGACAGTAAAAAGTAAGTGCTAACGATGGATCACAGTACAGAACAATGTATGGTGCAGCTAGAAATGGACTGTATTTTGACTGAGTCTAGCAGAAGACAGTCCAAGTAGTACAGTACACTTGTACATAGGTCAGCCAGGCAAAATGGCAAATTGCGTGGCTCAGTGAACAGAATGCTGCAGACTACAATGAAATTGAAGTGAGAAGGTGAGCAAGGAATGCCAACACTACACATGCAAGTGACTCCACTGAACTGGGAACAGAGGTGCTTAGGATGGTAGCAGCTACCAATGGACAAACACGCAGCCCTTTATGCATCACAGCTGGTCTATACAACCCACCATTAGGCAGTGGCAGAGTACTGTTGTCTCTAAAAGTTAAACATAGTACTGCAAATCCTGCCAGAATGTAAGTTACCCTAGAATGACAGTTGGAAAAATAGTCAACCTCAAACAAGGGGACCTGTCACACTAAGTAAATGAAGGTCGTAAGGTGATGTGATACATATCCTATTACCACAACCTAGACCCATCCATACTCCCATCTTCTGTGCCATAAGCTATATGACAGCCTGCAATGGAAACCATGGCATCTCCAACCTGCATTATGCAGAAAGCCACTGGCAGACTGTAGACAAATGTGGCTGAGTCCATTACATCCACATACAACCTAGTATAGCTGGCATGATGCCAAAGCTTATCACACCTTGCAACTGTTTCCAAATGCATTTTTTGATTACAAGATGAACAATGGCTTAATGCTGAATTTGATGGCTGGATTCTGCTTCAAGAATAATGAGAGAGAGGTATGTAAATATTATGCGCTGAAAATGGATGACAGTCTACATGACCTTGTAAGCAACACTTATTGTGTGACAGATGGGATCCTTTCCATGGTGTCCAAGATACTCTGCTAATTGTATGCAGTACATAACAATGCAGTACTGACCAGGAACTAGATGCTGCGTCCCTCGGCATATGTTCGCATGTTCTGTATGGACAAGGTGAATCACAGTGCAGTGCCATATTTTGCATGTATGGCTGTCAACTGACAAAGATAGATAGTAATTATCCAGATCTTTGATCTGTACAGTCTGTGCCTTGCACTGCACACTTGGGCAGCACATCAAAAAGAATATTGTTCCCACTTATCCACTGACTCTGAAGACATACCTAGCTTATTGGCCTTCCAGTTATGTATGGGATATTAACATATCAGAGTGGCTATGCTGTCTGTCAACACTTGCATTCCTTCCATTATGGAAGATACTATTAATCTTCAAGGAGACGCAGATGCCATATTCCTGGAGGTGAAGAGCCTATATTGCTGGTTTGGTGAGACATATCTGATCAGGACACCAGCATTTGCAGCTGAAGGTGAAGACACACGTTATCCACTCTGTATGTGGTCCATCTGGCAAGAGACAGTTAATGGATTTTAGCACATCCAACATAGGATGCGGCCATTAGACTTTAGTGAAGACAGAGCAGGACAGAGAGATGGTACTGACAACATAATGGCCCATGTGTATGCAGATTGGATGCTGCAGTCCATAATCACTCACACTGATTCACGGTTATCAAAAAATCCATTATTAGCTGAGGTGCCAGGAATTATGCCCATGATTGCTAATTCTAATTTCTAGTCACTATTTGATTCTCTTAGAATTTATTTTATTAATTCAACCTTTATTGGATTTATATCCCAATAACAACAAAGTGAAAGCAGAAACAATGTAGGTTTCAGTCATAATGTAAAAAAGTAATAAATATGAGACATGTTGATACCATTACATTTCTCCAAATGTATAACAAAGCCCCTGAACAGAGCAATGTGAATAATAATAATAATAATAATAATAATAATAATAATAATAATAATAATTCTCTTAGAATGTTGGCACCTCTTTGCATAAGCAAAATTAAGCAAATTTTGATTGTAGATGACTAAGAAAACAAACTTAAAGTTTTACAAGTAGTATTTACAATTAGAAGTGCAATATAAGCTGATTTATTAATCTGGTATTAAAATGGCATACCTCTTGAAATCTCTGTTTTTCCAGTACTCTGATAAATCAAAAGCTAGTATTTTATAATATTTTCCTAGAGAAATGGAAAATCATTGTCGTTGTTCATAAGCGATACAAAGCTATGTCATGAAATATGCTGTCTTTGGGGGAAGTATTCCATGGGTATGCAGTGAGTACAGAAAACAATAATGATGAGTGTATGACAAATAGGTCAACAATCAAAATGTCGAACAACAAACGATTGAACATAATTGCCTGAACCTCAACTAATCGAAAATAAAAACAAAAACGTAAAACTCTTCTTTTTTGCTGGAAAGCAAGCCCCACTGAGTACTGTGTCCCATCATACTCCTTGCTAACTTTATATATATATATATATATATATATATATATATATATATATATATATAGACATAGATAGATACCTAGAGATATAGGTGTTGAGCACCCGAGTGAACAGACAATACACTGATAACAAGATCGATGTCATAATGTCGAATACACAAATATTAAAACATTCTGTGCATGGTCCTGGGATTACCTGGAGCAGGCTAAACCAACAGCAAACCTCCCTGCACCCCTTAACCCCTGCTAATTATATTTACAAACTCCGAGATTGTACAATCCCCGTGGAAAGGAAATATTCCCCTACCTGGGGATTGTTGATATCACACACACCTGTCAACCACCTGTCTACATTGACCAAATGTTATCAACCAGATTGGTGTTAATGTACTGTTTATTCAATTGCGTCTAACACCCATATATCTATATTTATAGCTATATCTTTATCTATATCTATATCTATATCTATTTATCAGTCTATCTATAAATTCCAAGATTATATTACAAAGGGGGAAGGGTAAATTCAGTTATTCCTGATGTTCCACAATCTTTACCGTGATGGTCTGGCTAGGTAGACAAGCTGCCCCTTTCCAGCAGAGGCTGATAGAGAAAAGCTCCACAATAAAATGCATGAACATAAACAGCGAAATGATAGTTAATACATTCTAGACAATAAGCATAAATACATTTTAGGTCAAAATAAATTAAGAATAAAAAAGTCTTTATCAAACTATGATTGATATGGAAATAGTACACAGGATAATAAAAATGTCGTACAGTGTTTCATTTGAGGACAAGAAACTGAAAACAAATTATTTATGATTGATGTAATTTGTTACAAAGCTTTATGGTGACAACATTTGTAAATTGTGAGGCTGACAATAAACATAGGAGGTTCTTTTTATATGTTCACTTATTCTTGCATTCAACTTCTTCTCTGATTTCCCACATAAACTTCTCACAAGAGAGGCATGAATCAAGATATTCCACCTTATTAACATGATGCTCATATCACCCTTGACGTGGTATAGTTTTAGATTACCCAGAGACTGTAACATAGTTGGAGTCATTAATCAACATTCAGTAATTTCAATGCCTACATTTTTTCATGGATCCAAGCTGCAATGTACCAGAAAAATTATGCCAGTATATAAAATGCATGGTTTGTCCCAATAAATCTTTCATGTCTGTATTAAAACAAATTCCCACTTTCTTTTCAAAATAGATTTGATGTTTTTACAATCAGAAAAAAACTAGCCACTTGCTGTGGACATGCATGTTTTAACCTTCTTATGACCTTTAGGGGTCATTTGCCTATATCCAATGGACCTCTATTACAGGAGGTTTAAGGTATCACACAGTGAAAACTCTAGCTTGGCTTGGGATATGGGATTTTTTACTAGATGGGATATTTTGGGATATTTTGCTGACACCTTAATGGTTATGGTTATGGATATCAGCTAGGTTTAAACACTCTGTTTCTATAGTATAGTCAAAGAGTCCACTTATGCTGTGCTGACAAGGTCATAAGAAGGCTGAAACCACAGCTAGTGGTGTTTGGTTTTGTTGGTCTGAATCTGTCCTTAAAGACTTAACATTGAAAAAGGAAAAAGTCATAGACATTCAGAAGCCATGTAGCTGAAATACTTGATGCCCTTAAGGGGTCATTTGCATATATCTTATGGACCTGTATTAAAGGAGATGCAAGGTATCACACAGTGAAAACTCTAGCTTGGCTAGGCTTTTTCTTATAGTTTTTACTAAATGGTTTGTCCATGTGACTTTTTTACTCTTTGAGTTTTTGCAATCACATCATAGATTTCTACTTTATTATCTTTTTTTGTTAGTAAGAAGTCTTGTACAATTATTCATTAACAAAATAGGTTGAAACCTAGTTTTTTCTATCTTCTCTGATTTTTTCTGCTGTATCCTTTAATAATTTTGTAGGGTACACTCTCTCTTTCAACACTGATATTAGAATATCAGTTCCCATGTTAAAGTGTGAATTACAGTGGATGTAAGCTGAAAAATTCAAACCACTTGTCCTTCACCAGGCATTTCTTTTGAAAGTAGGAATGGCAGCTGTGTAAATGTACATATGTATTATTAAACGTGGATGGATGATTGGAAGCATACATTATCTCTATCCTTAATAATCATCACATCTAAAAAATTAATTTTATCAAGGAAATAGTTCCATATGTATTGTGACCTACCTGATGCATGCACAACTCATATCTGTCAGTCTCTTAGTTCATTAATCAGGATAAAGCCAAAAATAATGAGAAATAAATGTCAGACATGGGGACAATTTAAAATATTACTTAGAAAGTTAATGGGATAATGAGATGTACATTAACATGCATTTTGTGGATAAGGAGAAATCTTGAAATATCATGTCTACCCTTATACAGTTATTGTAATTGGCAGTGATGTGCCAGGCACTCACTAATTTTACTAGGGTCAAAACAAATGCCTGACGTAAAACCAGGGATAGCTAAAGTATACCTACATGTCAAATGACCATTGCTTGTGGTATACCACCATACGTCTACTTAGCAGCAGATGCTTAACCCGAACCAAAAGGCAAAATAATATAAGTCAAGAATGCTGTCTTAGTAAAAGTCTTTCTCTAATAAGGTGTTAGCGTGTGTTGCTTGCTGGACTGTAAAGTAAAATATATAAATATGCTTTCTAAGAAGCAATTCCACAGGGCCGTAGAAGAGAATGTTCCCTGTTTTAGTACTTGTATGAACAATCAATGTGAAATTATAACCCACAGTGTTATCAAGCAAATGTTCATAAACCTAATTTTCTTCCCTTTCAACCTTCTACCCCATGTACATGATACACAAGTGTATTGGAAGCACTATACTCATGTACATGAAACATAATTGAGTGTTGGAAGCATTGTGCCTATGTACATAATACACACAAGTGTTGGAAGCACCATGCTCATGTACACAGTATAGACATAAGTGTTGGAAGCATTGTGCACATGCACATAGTGCACAATAGTGTTGGAAGCACAATGCCCATGTACACGGTACACACACAAGTGTTGGAAGCACCATGCTCATGTACACAGTATAGACATAAGTGCTGGAAGCATTGTGCACATGCACATAGTGCACAATAGTGTTGGAAGCACAATGCCCATGTACACGGTACACACATAAGTATTGGAAGCATTGTGCATATGTACATCGTACACACAAGTGTTGGAAGCACCATGCTCATGTACACAGTATAGACATAAGTGTTGGAAGCATTGTGCACATGCACATAGTGCACAATAGTGTTGGAAGCACCATGCCCATGTACATGGTACACACAAAATTTGTTGCTGCTTTATGTGTGAAACATCAATAGGTGCCAGTGTCTGTACAACTGTGATGTTCCTTACTTTGGATGCCCCGTCTCCCATACATTCTTTGCAGGCTTTGAATGGCTTTTCACTGCTGTGTAAAATTGTTTGCTACCTTGCTGTCTGTCTTACTGTCTCATGACTGGTTCAACATTGTGCCCTGGACAGTATGTTTTCTACTGTCAGCCCCTGACAAGACATCTTATTTGCAGATTTCATCTGACTTTGGTATTTGGTATCATATCTCTCAAAACCTCCTGAGACAGCACTCACTATTGGCATGTTATCAGGGGATGCTGCTATGTTATATTTCCCACATGTACATTACTGCATGTTATTTGTGCAACATGGCCCATAGTGTTAGCTACCCTTTGAAGCCACCTTATCTGTAATGTCGTACTCAGGTATCATGCCCAAGGTAACCATCATACTTTGTCATGTTAACAACTATTTCTGCTTCTGGAACTGCTTTTGATGCCCTATCCCTATATCTGTACCTTCAAGCGTGGGTGTCACTATATCACTAAACCTCTTCAATTGACCCATGTTATAGTGTTATATTGTGTAGTTCTGATCTAGCATGCTGACCCATGTACGACTACAGTCAATGATTTAGGGGACTGTTTAATACTAGCATTTGTGCTCTGTGATATTGGCATACCTGTGATACCTTACCATTGTGCATTCCTGTTGGGTCTGGTATCCGTGTGTATTGGTGCCAGTTGTGTTGCTTCATTGCCATGACTGTACTTTCCCATCTACTATTTCTACAGTTCTGAATGTGTTTCTTGGTTGTACTGCTTCACAGATTTTATCAACACCACTGCCCCTTCTTTGATCCCTGCAGTGGAATCAGGCTGGTTCCACTACATGTGTTGCTTGTCTTAGGGGGCACAATGTAGACTATTTTGCAAGGCTACTTGCAAATTATACCCTGGAATGCAGCATAGCTTCTTGTACATGTGTGCAGAATGGTAGAATCTGGGCATGTAATATTCACCTTTCACTCAGTTAAGCATAGTGATCTGCCATCACACAGCTGGTGTGAACTGTTGCCTTTCTCACTTGTAGATTCATAATTACTGTAATCAGACTCCTACTCTGTGATGTATTTTACTCTGTTTTGATGTGTGATTTTTGTGCTAGCAGAAAGCCTTTAGTGTGATTCTATACACAGACTGGGCTATATTGCCTCTGCTAAAGTCACCCAAAAAACTGCTTAAGGGACTTGCACAATCTGATACAGTAAGTGGAAGCTGAAGGAATCGGACCCAGGACTTCAGTATATTTATTAAAAGTTCATAACTTTAATTATGTGGTAAATTGCTAGTAGAAGGTAACAGTATGCAAGGGGGGTGCTGAAAAGCTCTAAGCCTGACCAAGAAGGGAATGATGTGGAGCCATGAAACTTATAAGTTATTCAACATATTCTTCCCGAAGTTCAACACATTTGGCACATCGTGTCTGAAGTTTCTCTAACCCGGCCAAAAAAAAAGTCTGAAGTCTGGTCACTGAAATACTGCTCCACTGCTGCAATCACCTCTGAATCACTCAAAAATTGCTGCACTTTCAAACTTTTTTTAAGGTTTGGAAATAGGAAATAGTCAGATGGAGCAAGATCTGGTGAGTAGGGTGGATCGTCTATGAACTCAAACTCCACTTTCATCAAAACATACATCATTTTGCCAGCCTTGTGAACAGGTGCATTGTCTTACAAAAAGAGAACTTCTTTCCACAACTTTCCTCTCCTTTTTTCTTTCAATGCCTTCTTTAATCAGCACAGGAAGTTACAGTGGTATCTGCATTAACTGTTTGGCCCCTTGGAAGATAATCAGTCATTACATCATCTTCCTGATCCCAAAACACTCTGGCCATGACCCTTCCTGCTGACTTTTGGGTCTTGAACATCTTTGGCCTTGGTGAACCTGAGTACTGCCATTGCATGGACTGTTGTTTGTCTCAGGATCATAGTAGTGTAACCATGTTTCATTAACAGTAACTAGTCAATACAAAAAGTTGGCACCAGCTTGACGAACATGCTGCAAAATCAGCTTCGAAGTGTCCACTCGACATCTTTTCTCGTCAGCATTCAAATATTTGGGCACCCACTTGGCTAACAGCTTCTGCCTACACAGCTGCTCATGGATTATAGACCCAACTCATTCACTGGATATCTGTAGTGTCTCAGAAATTGTTTTAGCCGATATTTGCCAATCTGTCAAAATCAGGTCATGGACATGGTCAGCAATTTCATGAGTTGACACCATTTGAGGCCTCCCAGACCTTGTTGCATCTTTGGTCTCGAAATCGCAGAGCTGAAAATGTACACACCACTTCTTCACAGTTGAGTAAGAAGGGCACTTGTGACTCAGTGTTTGCATCATACATTCATGGATTTCCTTTGAAGTTTTCTTCTTCAGGAATAGGAACGTCATGACGGCTCAGAGTTCCACACTTGAAAATTCCACACTTGTCATTGACATGGCTCAATCAATGATCTAAACAATGTCAAAACATAGCATTATGATTCTGCAAATTGGCATATTGTAAGAGGAAATAACCCTCTTTTCAGCTAAAGAGGCAAAATAATGCTCAGAATTTAGAAAGATGGTCGGGCTTAGAACTTTCCAGCACCCCCTTTGCACACAGTTCTGCTAGTAATCCTTGGGCTGAAGCTAATTTAAGGTGCCATCTGGTTACCAGTGCAATGCTGCAATGATTATATACATAATTATATGATATTGCACTGCATAGTACTCATATCATACATTTACATGTTACTCAGTCTGCTGAGTAGTAAGCTCAGGGCATCTGCCCCCTTTTCTCTACCCTAGCTATGCATCTGCTCATGCTATGATTCACTGAGCTAGGAAATTAGGAAACAAATTATGTCTTCTTTATCCTACAATCTATCCTTCAAACTCTTTGGAAAAGATTCACTGCTCAGAACATAACCTCTTATAGGTCCTAAGTTTGAGAGTCACTACCTTCCATAGTGAAAGATTTTAACTCGTACCTAAATACTTCATGCTGAACTTACCAAAAAAAAAAAAAATCAAAAAGAGAGAGAAATATTTGTGGCTCGTTTACCATGGCCTTAGGGATCCCACTATCTCTGACATATTTTTCTCACTAAGGCAAATAGTTTAGTCAAGAATAAAACCTGAGATCTAAACTTATATCAGGAAATACATAAAACAAAATGGAGGGACAATTCATCACCCAGCTTTGCTCTTTGCTCTGAAATAACTGTCATCTTTAATTTCTCCAAGTCTTTTGGGTTTCTAATACCATGACGGGAATGGACCCCATTCCTAAGTCAAAGTACAATTAAAGTTCGTGAAATTAGTATTGTTTCACTCTTTGATGTCAGCCAGAAGTGCTCTTCGCAGCACCCGCAATGTGCCTAGTAATGACTCCTTCTGCAATTCGTATGATGTTACATGAATTGGTAACATATCTAAATACGATTGTAAATTCTTTTTATAAGACCAGTTACTCCTACTACTATTGGAACTGTCTGGGTATCTTTCTTCCACATGGCTCTTGTTTCTGCCTGCAGATCAAGGTATTTTATGACTGTGTATCTCTTTATGCAAGACACTGTAGTCACTAGGTGTGGTGATTTCAATGATAAATGATACTTTTGTCTTCTTTTCTTTGACCACTATATCCAGTTTTCTAGCATCTCTCTCTTTTGAACTGTTGGTATTGGGCGATCCCATGTGATATAAACTTCATAATTTTCTATGATTCTTTGTGGGTCATGTTTCCAGTCTTTTTCATCCACTTCAATACTATAGTGTTTGCACAATCTCCAGTGTAATAGTCTCACCACATTATTATGCCTTTCAGTATACAGTCCCTCTGTCATTAGTGCATCGCAACCAGCAACAAGGTGTGTAACTGTTCCCAATTCGGTTTTACAAAACATACATATGTCTGTTTTTCCCACATCTTTAATGGACTTTGTAAACTAGCATGTACGTAGCCCACTATCTTGGGCTGCCAATATTAACCTTTCATTTCTTGGTGCGAATTCACCTCTCCTTAACGATTCCTGAGTTCGTTCTTGATCAACATGAGGCTCTTCGAGAAGCTTTCTATACTTTCAACTATATTTATGTTTTTTCCACATTTCCTGTCTTCTCATCTGGTCCTTCACCTTATATTCTTTCTTTTGTTTTTTGGCACATTCAGTTGCTGCCTGTTTTTTATCTACTTCTGGTTTGATTTCCATTCCTGCTTCACGTCGATATGCTTCTGCTAAATTAAGCAGAGATGTCATCTTAGATTTATTCTTCTCATGTTTCAAAACTTTCACTACATTTGGATCCTGTGAGGTCAGCAGATATGTGTGGAGTCCCATGATTGCAGATCTATACATGTAATCAATTTCAAGGAGGCCCATCTCTCCTTCGGAACGGGGAATATATAATCTTGGTATACACTGATTTTTATAAATCATTTGGTGAGCATGAATCATCCTTCTTGTTTTAATATCCAAGCTATTCACCACTTTTGGGGCCAGTCAATCACTCCAAAACTATAAGTTAGGACAGGAAGAGCAAATTGATTTATAGCTTGGATCTTGTTCCTAGATGTCAATGCTGTTTTCAGGATTAATTTAAGTCTTCTAAAGTACTCCATACTGAGCTTTATTCACATTTGTTCATGTTTTATTGTTGATCCTTCATCAATGTCCAAGTATTTATACACTCCCTCTTGCTCAAGTTTTTTTATATCACATTCTTGTCCCAAACTGATATTTTCCTGGTGCTGTAGTTTTCCTTTTTTAAAGGTTACTTTTGCACATTTATCAAGACCAAATGACATTCCAATATCATCTGAAAAAGTTTTGACAACCTGCAGCTGTGCTTTCAGTTCCTCATCTGATGAGCTATACAGTTTTAAGTCATCGACAAAGAGAAGATGAGAAGTCATTAGACTTTGTTGTTTTCTAGAAGGCAGATTGTAGCCATGGCCTAAGCTGTTAAGAAAACAGCTTAATGGATTAATGGCAAGGCAGAATAGCAATGGTGACAGAGAGTCACCCTGGAATATCCCGCTTTGGATTTTTATCCCTGGGATAATAATCTGTCCTTTATCATGGCTTAATTGCAAAGTGGTCTGCCACTGTTTCATGGTTACTGTAATGTAGTCAGTCAGTGTAGGGTGTATCTTTTACATTTTTAAGCACTCTTTTATTTATGAATGTGGCAATACTATCAAATGCTTTTTTGTAGTCAATTCATGCCATACTTAGATTCTTCCCCTTCTTACAGTTCTCCACTACTACTTTGTTTAACAACAAATGATCCCTTGTTCCATATGACTTTCTTTTATTGCCCATTTGTTCTACTGCCAAAATTGAGTTTTCTTCTAAATGAGTATAAACTCTGTCGGCGTCAATTCCCATGAATAGTTTTTACGTCGTCGGAAGACAAGTTATTAGTCTATAATTTTTAGGGTAGCTTGCAGGTTCACTCTTAAGTAAGAACATTGTTTTTCCTGTTGTTAACTGTTGTTTTTAATTTCTACAAGTCTTTTGGGTTTCTAATACCTTAATGGGAATGGACCCTATTCCTAAGTCAAAGTACAATTAAAATTCATGAAATTAGTATTGTTTCACTCTTTGATGTTAGCCAAAAGTGCTCTTCGCAGCATCCACAATGCGCCCAGTAATGACTCCTTCTGCAATTCGTATGGTGTTACATGAATTGGTAACATATCTAAATACGATTGTAAATTCTTTTTTATAAGACCAGTTGCTCCTACTACTATTGGAACTGTCTGGGTATCTTTCTTCCACATGGCACACATTTCTGCCTGCAGATCAAGGTATTTTATGACTTTGTGTCTCTCTGTATGCAAGTCACTGTAGTCACTAGGTGTGGCGATTTCAATGATCAATGCTACTTTTGTCTTCTTTTCTTGGACCACTATATCTGGTTTTCTAGTATCTATCTTTTGAACTGTTGGTATTGGGTGATCCCATGTGATATAAACTTCATGATTTTCTATGATTCTTTTTTGGCTCATGTTTCCAGTATTTTTCAACCACTTCAATACCATAATGTTTGCACAATCTCCAGTGTAACAGTCTCTCCACATTATTATGCATTTCAGCATACAGTCCCTCTGCCATTAGTGCATCGCAACCAGCAACAAGATGTGTGACTGTTTCCAATTCAGTTTTACAAAACATACATATGTCTGTTTCTCCCACATGTTCAGTGGACTTTGTAAGCCAGCGTGTATGTTGCCCACTATCTTGGGCTGCCAATATTAACATTTCATTTCTTGATGTGAATTCACCTCTCCTTAACCATTTCTGCATTCATTCTTGATCAACATTAGGGTCTTCCAGAAGTTTTCTATACTTGCATCTATATTTATGTTTTTTCTACATTATACTTGCCTTTTCATCTGGTCCTTCACCTTATATTCTTTCTTTTGTTTTTTAGCACATTCAGTTGTTTCCTGGTTTGCCTGGTTTGATTTCCATTCCTGCTTGACGTCAATATGCTTCTGCTAAAGTAAGCAGAGATGTCATCTTAGATTTATTCTCCTCATGTTTCAAAACTTTCACTACATTTGGATCCTGTGAGGTCAGCAGATATGTGTGGAGTCCCACGATTGCAGGTCTATACATGTAATCAATTTCAAGGAGGCCCATCTCTCCTTCGGAATGGGGAATATATAATCTTGGTATACACTGATTTTTATAAATCATTTGGTGAGCATGAATCATCCTTCTTGTTTTAATATCCAAGCTATCCACCACTTTTTGGGGCCAGTCAATCACTTCAAAAGTATAAGTTAGGACAGGAAGAGCAAATTGATTTATAGCTTGGATCTTGTTCCTAGAAGTCATTCCCAAGTATTTATACACTCTCTCTTGCTCCAGTACTTTTATATCACATTCTTGTCCCAAACTAATGTTTTCCTGGTGCTGCAGTTTTCCTTTTTTAAAGGTTGCTTTTGCACATTTATCAAGACCAAATGACATTCCAATGTCATCTGAAAAAGTTTTGACAACCTGCAGCTGTGCTTTCAGTTCCTCATCTGATGAGCTATACAGTTTTAAATCATTGACAAAGAGAAGATGAGAAGTCATTAGACTTCGTTTTTTTCTAGAAGCCAAATTGTAGCCATGACCTAAGCTGTTAAGTAAACAGCTTAATGGAAAGGCAGAATAGCAACTGTGACAGAGAGTCACCCTGGAATATCCCCCTTTGGATTTTTATCCCTTAGATAGATTCTTCCCCTTCTTACAATTCTCCACTATAACTTTGTTTAACAACAAATGATCCTTTGTTCCATATGACTTTCTTTTATTGCCCTTTTGTTCTACTGCCATAATTGAGTTTTCTTCTAAATGAATATAAACTCTATCGCCGTCAGTTTCCCATGTATAGTTTTTACTTCAATGGAAGACAAGTTATTGGTCTATAATTTTTAGGGTAGCTTGCATGTTCATTCTTAAGAGCATTGTTTTTCCTGTAGTTAACTGTCATTTTTAATTTCTCCAACTCTTTTGGGTTTCTAATACCATGGCAGGAATGAACCCCATTCCTAAGTCAAAGTACTATTAAAGTTCATGAAATTAGTATTCTTTCACTCTTTGTTGTTAGTCAAAAGTGCTCTTTGCAGCACCCACACTGTGCCCTGTAATGACTCCTTCTGCAATCTGTACAGTGTTACATGAATTGCTAATGTATCTAAATACGATTGGCTCTCATTTCTGCCTGCAGATCAAGGTATTTTATGACTTTGTGTCTCTCTGTAAGCAGGTCACTGTAGTCACTAGGTACGGCTATTTCAATGATCAATGCTACTTTTGTCTTTTTTTCTTGGACCACTATATCCAGTTTTCTAGCATCTATCTTTTGCACTGTTGGTATTGGGTGATCCCATGTGATATAAACCATAATTTTCTATGATTCTTTTTGGCTTATGTTTCCAGTGTTTTTCAGTCACTTCGATACTATAATGTTTACACAATCTCCAGTGTAACGATTTTGCCACATTATTATGTCTTTCAGTATACAGTCCCTCTGCCAGTAGTGCGTTGCAACCAACAACAAGATGTGTGACTGTTTCCAATTCGGTTTTAAAAAACATGCATATGTCTGTTTCTCCCGCATGTTCAATGGACTTTGTAAACCAGTGTGTATGTAGCCCACTATCTTGGGCTGCCAATATTAACCTTTCATTTCTATGTGAATTCATCTCTCCTTAACGATGTCTGCGTTTGTTCTTGATCAACATGAAGCTCTTCCAGAAGTTTTCTATTTTTGCAACTATATTTATGTTCTTTCTACATTTATGCCATCTCATCTGGTCCTACACCTTATATTCTTTCTTTTGTTTTTTTTAGCACATTCAGTAGCTGCCGTGTTTTTATCTACTTCTGGTTTGATTTCCATTCAGACTTGATGTCGATATGCTTCTGCTTCTGCTAAATTAAGCAGAGATGTCATCTTAGACTTATTCTCCTCATGTTTCAAAACTTTCACTACATTTGGGTCCTGTGAGGTCAGCAGATATGTGTGGAGTCCCACAAATGCAGATCTATACATGTAATCAATTTCAAGGAGGCCCATCCTTCCTTCAGAACGGGGAATATATAATCTTGATATACACTGATTTTTCTAAATCATTTGGTGAGCATGAAGCATCCTTCATGTTTTAATATCCATATATTTTTTTAAAGGTTGTTTTACAGAATATTGTACTTGACTATTTAAATAATAAATGTGAGGATGGTATAGTTTACAAAAGACTACCTCAGAGTGGACCCAGCACTTCTTCTAGAAAAAGCTGGCATGAAATACATTTTACATTTTATAAGATATTTTAGGAAGTCCTTTTGCTGTCTTAACTTCTGACCTAGACTGCTTAGGATGCAGACCTGGTAGGCCGGCATTCACTGTGGAGATTCAGTATAGGACAGAGAGTCATTTTCCTCATGCATAATCATTGGATGCAGTTGACTAGCAGGAACTGCTAAAGAAAGACGGCCATTGACTAAGTTATAAATCAGTAAATAAAAGCCAATAAATACAACAGCGAATTATGTATAACCAAATCGTATAGCTTTTACTTCACCTAGGCTCACCTCACCTGTCTTTCGGTCAGTGTCTTTCAGCTGTCAGCCTGTTTTTTTTTTGGTTATTGTATCTTGAGGATTAAGCCTGTGTTTCTCTTTTATTAAAGTGGATATGAAGCCTGCCTTGTCTGCATTATAACTCCATTACATGAACCTTTTCACTTCAGTACTACTGTTCTTCTTCAGTCATCTTTAAAAAAACTGAACTACAGTGATTTGTTGTATTTTAAATACACGTTAATGACAGCTAGGTGACATTATAAACTGTGTTTTGATGAAAACAGAATGTACTGAGTTTTACGCTTAGTAATAAGGAAATGTTCTCAGTAGTGAACAAGTGCAAAATTACACAGAGAGCAAAGGGATTACATTTTTCTGTTATCTCCAGAGAGTGTGCATCTTATATTAAAATGAATCATCTGCAATGCATATATTAACATGCTCTCCAAGGACATTCTTTGCCTATACTAGAAATAATAAAGTGACTAAAAGTAAGTTACAAAAAGGTCTGTCACATCAATTGGACATGGCTCCTAATTAGCATATTGAACAAATACATTCTGTTTTCTTACTCAGAGGTGACTAGGCAACAAAACCATTTCAGATTTGGATGAAAGAGACTCAGGTGCTGAGATGTGTTAATTACTATATTGTGATTAGCTCCACTAAAGCTTTAATGCTTTTCTAAGGTCTGGTGACACGACTCATCGTATTCAGTTTATAATTACTTTTAATTATATTTTTGAATATTACTTTAATAGGCATGGGAAATATTGACCTGTGATGTGACTGGCCATCACTCAGTAATTTATTCAGTAGTATCTTATTCACACATTTGCTAATGGACCACGTATTCTGTTGGGTTTATAAAATACAAAGATAAATGGTTTGTTTTCCTGGGAGAATAGTACAGCATTCAAACGCATTGTTACTACATCTGTGTACTAAACTGACAAACAATTTATGGCTATTTGTATTTTTATGCAAAGTTCTATTTATACTGCTTAGCAGACATTACCAGTTATATTGTTGTAACTATGTTCATAAAGCTGGTCGGCCACATATGAATTATTGGAAACTACCAAGATATATGACATGAAAATGCCAGATAATGTGAACAGAACATTGGCTTTCCATTGGTAGAACAGGACAACATATCCATTATGTGTAAAGGTATGTGCATGAGTATACATGCATACAGATATGGATTTCAAACATCCTTTAGCATCCTTCTGTGCAAGGAATAGAAAACAGGTAAGACCCTACAGTAAAGTGCTGTGAGATCAGAGCATCAGTGTCTGCTGTAGCCTTTGCAATGTACTGTTTGTCAGTGTGTATAATGTGTGTGTGTGTGTGTGTGTGTGTGTGTGTGTATTTGTGAATATATACATTTTTGTGTGTGTGTGTGTGTGTGTGTGTGTGTGTGTGTGTGTGTGTGTGTGTGTGTGTGTGTGTGTGTGTGTGTGTGTGTGTGTGTGTGTGTGTGTGTGTGTGTGTGTGTGTGTGTGTGTGAGAGTTAGATTTATGTTTTGGGGAGATAAGCACCATGAAATCACATCACTGTGAAGTTTGCTTCCTCTGCTAGAGTATTATCTTACTGCAGCATCACCCTACTGACATTTATTATACCTGCAGTGAAGTAAGACATTGATTGTGCTTCAGTTTCCAGTATCCATTAATCATTTCAGGCAATTATCTCTGTTATTGGTATTACACCCTTTTAACCATTCTGCAAAGACATTTTCAGCTGTGCCATTCTGTGGGTCAACCTTTCATTATGAATGAAAACTACTGAGATAAACACCTCCTGAAAGTTATAAAACAGGTTAAATTGCACTGTTCTTAGGTTCATAGGTGTGTGCTAGGCTAATGGCCCTCGAGCCTTTACAAGCCTAGCCCATAGAAGTGCCCTGGCATTGTTCCGCCCAATGTTAGTTCCTAGTACCTCTATCAAATAGAGGCACTGGAGTGATCCCCAGGGGGATCTTTCTATTTCTCATCCACTCATCAAAATTTATCTTGAAGAAGGCCAGTGAGGTGCTCTGCTTGACATGTATGGGAAGTCTATTCCATAACATGGGCAGTCTCTGGGTTATGAACCTGACCCCCCAGCATGTTCTGTTGATTGTGGTAATGAGGTTGAGGTCTCTGGAGCGTGTGGTGCGGAGGGATTGGGATTTCTTTAGATGTAGCATTTCTAACAGAGCTGGGTCAGACATGGCTTTGTAAGTCAAGCAGAGATCGCCTCTTAGTAGACAATATGAGACACAGAACAGCTGGAGTTTTTTGAGTCTGTCTGTGTAGGACATGTGTTTAAGGCCTAGGATCCTCTTCGTGAGGTACTTTTCCGGCCTCTCCAGCTGTTGCAGGTGTCTAGTGAGGTTTATACTAAATGGGACATTATACTCTATGATTGGTCTAATGAGGGAAGAGTAGAGAGAAATTATTACTTCTTTCTTCCTAGATGCAAAACCCTTGGTAATGAGATGTGCCACATAGAAGGACTTTCTGACCACAGTGGCAATGTGGTGGTCGAAGGAGAGGTTGCTGTCAACCTGTGTCCCCAGATCTCTTATAATGCCTTCAGTGTTCAGTGGGCTCCCATCGATGTGATAATTAGTGGGAACTGAGTTTTTCCCAAAGGGGATGATGATGCATTTTTTGGCATTAAGCCTAAAGCCATGGTTTTGACACCAGTCATTGGTCTCAGTGAGGCCTTTCTCTAGGATTTCTGCAACATTTGGGGAGCTAATAATGGTTCCCAGCTTGCAGTCATCTGCAAACTTGATCAGCCAGAGTCCCTCCATGTTGGCCTGGACTTCTGTGAAGTAGATGCCAACAGAAGATGACCCAGGACTGATCCCTGTGAGACTCCACTCATGACTGGCCGGCAGTCTGACTTGGAGTCTGCTACTTTCACACTGTGGGTTCTATTTGTGAGCCAGTTTTCAACCCACCTAACAATATATGGGTTGATGCCTAGTTTGGTGAGTTTATTAATTATTCCTGAGTGAGGAATGGTATCAAAGGCCTTGGCCAGATTGAGGTAGGCTGTTCAAACTGCCTTACCTTCATCTACAGCTCTGGTGACTAACTCAAAGAAGTCAACCAGGTTGAGCAGGCATGATCTACCTTTCACAAAACCAAATTGCATGGGATCTAGAGTTTGGAAATTCCCTATATCCTTGTTAATTAGGTCCATATTGATGTGCCCCATAGCCTTACATATCAGACTCATCAGGCTAATGGGGCGATAATTTCCAGGGTCTGTAGTCGCTCCTCCTTTATGGAGAGGGATGGCTGTAGCTGTGCGCCATTCGGTAGGGACAAAGCCTGAGGTGAGGCTGTGATTGAACAGGGCATACAGATGTGGTGCTAGTTCACTTTGTAATTCATGTAGAACACAACCAGGGATATTGTCAGGTCCCATGTATTCTTGGACTTGGACAGTGCAGCTTTACCCTGTGCTGCAGTAATGCTGGGTGCCTGGCATTCTTCCGGTATTGAGATTGGTCCTTTAGGGGGGGGAGAGAGGCATAAAGATGGCACTGAATCTGTCGGCCAGTATGTTGGCAATATCTGTTGGCTCAGTATAGGAGGTACCATTGTGCAGTAACTCAGAGCCAATCTGGGTATTGCCGTGGAGATTCTTGACATAAGTATAGAAGGCTTTGTGGTTGTTTTTAGTGTCTGTTGCAATTCTGCCTTCATAGCTGGCTTTGGAGGTTTTGATGAGGTATCTCAACTTTTTGTTGAGGCTAATAAGGGAATTTTTCCAGTCTTGGGACTTAACCTTTTTCTGCAACAGTTTCTTCCTTCTGTTGTAGAGTTTATTAATGGCAGGGGACCGCCAGATTCACTTCCTTTTTTGGAGGAGAGCATCTTGGTTCTGTTGGGTATGGCTAGTTCCATGCATTTATGTATGTGTTCACACAGTGCATTGGTGTATGATTTGGTAGTCATGCATGTATTTTTCATTGGCATGGGTGCCATGAAGTTAGCCACCTCTGTTTTTAGGAGTCCAAAGTCAGCTTTGAAGATGTTTTTCATGGTGGATACCTTTGCGGGGGATGTGAGTGAGATGTGGATTTCCATGGTGATTAGTTTGTGGTCAGATCTAACCAGGGAGGAATTGACTATTGGTGTAGAGTCTTGGGACATGGTTGAGGACCTACAGCAGGCTATGACCTGAATTGCCATCTCACCCAATATTACTTGTACCTGGAGTATCTCAGATGGGTTATGCTGGGATACTAGTCTGGAGGTGTGCATATCCTTTATGAATATGGAGGCACCACCACCTTTGGAGCTTTGGTCCATGTTCTGGGGTCAAAAGGTGTGGAATGAATTATAGCCTGGTAGGACAGTGGTGCTTTCTCCAGTTTTAAACCCGGTCTCTGTTACAGCACAAATGTCGATGTTCTCCATTTTGAGGAGTGCTTCGAGGAAGTGCATCTTGAGATTTAGACTTCTAGCATTGAGCAGCATGACCCTCAGACTGCATTTATTTATAGCTGTTACAGTGGTAATTTGGTGTTTGGAACACTGCCTAAAAAGGCACTATAGGGGTGGCAAGAGCCTTAGCCAGGACCCGGAAACCCAGATGTGACAGATGCAGGCCATCTCTGGCAAAGCATTGAGGTCTGTCAATCATGTCATCCCAAGCAGAGAGATACTGGATCCTCTTAGAATGACACCAGAAACTTATCCAATTGTTAAAGTCAATAATTTTCTGTTTGTACTGACGTATCCTTCTGGGTGATGGTAGGATGCTGCTTAGGGCTAGGGTCATACCTGCTTGGGCCACATAATCTGAGAGCTCCACCATGTCTCTTTT
This sequence comes from Protopterus annectens, assembly GCF_019279795.1. Lineage (NCBI taxonomy): Eukaryota > Metazoa > Chordata > Ceratodontiformes > Protopteridae > Protopterus > Protopterus annectens. Next base: position 390,236,345 of record NC_056733.1, read on the forward strand.
CATGTAGTTCAGTGAGGTGCATCTCAGGTCAGTCACACCCACATTGACAATGACAGAGTCATACGTGTACTTGTTGTGGAGTGACCAGAGTGCATGTGTTATGTGTTGGATTCTGGCACCTGATAGATAGATAGATAGCTGTTACCTTATCCTTATTCAACCTAGTGAGTGGGACATCGGTGTGCCTCACTATTGAGTCACCTATGATTATTGTATTGGGCAAGCTGTTTTGCCTTAAGGGCTTAGGTTGAGGGGCACACTGTGTAGGTGAGCTATGTTTCTTGTGGTTTGTCCTGTGTTGTGGTGGTCAAGTGCATTTCTGCCTTGGAGGTCTTTGATGTTTGGGTGATTTCTATTGAGCGGCTCCGCGAAGGTGGGTGTGTGGTTTGTACTTTTATGTGAGAACTGTGATGGTGGGTGTTCTGGAGGGCTATGTGTTCCATGTGGTGTGGTCAGGTGTTGACCTTCTCCTCTTGACCAGCTATTCCGGTCTTGGCTGGAGAGTGCATGGCTTCCAATTTGCAGATATAAGTGCATCTCTCACAAGTCTGAGTGCTGGGAGGTAAGAGGAGAGGGTTGTCTGTTTACATGAGGCAGTTGCTACAGTGTCTCAGAATGCCCAAGTTCACCAGGTTAATAAGAGAAAACACAGGAAACTGACCTTTAGACATGCCAGGAGGGATGGTCATCATTACTAACTACTGGAGCTGTTTCCTTATGGACGTCTAGTGCTGATAGCACTTATGTGTGCTACAATAATTGCTACAAAAAGCCTGATGAAGTGCTAGGTAAATAAGCTAATTAAAGTGCAAGAGAGAGGAGATCTAGCAAGATCTAAGGGAAAAATTGAAGAGCAGGCTTTCTGGAACTGGTAATATACATAAATGCAGTGCAAGCTAACACGCTTGAGTGTGTAGCAATATTAATATTAAAGCAAACACGGTTAAAATAAATGCAGTTAAATGGAAAAAATGACTTAAATTAAGTGCAGAAAGCAGTATAATCAGAAAAAATCAAAATGGAGGCACTTAAAGTCTATTTCTCCTTTCTGTTGCTCTTGTAGTCTGCAGGATGCCAAACAGGATCCACGGAGCTTAAACAAGTGCAAACCCATGCAAACACGGGATTTTAAACGAGAATGTTGAAAGGGATAGATAGAAAAACTGCCCAAAAGTCCAACAACCTACAATTTCAGAGCCAGAAACCACTCCTCTTGTGATAGATAGGCTACCTAGTGCTTACCATTCCCACTGATAAGCTGGAAGGCTTCCTTCTAACACAGAAAGGTCTGTGGAACTCAGAAACTTATAAAACAGTCCTGGATACAGCAAATCTGTATCTGGATTACTCTAGTAACAGGAAAGGTGGGAAACAAGCTTAGAACCTTTTTTGTTTTTTTTTTGTTTTTTTTTTGCAGAAAAAAACAGTTAAAACAGTAATAAAAAACTTTAAATGCAGTGCAAACTAGCACACTTGAGTGTGTAGCAATATTAAAGCAAATACAGTTAAAATAAATGCAGTTAAATGAAAAAATGACTTAAATGAAGTGCAGAAAGCAGTGTAATCAGAAAAAAATCAAAATGGAGGCACTTTCTCTTTTTTGTTGCTGTTGTAGTCTGCAGGATGCCAAAACAGTTGCCTTATTTTATTTATGTATTAAAATGTTATGCTGGTATTTCTGTATGGTAACACATTGAATCTGTTCATCATCACTCTAAATCTTATTCTTACTAGGTGAATATCTTTCATTTAGTTTTCTTCTCCATCCTTCCTGATATGCCAAATAAAGAAAGATATTTATTCCTTTAGATATATTAAAGTGCCCCCCACACACAGGTGTGTCTTCTGTCTACTAGACGCCATTTCTCAGTTACACATATTGCCATTTGTATAACCAGCAGCACTACTGAAAATGGCAAAATGTTTCACAGTTTAGGAGTAGCCCTCCTGAAGAAGGCCATTTTGTTTTTCCTTGCTTGTACAAGTCACAAGTACATGGACTTGTTCACATAAATAGGTCAATATTTAAAATCCACAACAAAGTCACTATTTTGGAAAAAAAAGATGTTATAGTTAAAGAGTGCAACATTGCTGTCTTACAATTAAAACCACTAGTAATAAGCACCAAAATGGTCAGTATATTTCTGCCTGAAGCCAAAAACAATGCCTCAGTTGACCAAAACTGCATTATATTTATATTTTTATGTACAGGACTTAACAATGCTTTTTTAGAAAATATGGTAACTGCCTTTTTAAACTCCAGAGAATTCAATGCTCTTTGATACTATAAGTTTTGTATTCATCCCTTGCTTACAGAAATGCACTGGCTATCTTATTTTGAATAATTTTCATCACAAGCTTGTATGCCATATTTACTAGACAAACCTGTCTTCAGTTTTTAAACTTCTGTCTCCCTTTTTCATAACAAATACATGCAACCCTCTATTGCAAATTAACTGTTCAATAAAATTCTCTACAAATTCTTTTTCACAATCCTCAGTGTACTTCATATGGTTGATTGTCTGTGGGATATTATTTCACAGTTTTTAATGAGGCTGTTTTTTTCCTGCCAAAATAACAGAACACACTTGACCACTCTTTATTAACATCACACAAACTTTACAAAAAAATATTTCTCAATACTGTGGCATTGAATTTAAAATGCAAGCATTTTCTGTAATAATTCCATGATCCATACTTACAATTCATTTCATACTTTCATTCTATATCGTTTATGTCACTTCTTCAGAAGAATATAGTTTAAATTTCTTCCCCTTAACACTATGATGACATATTTTGCCCCTAATTAGAAAAAGAGAAGAAGGCTTTCGCAGTGTGTTGTCCAACAAATCCTTCCTATAAAAATCCTACTTTACAAACCAAACAGTTCCATACCACCACAACTAGTGTAACTCATTTCTAACTTAACTCCTTTCATTAACAGTTACCACCAATCTTAATTTGTAATTTCAGTACTTGACTAACCATACTGGTATCACTGCAGGAACTTATTTTCAAAATCCACATTTATTCCTAGTTAATCCTAACAAAAACAATCCCTGCACCTCACACCCTCTGCACTTTTCAAGACCCCAATTTAATTTAATTTACCAAGCAATTTAACCATGAATCTTTGATCACACTTTTCACCTGAGCAGTATCAATTGGCACTAGGTATTATCAGGAAGTGTAGGAGCTTTTTTCAAATCTACCTTTCCAGAAGATACTCTTCTTTTGAACCTATCACTATACATATGCCCAAGGCTTCACACTGGGACCACTTCTGCTGTCTAGTTATCTGTATTGTGTATCTCACTTTGACCCAAAGCTATAGGTAGTATCCTTGCCAATACAGCTATTGCCATCTTAATGCTTCCCATGTACCCTGTCTCCACCAAAGTTCCCCCCAAATTGTACCACCTGTTATCACCCTTTGATCAAGTGGCTTCTACTGTTTCTAAAACTAAGAACAATGGCTTCAGGCTTTCTGATTGCAAGTATCAAATGTCACAAAACACAAATTATTCAATCATTCAACCCCTCCCCCAATGATCTTATCCATCAAAAAAAATAACACAAATTATCCTAAATCTATTTAACCTTAGTCTCCACACAGACTGTGTACCTGCATCTTGGAGAACAGCCATAACTGTCACCTTCTATAAGTGTAGCTTCATAATAGACCCCAATAAGTGTAGGCCTACCCGTCTCACTAGCAATATCTGTAAAGCTATGGAGTGCATTATCACTGTACTAATTAACAATGACATAGCTGACGTCCAGACCCTTGAACCCAACCACTTTGGATTTTTTAAGGGAAGTCATGTCTACTCACCTTGGCTGAATTTTTTGATAAGCTCATAGAAGCTTTAGATGAAGGCCAGGCTCTCCATACTAGCTATCTCAATCTTGCAAATGCCCTTGGCACCATTCCTCTGATAATGGGCTTCATAAGCAAACTCTGTAGTCTCAGTGCTAGCCTTTTCATTGTCTGCTGGATAACTATTTGGCTTACAGACCAACTCATATCTTCAGAACTCTGGGTATCTCCTCCATCTGTAGAAATGTTAGTACCTACGTTGTTCAGTTTTGGTCTTCCCTGTGTTTTTTATTTAGTACACAAAGGTAATGTTAATCATCCAATGTCAATGGATGATCAAATTTGTGGATGACTTCAAATTGGGTACTGTTGTCAGCTAACCCCATGGTACCTACATTCTCAGACCTACACCTGGTGCACCAATCATTGCTCTGTCTATATACTAGATATATTCAGTACCACCCATATCCCTTTCTGTTATCATGTGATGGGCAATCCTCTTAAACTAGTCCCTATTATTAGGGACCTGGGTATCTTCAATAACAACAGGCTCTGTTTTGTCACCGTGTTTCATTTGTGGTCAAAAAGTCCTTCCACTTTGCACAACTTATCTGTAATTTCATTTCTCTTTAGGCCAGTAATGTTTCTCTCAAAGCACTTTGTACAACATGAAAAGCCCCTAAGATTTCCAACTTGAAAAATCTTTGGTTTAATAAAGTTAGCCTATCCTGACAGAAATCTCTAGTTTACTTCTTAGCCTCTTACAGGCTCCTGACAGGTGACCTTTACCTTGTACTTCATGGCATGAAAGACCCCTTTTTTAACCTAATGGCTTTTAAAACATTCAAAGATCAAATATCTCAAATACCTTCTCGAAGGACAAATAGCTCCACTGTAAGGTTCATAATAGCTGCTGGTGTAATAGGGTTCTTACCCAGCAAATTCTTCACCTTTAAAAAATCTCTCCTCTACACATAAAGCAAAGTAGCTTTCTGAAAACTGTTAAAACAAATGTTAATGACTGAATGGGTAACTATAACTACTTAACTGGCATTAATGCTAACAATCTCCTATCCAGAGGGAGCTAGACTACAGTTTTCATTACGTGGATGATGTGGATAAGCTTCTCAAAGGTTTTCCAGCCCTATACTTGGTATAAACCTATGAGTACTTCAGCAGCTGTAAAGACCTTTTGTACCACAGTGCAATGACCTTGGAGATGATATATTAAGTAGGGAGGTACAGGGGATACAACATTCAGCAGGTAGGGATGGCTCACCATTGTTATATTTTTTTGCAGCTTTGAGGAAGGCAGTATTGACCTGGGTGAGGCTGCTTTTGGTTTTAAACATTTCTGCATGATGTTTTTAGCATGGGTTCAATAGCATAATGTTCCTAGACATGCATTTTATACTTCTTATATGTAATTACTTTCTGTATGTGTACGGATGAATTTGTACACATCGGCAGTTGCCACACAGTCATTTTTCTCCCTACTAGTTTTAAGCATTTTTAAGATGGTATGTAAAAAGGACTGATTGTCTGAATAATATACATTAGATAACTTCAATTTTAGGTAACAGATTACAGCACAACTTTGTATTGCTGAATCTCAGTTAATGCCCAATTGTAATCCATGTTAATGGCATTGAGGGGAAAAAATACTAATCTTGGCAGTTATAACGTTTTCATGGCCAGAGTTTCCAAATACATTATTACAACAATTTGAAGAACATGCTTGTTTAAATCAGGAAGCTGCAGATGCAAGAGATTAGGTACAAAAATCACTGAAGTGTCAGTTTCATAAAACAGTAGCTGGTCCCTTTAAGTCACTAAAGTAGAATAAAGAGAGCAGGTTTCAGATGTTGGCAATTTCCCAAGCCATGAAGTATTTCCTGCAAAATTCAAATATCTGGTTTCCGGAGGTGAGGCAATATAAACCAAGTGCAGAAAGAGCTATTAACTGAAAATGTTCCTGTATTCATGTATGTGCATCTCTAAACAGATAGTGAAAGTTAAGAAACCATACAAGACAGAAAAAAAGAAATCTAGAAACTTGAAGAAAACACCACTGAGCTAATAGCTAATTCAGTTGCATAATCATACAGAGGTTATTGCCCCTCAGTTCTTAGGTCTGAGGTTTAGCCATGGCCTCCATTTGCTGTTTGTCAGACATATTCATATTATCCCTAAATGCACATGGGTTTTTATTTAGATACACTGGTTTCCCTTGTAAAAACAGGCTGCCTGGGTAATTGCTGACTCTAAACTACACCTATATTTCTGCTGAAGAACAAGTCTCCCCTGCAAGTGAACAATTGACTCAGTGGGACTAACTTCATTAATAAAATACTTTATAATACATTTTTGGTCATCCTGCTGCCTTTCTAAAAATGAAATCAATGTTAATTTTCTTATTATTTATTTTATGTTTTATTCATTAATTAATTTCTTGAGTGGGTAGTGTGCGTGTGTGCGTGTGTGTGTATGTGTTTGTGTGCATGTACATCCTGTGATGAAGGACTGGTTTCAAGTCTGGTTATCTGCCTCACTCATACCTACTGAATGCTGGGATAGGCTTCTGCTCCCTTGTGACTCTAAAGAGGATAAGCTAAGGATATGTATTAGAAAATGAATTAATGGGCATTTAGTAAGTTTAAACAGTGCTGTTGGGGTCTGACAAAGTTAACAAGCCTGCAAAACTTATTTAAAAGTCATAGTAGTAGATAGATATTTTGTAAAAAGGCTAATGCAGATAGGAGTAACATATATTGGGTATGAAAAGTTCATGTTTCCTGATATAATTCTAGTTAGTTTTGGCATGACTTAAGTTGTGTTATGAGAGTATGATTTTTGTTTAGTTTGATAGGGAAAATTTAATGTTGTTTCAAAGACAACATTAATAATATTTCTCTAGAGTCATTCAAGGAAAAGAGATTACAATAATATGATCTGTTTCATACAACAGCTGAACATGCTGCAATTTTTGTTGCTCCAGATTATGAAAGCTAAAATGAATAGTATGGATATTTCTACCTACTGGGATACTGTATGTTTTGCCCCAGAACATCAGTTCTGCTGAACTTCTTGAAATCATTCCTCCTAACTGCCTTTACTAATTATAGCCAGTGTGACCCCATCATTGGGTGCTTCCACTCTACGCAGTAGAAACTAACCATTTGGCAGATCTGCTTAAAACTAATAGGCAGAGAGTGAAAGATCAAGACCTGGTAGCCTGTCATGCATGTGTTTAAAATCATATGAGATGGTGTCTTCTGAAGATTCCAGCACACCTCATTAAATGCTTATGACTCATTTTGTGAATGTGAAAAGGTGACAAGGTGTGTACAAGCTCTTACAGAAAACACAGATATTTAAATATATTTTTTTATCTTTACTCATTTATAAAAAAGAGTGTGGGGGTGAGGCGGGCAGGCAGGGGGTAGTCCCTTTATCCCTCTCTCACCCTACATTGAAATGAATGAAAGTTGCATAACAAATAATGTTTTTTTACTGTTTTTAGTACACTGTCCCTATTACATGTATGCTTGTACCTCCCTGAGGAAAGTAGCCATGCACAACACACTTAGCATTTATTGGTCTTGACATTCTCTCAGAACATGGCATTAATATCTCAGTTCCCTTTTCTGAACGTGAAAACCATGTACATCTACATGTTTCTAGCTAGCGTCCTCTCCTGAGTTCACTGAAGGTACAGACAGATAAGTCTTTCATTAGTGGGAGTCAGATTTGAACAGTGGTCTCTTCAGCTTTTATGTCATAACAACTCTTAAGCTGTTACCTCAAGAATTGTGGACACAAAAAGTAGTAAGCAATAAAGGGCATGAATATAGTCCACTAAAATGGTAGCTTTAACTAAAAGCTGGCTCAGACTCTTCATTGGATCCCACCTGAAATAAATAACTCCTTCTATTCATTTATAGATAACAGACCTGTAAGAAGGCAAGAAAAGGGGTCCTAGAACTAATTAAGAAAGACTCCAGTCCCCTTCTCATTCTTTTGGCAAAAAGTAATATATCCTCTTTCTGACCTTAACTGGCTACTACTTCAAATAAAGCTCAGTGGACACACACTAGATAAATAGCTATCTTATATATTTCTCTGCCTTCATCTCTAGCATTATTGCATGATATGCTTGATAAAATATTATATTACACTAAGTTAAATGCATATTTATGAATGGCATATATTTAGACTGGAATGATCTTAACAAATCACAAATTCAAAGGTTAGTTGCACTGTACTTTCTGTCTCTAAAAAGTCAAACATGGTACTAGAGGAAATAGTATTAATCAAACAAATCCCAATATTGACATAATATTATCAAGAAAATGATACACGCTCAAGTTCTACCCAGACAATTAGTGACAAATATATTGTGGTTATTTATAGACCTGTTCAAGTGTAGAATAATCTACGCTGCTAGCTGAATGTAAGCACATAGCCTGGACAACTGTGACCTGTTTAACACCACACTGTTCCTGCCACTGCATTTTCATCCTTCACTAGTCTAATTTTTCCTATCTAAGACAGATTTCACCACATAAAAAATAAAATTAAAGGATGGCCTTCCCTTTGGTTTACACAAGAGTTGCTAGAGGCATTGAAAGACAAAAACAAAGCATGGTCTATGCAAAACACAAATCAAAACTATTTAAAATTTAGACAGTATCAACCTTTAAGCACAAAGTTAGATGAGATACTGAGAAAGAAAACAAATATGCAATATGTTGGAGAGCAACAAACATTCTGTTCAGGGAATCCTCATCATATCTGACAAAAATATCACTCCTAAGAACAAATGAGTACCACACTAATTAATCACATCAAACAAAATATTTCTATCCCTCAATTACTAAATACAAAACTTTTCACAATCCATCCCAATTCCACACCATCTGTTCTGCTGTGCTCTGTCTTAGACTATCCCAAATTCTATTCTAAAAGGAGTACAGAGTTACAAGTAAATAATATACTTGAAAAAATGAACACCTTTTACAACCCTGAATTGTATACTGTTTACCCAAATGATGTTAGCAAGCTATAGACTTTGTAAAGCCTGTTATAATTAAACATATTTTCAACAGCTTCAAATATGCTTTAATAGTACCTCTTGGCTCTTGCTAATATATTGTTAACCTGACTACTACTATGAATTGTTGTCCAATTGCTATTTTTTGTTCTGCAGCCAACATTCTGGAAAAAAATTTGTATGAACAAGTTCTTGAATACATACAAAACATGATATTTTCAACATGGCTTCATACTTCGGTACAGCAATACTGCTATGTTGCCTGCTTTAATCAATGAAATATACAATATGATCAAGAAAAATCTTTGCAGGTGTGTATTTTCCTTGACTTAAAAAAAGACCTTTGATATTTCTACAAAAAAATGAACAAGTGTGAATTCTCATATGAAGCCACCTAGTAGTTCCGATGCTACCTTTCTAGCCAAATCTTTAGAGTCAAGGGAAATAACTATTCTTCAGAAACAGGAAACATTTCAGTGGGTGTTGTGAAGGGAACAATACTCAGACCATTTCTACTCTCTCTATAGAAAATTCCCAATGAGATGAAGTCTGAACTCTGAATGCTGAAAAAAGCCGAACACTGATATTATGAACCTTAAAATCTCACCCTCTTCTTGACCCATGTTAGCAATTGTTTTTAGGTGTGGAGTGGTCGGAAATGTCAACATTCAGGTTTTTTTTCAGCATTTGGACAATCTGGCATTACTGATTTTGCATAAATATTTTGACGATGTACATAAACGGTGAAGCATAATCAACATTTTGAAAGTAAACAGATAATTGCGACCCATCAATCACCAACAAAAAAACTTTGTAATAAACACTAACATATTTTTCAATCCAGTTGGAATGGATTAACTAACACAGACTGAATGTTAATAGAAATATAACAATAGTAATGCTCTTTGGAGCAGAGCAAAAATGAAACATTACAAACTTAACACTCACAGTTCCAAACAACACGCCATTACTCAAAATTAAATAACAAAAAATACCAAGCATACTACATGGAGAACAACTGCCCTTCCACCCCAATACCAATTTAAAAACTGACAAAGTACTGAAACAACTAAGAATTTTCTTACCTGCTTATCCCTAAACTCAGAAAAAAAATGTCATAAATGTGTTGCTCCTGTGACCTCAGTATGACCTTTCTATCATATAATTCATCTCCTCTAAAGATACCAAATCACTCCAAGTCACTGAAAACAAAATACTTTGATTTATTATTCTGTCACCAATTACAGAACATCACAGTGATGCAATAATTAAATAAATTAATAAATAAACAACTGGTTGCCACTCACAGACAAGTCTATCGTTTTATTAAATTCACTTACCTTTAAATTAATACAAGAAACATTTGGTACACACACACACACACACACACACACACACACACACACACACACACACACACACACACACCAAAAAATATTTTTCAACCACTCCACATACTCTTTGCAAAATAGCACAGCAAACTCATTCATTTAACCACTATAATCTCTGTCTACTTCTGAAAAAGTCTTCACTAATATAATGGTAGCATGTTGAGATAGCTTGCCACATAAGAGTCATAGCATAATACATCCTATACTGTTTAACGAAAACAAGTAAAAGAAGATTTAAAAAAGAAAACAAATATAACTGTTGTAGGATCACAGGTTAACACTCTGTTCTCTGGCAAACAAAGTTAGCACCACTTTAGTTTTCCTTAATTAATTCTTCTGTTGATTTATCTTTCGTTTTGTATTTTGGGTAAATCATGTTAAGTACTTCCTGTGCTAAATATAAAACTGCCTTCTTAACCTTCTCAGTAACTTGTAAAGAGATATATATTAACTTGTCACACTCAAAATGTCTTACATTTTGCACTCAGTGTAATAATGCAAGTATTTGCTGTACCCAACATAGGCTCATAGTTATATACTATGCTAACAAACATCAGGACCTTTATAAGTCTAGCAATGCAATACAACCCAATTGTGTTTTAAGAATATATCATGAGTGTTTATTCGGAGGAGGTATGTTAATTAGGAAGTTTCTAGAGCTTATATGGGGTATGTAAGTTTCGGCATTACTGTCTGCCTCTGTCAGAGATATGTGGGACAGAACTGGGATGAATTTCCAATTTCCCATCCATCGGTCAACATTATACTCAAATAGGGTTAGGGATGGACTCTGACTTGCATGGATGGAGAGCTTGTTTCACAGCAAGGGGTTCCTCTGAGACACATATCTGTCTTGCCAACATGTCTTATTTATGTCACAAGCAAAATTTAAATCCTTGCACCTTGTGGTTCTGATACTGTTCATTTTGTAAATGTGTAAAAGGTCCATCAGAGCTGGATTTGGGGATGCCTTGTATGCCAGGCAGAAACTGCCTCTCAGTAACCTATAGAAGATGGAGTATAGAGATAGGGCTTTTAGGTGCTCCATTAGGTTGATGTGTTTTTACCCTGGATTCTCCTGGTATGGAGCCTTTGTGGACATTCCAGCTGTTGCATATGTTTACATACATACATGATAAAAAATACGAACCAAAAACTAATAAATCAAAATCAAAGCAAAGGCTACTGCAAATGACTCCACAACTCAGAAACAAATAGCGTATACTATTTAATTAACCGCTTTCGTCCGTAGACTTCCTCAGAATGACACATACAAAACAGTTAGAGCTTAAATAGGCAAAGCATCACTATGGAGATTAATTAAAATCAATTAATCAATAAATGATGTCATATAAAAAAGTGAATAATACAACATTTAAAAAAATAGTTAAACATATTAAATAATATGTAAACATACTAAATCTTCACATTTGTTAACCTTCAATTTCCTATATTTAAGAAAACATTTAACATTGGTAGTCTCATTGAGACCGGGGGGGCGGTCAGACCTTAATTTGATCTGCCAATGCGTCTCCCTTTGTAAAAGGAAATTTTTAAAATCCCCCTCCCTTTGGTCTTTCTTACAAACTTCCAAAATCGAAAATAGAAATTTGTTGAAAGATTGACAAACTAAGCTGTGTTTAAAAAGAGCATTTGTATCATCTTTGGTTTTAATACTGTATAAGTGTTCTCTTATTCTGGTTTTCAGTTGCCTGGTAGTCATGCCAACATAAAAAGCAGTGCATGATGAGCACAAAGCAATGTAAATTACCCCAGAGGAACGACAATTAACAAATCCAGGGACAGAAATAGTTCTATCAAGGGAAACCACTGAAATATATGGCCCAGTCAGGATATACCTGCACATGTTACAATCATAACAGCAGTTCATACCTTTTTTACTACTAGATAAAACACTATAGGCAGTTTTATTACCTCTTTCTAGAATCTTCCTTAAATTGTGGTCACTCCTATGTACAAATGAAGGTCTGTCACCTAAGATGTTAAACATTTCGGCATTACCCTTAATAATGCGCCAGTTTTTTGATATGATGTTCTGTATATGCTGATTATCAGAATTCATCCCAAGGGAACACACAATCCCAGAAAGAACCGTGTCGTTATTATTGGTTTTCTTAAAAAGTAAATTGTTCAAACATGAACTTAAGATAGGAGGATAGTGACTCATTCGCTTATTATAAATATCAGTTGCCATATTAAGTAAATCTGATTTGGGATAGCCTCGATTAAAAAACAAAAAAATAATAAAACAAAATTCCTGAAAAACTTCACTGTCTTTTGAAGTCATGCGGCTTGCCCTGATAAACTGCCCTTTTGGAATATTGGAAATGACGTGTTTAGGGTGTCCACTTTTAAAGTGGAGATACCCGTTGTTAAAAGTTTTCTTTCTATAAATGCTACTATGTAACTTATTTTCATCATAATCCCATTTCAAGTTGACATCCAAAAAGTTGATGTTAATACCATGGCCACCAATAACAAACTTCAAATATGTACTACAACAATTGATGTCCTTTAAAAAGGAGTCAATAGACAACTCTTTAAAATCAGGTATATCCTGACTGGGCCATATATTTCAGTGATTTCCCTTGATAGAACTATTTCTGTCCCTGGATTTGTTAATTGTCGTTCCTCTGGGGTAATTTACATTGCTTTGTGTTCATCATGCACTGCTTTTTATGTTGGCATGACTACCAGGCAACTGAAAACCAGAATAAGAGAACACTTATACAGTATTAAAACCAAAGATGATACAAATGCTCTTTTTAAACACAGCTTAGTTTGTCAATCTTTCAACAAATTTCTGTTTTCGATTTTGGAAGTTTGTAAGAAAGACCAAAGGGAGGGGGATTTTAAAAATTTCCTTTTACAAAGGGAGACTCATCATGCACTGCTTTTTATGTTGGCATGACTACCAGGCAACTGAAAACCAGAATAAGAGAACACTTATACAGTATTAAAACCAAAGATGATACAAATGCTCTTTTTAAACACAGCTTAGTTTGTCAATCTTTCAACAAATTTCTATTTTCGATTTTGGAAGTTTGTAAGAAAGACCAAAGGGAGGGGGATTTTAAAAATTTCCTTTTACAAAGGGAGACGCATTGGCAGATCAAATTAAGGTCTGACCGCCCCCCCGGTCTCAATGAGACTACCAATGTTAAATGTTTTCTTAAATATAGGAAATTGAAGGTTAACAAATGTGAAGATTTAGTATGTTTACATATTATTTAATATGTTTAACTATTTTTTTAAATGTTGTATTATTCACTTTTTTATATGACATCATTTATTGATTAATTGATTTTAATTAATCTCCATAGTGATGCTTTGCCTATTTAAGCTCTAACTGTTTTGTATGTGTCATTCTGAGGAAGTCTACGGACGAAAGCGGTTAATTAAATAGTATACGCTATTTGTTTCTGAGTTGTGGAGTCATTTGCAGTAGCCTTTGCTTTGATTTTGATTTACATACATACATACATACATACAAATATTTCAAGCATGGGCATTAATGCTCTTCTAGACTGCCAATATACCATAACAGTTGTTCCTATAATAAGAATCCATGCTGTTCTTAAAAATATTCAAACTAGTGCTTGCTTTAATTTAATTTGGTAGTCTATGCATCAGCTGCTGTCATAGAGAACCAGATAGAACACTTCTCATTCCTATAAAATCTTCTTGTAGGTTGCCTGGTAATTCTCTACTACTTTTTTCTTATGAAATAAATATCTGTTTTATGTTTTATATCGTGGTGTTCCTATCCTGTTTGTTCTATATATCGCATTTTTTATTCTGGATTTGGAATTTGGGCTGCAGCGATATCTTCCTTTGGGACTTTTTGAAACCCTCAAACATTCCCAGAGGTAGTTGTCTCTAAATGCCCTATATACCTGAATAAGGTCTCCTCTAAAATATCTATATGAAACACTATACAAGTTCAGATATTTTAGTCTTTTATAATAACTTAAATTTTCACATCCATGGATGCCCTTGGTATATTTCCCATGTACTCTTTCTAGTTTATTCATGCTTGTTTTCTTATAAGGTTTCCAGATTGTTATTCAATACCCACGTTTGGATCTAATGCAACTAACAAACAAAGACTTCATCATTTCTGATTTCCTGGATTTTATAATTCTTTTAATACAATCCCCCGGATTTACTAATCTGCCATAAGTGGCAGTTTAAGAGGAGGATGGCAGCGCGCCATGCATGTTAATGAAGCCACACTGCCTGAGCTACAAATCCTACGCTGAGCGTGGATGAGTGCAGGGGCGTGTCTGAGAGCAGAGCTCTCAGAATAAACATGCCCCTGCAAAGTAGAACAGAAGAAAGTGTAAATAAATGAGCAAAACCACTTATAGGTGTCCACATTTCCCCACCAACAGTCCCCATGTGTTCAACAGCAACAGTACATTGAAATAAAACAAAGAAACCCTTGTATTTATTTTTTGAAAACCAAGAGTACAGCTAACCGTAGGTGCGCGGGTTTGCCCATCGCTTAGCTATGGTTAAAGCAGCTGAAAAGGCTGAAGACGATAACAAGAAATACATATGCAAATGAAAGAGCACAACAATAGTGTAGTGGTTAGAGCATCTGCCTAATGAACAGGCATTCCCGGTTCGAGTCCCACTGCAGCACATATCATTTTCAATGTGAAATCTGTATATGAACATATTTTTACATCTGTTTGCCATATAACCTACATAATAACATTTAAATGTGAACTGGAGTACTGCATGAAATGCACATGTGAAGTGTCAGTGTCATAATGAATAAGGCACTAGTAAGCAGATGTAAGCACAAATAAGCAGTAGTAAGCATTTATAAGCACTAGGAAGCGTGTTTAACTGTGTTTGCGTGGGGCGTAAGCTATGCCTACATAGGTTGAGAAATTTGAAGCTAACTGACTGTAAGAAAACATACGCGGAGGTTGGCAGTGCTTACAGTCATGCAAATTCATGCAAACCCGCTTACAACTGCTTAAAAGTGCCTTAATCACTCTGTAGCCAATGTCCCTTGTTCTGCCCAGCAACAAAATAAACTGCCTCTCTAAGGCTCACACCCATTACCCTGCACACCTTACAGAAAGTGATTTACTACTAAACCATGGCAGATATACATAACCTGAAGTTTTCACAAACATATCATCCAGCACAATCAGTCAATAGTACAGGAAATGCTTTAATATCATACCACACAACTTGTTAATACAAGACGTCTAGACAAAGTATGCCACACTGTGGGTACAAATAGGAATATATGTCAACTAATTCTCTGATACACTTAAAATGTTGCTAGTTACACAGTTATATGTATTAGAACACATATGTAGAAGGGGATAAAGTCTAAAACACAAAAGTGTTGCCACTAGTAACTGACTTCAGTGATGTGATCATCCATGACAATTGCCAAGGGAGTGAGGAACAGATCAAAATATGAGCCAAACATGCATGGACATATGGACAGATATATATTTGTAAATGTAGACAGATAGACAGCTATATGTAGATATATATATATATATATATATATATATATATATATATATATATATATAATGTATGACACAGAATTTATTTATTTATTATTTATTTATTTATTTAACATTTGTTAACCGGGAAAGTCTGACTTGGAACAAAGCCAATTTTCTGCGGAGGCCTGGGGAGAAAGGCTCAAGATGCATGTCTTTGTAATGTGGGAGGAAACCCACATGAATGCAGGGAGGACATGCAGACTCCACACAGAAGGCACCCCAGCCAAAAATTGAACTGGAGAACCTCTTGCTGTGAGGTGACAATGCACACCAATGCTGCACCACTGCACCATCCAAATAATCATATAACATCAATTGTATATAGATACATACATATGTTCATATGTATGTGTATGTATATATATATATATATATATATATATATATATATATATATATATATATATATATATATATATATATATATACAGATATATATATATATATATATATGTCTAGATACATATATATAGATATAGCCATATGAGATGTATATATATATATATATATATATATATATATATATATATATATATATATATATATATATATATAGGTACATACACATATACACACACAAAAGGTATCAGTAGCCATACATATATAGAAGTAGTGTGGAAGTACTGGGTGCAATGTATATCCCTCAGCCACAAGCCCTTCAACTGGCACCTGTGAAATGTGTAGTGTGGCAACCATTCCCACAAATGAGAATACTGACATTAAACATATACCCACCCACAATTCAAAGGACATGACATGACACACAGGTATGCATACACAGATAACCTTTATTCGTGTACTATACAATAATGTATGCCAGTACTGACACCACATCAGGTTTGAAATATGTAATCAGTCATGAATGCAAGGCCCACACAAAACAGTAGATGCAAGCAATGTGTATATATACCATACTATGCTGTCCAGGCCAAGGCCTTAAATTAGTACAACAGTAGAAACAGGATTTGCCTTCAGGATATGTAACAATCAACAATTACAGATGTAGTTCAGCTGCCTCCAATTACACCCTGTAGTCAAGCCCTAGGGGGAAAAGTAGCACTTGTGTTAATGTCACAGTATCTTGTACATAACATTGCTTAACCTACCATCTCACTATCACACTGAATGACCCTCGTCTTAACAGTTATATCCCTGAAAAGGTGCCATAGCCTAGGTTAATGGCATAGACCCCCCCCATAAAAGGCTGTACAAGGGCAAGGAACAATGTGTACCACACACTTACCTCTGGAATGTACAAGGGCACATATGTGTTCTCCAGCTGTTGCCCCATATATATGGACTTGGCCCAATGGTTGGTGTGGGAGTCCATGACATGACTGGGATGATAGCAGTAATGTTAGGGGTAAATAATGATAGGCCATTACCTAACAACCCTTCCTGTATCACAGCAGGACAAAGACTTTCATATATGTGGAGGACAGAGGCAGGAACATAGGGCCATATTTGCATTATTGCTGTTACACACCTTGAAAATTGCTGGTGTTACAGGAGTTGTTGCAGCATACCCTTATGCAGGGATACAACATTGAAATAGAAATGGATGTAGCCATGTACTGGTAGCACTCAACAGACAGAATGCCACAGATATATCTGGGACAATACCTGTGCGGTGCACAGACAAAACCTAACAGCCAATCCCCCTGGTATCATACGGATAGGCTCACAGTTGAGAGCTATGCAGACAGACAACATTCCATGAAAAAGTGCCATGTACACAGAAACCCTATAAGAACAGCAAGATAAATTGCACACAACAACACTACTCATGCTGTCTGCAGGTCTGGAACCTTACCCAAATGTGGATTTGGTCTGTGTCTGCAGGTTCTGCTGTAAGAGGTATTGCTATCTGCTGTCTGTAACACTGATGTCCACACACAGGAAGGATGTCATCCATACTGTAAAGGTGAAGGGACAACGCCCACAGAAGGCAGCAATTTATAGTACAGGGTTGCCATGACAGTGGATATCTGAAGTACTACACAGCAGGCTGCATGCAATTAGCAAGTGGTGGACACTGACTGGTGCAGAGGCCACCACCTGATCATGTGCAATACCAAAAAAAGCATGCTGCAATCTATTCAAACCAGCTCAATCACTCTACTGGAGAGACTGAGAGAGAGAGAGAGAGAGAGAGAGAGAGAGAGGGAAAAAAACTTCAAGAATGGTCACAAAGCTCAGGGTTGTGTTACAGCGGAAAAATCATAACAGGTATGTGAAACAGATATGCATTTACTGGCATGTAGTATATGGCATAGAATAATAGGATGTATACCGTGAAAGGATGTATATGTGCTATCAGTACTTGTTAATGTAATGATGTTCTGTTCAACAACTGCACTGAACAGTAGTGTCAGTCCCTGTGGGCAGTTGGGCATACCTGTCAAATGTGCAGACCAGCAGTGAATGGCAAAGATGTGACTCATGATATCTGTGTTCTGTAAATTACTGTGCCCAATGGATGGTGGGGTTATTAATGATAGACACATGGGTGAGAGACCACACCACCTGCAGGACAGTCATGTTAAAGTGTAGCATATCATGCCCAACTGCCATAGCAGTATAATATGCTTATCTAAAGTTTGTCACCATATATACCCCACTAATATTAGTCTGTGTTCCCATGTGACACCTGTCTGTGTTGCAGCAAGGCAGAACTGTTCAAATGTGAAGTAAAGAGGGTACATGAGTGTGGTCCAGATGTTCATATGCACTCCACATACAGATACTTATATGTGTGATACATATTCACAGCTGCGTATGTTTACAGAACCTCGGACAGTTATACATTTGTATAGGTATATAAACAATACAAAATTATATCTACACATATATATGCACATATGTATATATACATATATATATATATATATATATATATATATATATATATGTGTGTGTGTGTGTGTGTGTGTGTGTGTGTGTGTGTGTGTATGTCTACAGATATATATGTATAGATATATAAATATATATATATATATATATATATATATATATATATATATATATGTCAATACATGTCCCCTGCCATGACATGTGTGAGCGAACATCACACATCAATATACAACATACCTACACAACAGTACATGGCTGCAAGATGGAGTGTGGAGTGTGGTGTGTAACCCATGTTGGGAACACATCGCAATTGTATGAGATGGTGGGATATATATTTTGGTAAAGGGTATTAGACACATATTGGTATGTAGGTATGGTTCATAGGTAAGTACTAGGCTATCTGCCCATGGGCATTTATAAGCCTAGCCACAGAGTGATGGCTTTCACCTCCCCATTAGATTAGTAACACCCACTCATCAAGATTTCTCTTGAAAAGGGTCAGAGAGGAGCTCTGTCGAATATGGATTGGGATTCTATTCCAGAGTGAGGGGAGTTGCTGGGACAAGAATCTATCCCTCCAGCATGTCCTGTTTGGGTGACAAATAAAACAGCATACATGGCTGGTATATGACACAGTTGGTGGTTAAACACTGTGAACGGGTAGTTACATTTGGAATGTGGAGGCCATTGAGCCCCCACATGGGAACAAAGGGAACATGGTGCCCACCCATGGACAGTCAGGACAGCATCTACATGGACATAAAGGTGCCTGGGCTGTGCGCTGGGCAGGAAGGACATGCATGTCGAACCTTGTGTATGTGAACTGCATGCCTCTAGGTGATGTAGCACATACCCCATGTATCTGTGGAGCTCCCTAGTCACAAGACCATCGACCTAACTGGGTGACAGACATATGTCTGTGTGTGCTCCAAGTGGGGGGGGCACCATCCCCTGAGGTTGTTCCACATGAAGGTAGTGATGGAACAGTAGATAATGAGGTTCCATGGTGGGTCACGGATGTGATATGGACTGGTAACATGTGCACATTATGTTGGAGTGGTGTTGCTGCTGGCAAATAACCCCTACACATGCTGGTGTGTAACTGTCATGGAACATATGTGGGCTGTAGTAGTCCACACATTCCCAGAACATGCCCAACAGCATGCAAGATATCCTCAATATCACAGAATGGAAGATGTGCAGTAATCACATAGCAGGCCTACCACATGCATATGTGGAAACATAATGGCAGTGACAATGGCATGCAGGTGAAATACCCTGTAACAGCCCAGCAACTCTAGTATCCCCACATGGAGCATGTCTATAAACACATAGCAGAAAGTGTTGTACAATACAATATATGACCCAATGGTACATATACTGGACACATACCACTAGTGTTGTGTAAATATTATGTTGCAGCTGATATGGTGACGGGAGACGGATACGTGTATTGTATTATGGTAAATTTGACATATGAGTTGCTCAGACATATTTCCATCATTATGTCATTCAGGGAGTATGGCACAACTGAAGAACTCACTTACAGTGCCGCTGAGGAGGAAATTATAATCACCAGCATCATCCACAACTACCAGTGGTTGTTCTCACAGACAAGCCAGGACCAGCAGGAGAGAACAGCCATGTGGAATGATGTGGTCTGCAGGGTGAATGAGGTGGGGATGCACAGCCGTACATATGAGCAGGTCCTCCACTATTGTAGTGACCTGTTCCGCCAAGTACGTCGCCATGCCGCTGCCATGCGAGGTGACCACCTTGCAACAGGGGGGCCATAACATCCACCCCCCCTCACCAGAGTGGAGGAGCTGCTCATGAGCCTGGTAGCACCTGCCCACCCACAAGCACTACAGACTTATACAGTCATGGAGGTGGGTGCTACACACACCACATATGGAGCATGCAGGTAAGGTTCCAGGGCATATCAGTAGACTACTGTAGTGTATGCATCTATACAGGTTGATCATGCATATGTGAGATGTGGGGTCTATTGCTGTGTAGTACTGATAAGCAGTAATGCATAATTTGTAGTACTGTGGACTTCAGATGTTTTTGTACTGTAATTTTGTAGCCACCCTGTAGCAATGCCACAGCTGTGGCCACTGACATCAACTCTATCCCATCTCAATGTAGGTACCTCTGGGATACCAACAAGGCAGCAGCTGGATGCTGGTGAGTATGGTTTAAGGTTATACTTGGCAATTCACTGTTCATATCATAGCTAATGTGTAGGCCATGTACACATCTAACACACCTACCCATAATGCATGCTGTACATGTGCACTGACAGAGCACACCTCTCACTAATGGGATTACCAGCCTCAAACACATACAATACACAGTCCATCTCAGACAACTGTTTCTACACTCCAGTGCACATTGCCCAGGCACAGCTGACATCTGCCCAACATACACAGCTATGTCATACACAGAGCAGTTGAACATGCTACACGTAAAGACATCCCATTCCCTCTACTAACACACGCTCCAGGGTCCTAAACCTCATCAATACATTACACAGAACATACTGGAGGGATAGGACTCTGTCCTGGGTAATCCCCACACTCTGGAATGGACTACCCATACATGTCAGGCAATGCTACTCATTGACCCTCTTTACAGAAACACTTGACAATTTGATGGGAAATGGGAAATTCACCCTGGGTAGTATGTCTGCACCACATCCTGACAGGGACACAGGGGAATAACATTAGTGGGTGGTGCAGGGCTGGGAACCCCTGTGGCTAGGCTTATGTAGGCCCCAGGACCAATAGACCAGTATTCACCTATGAACCTATGTGTACCACAGGCAACATCAGCCAGGGCTCAGTCATGGTCAATAATGGTATCTACACTCACCATAGGTACAGTACATTGTGTTTGTGGTCAGTCTAATGGTAGTCTGTCACTCATACTTGCACCACTGATAATGACATCTGTGAATACGCATCAAGCATTCACTAAACACGTGTCCACATGTGATCCAGAAACACACAGAGGCTGTAAGCAGCAGCGGAAACACAATTGACACACAGATACACATCCTGCAATGGTGTGTACACATGTGAGGTATGTTGCACAGTACATGCCAGGGTGCTGAACAGATACACAGCAATGCTGTGGAAATTGGTGCAGTGAGTTCTAGGGCTAGAGCCATCACCTACTAACAGAAGCCATGCATAACAGCCATGTATAATGTTGGTAACGGGGATTGACTACAGTTGCACTGCATGCTGTTGAGCACCACATGTCCTGCATGCTGACGTGTGTAATTACAGGTTTGTGTGTGATACTGTACTGCACCATCGCCAGCTATTGTGTGTGTTATGGGGGTGCATGAGCTGTCTTTAGGTGCTGTCTGGTAGAGTGTATGGGTTGCCATGTATGTCAACTGCATGTGTGTATGCCTGTGTGT
This sequence comes from Protopterus annectens, assembly GCF_019279795.1. NCBI lineage: Eukaryota > Metazoa > Chordata > Ceratodontiformes > Protopteridae > Protopterus > Protopterus annectens. The sequence goes on from NC_056733.1 coordinate 390,258,459, forward strand.
GTGTGTGGCCATGTCTGCACACACGTGTGTGTGCGTGTGTGCGTGTGTGTGTGTGTGTGTGTGTGTGTGTGTGTGTGTGTGTGTGTATGTACTGGTTAGTGGTGATTTGCAGGTCTTACAGTCTGTTCCTTGTTTTCCCCTCAGAGGTGGTGAGGTGGGGCTGGGTCCCCCTTGCAGGGAATCTGATGTCACTGATACAGACAGTGATCATGAGGATAGGTGTGTTGAGGCACAGGAAGGGTCATCAGGGGCTGCTGCTGGGCCACCAATTGACAACCCACACATATCCACCCCATCCACGCACATAATCACACTGCCTCTACATACCTCATCACTTTTGGCCTTAGCTGAGGGACAGTCTGCAGTTGGCATTGGCCAGGACAATATGGTATCTATGGCACATGTGTCAGGACACAGCAGCCATAGCCAGATGTCTGGTGGGGTATCACATAGGCAGATGTTCAGGGGTGCTCGTCAGAGCACTGCTGGTCATCATGTCCCTGGCAGACGTGCCACATCTATTTCAACCACACGCATGTTCCAGACTATCATGGATGCACAGGCATGAATGGAACGGTGCACCAAGAAGGGTCTAAGGGCGCAGAGGGCTCATCACACCTCTGTAACTGACAGCATTCATGACCTAGCAGGTGCCATCCATAATTACACTGAGGTCATGGATAGATGGTGGGGTGAGACAATGGATCTCATCCACAATGTCATGTCCATGCATCAGGGCAGGGCAGGATGGTTGTGACGGCCACATGGATGTATGCCAGCAACACCAGCAGCTGGAGATCACCGTGGACATCCAACCAGTTATAGCTGCTCCCATAGTGGCAGTACCAGCCGCAGCACTGTGGGGGGTGCTGTCCACAGACCGTTATAGCAGACCATGTGCATGTGGCCCTGGCCAGTTCCAGGAGGGACCTGGATCCAGTGGACGTCTGTCAAACTCGGGGGACAGTACTCAATCTGGCTTTGTACCTGATACTGCCTGTAGCACCCCTGCCAGGCACAGGTCCCATGTCCGTGGCGGAGTCGGTGAACTGCAAACCCTGCCAGTTGCAGTCTGCAGCTGTCTTACAATTCCCTGTATAGGGCAGCCATATGGAGGAACTGTGCACACATAAACAACAAACCTAGGGCAACCACACACCTGCACACACGACATCACCAGTGTTCCATAACGGTGCTCAGCCTCCTCACACACACACACATGTTGTCAATTGTATGGCTCAGCCTAGGCCTCTGGCAAACCAACAACACACCCTGTGGATATGATAATACCTGTGCCACTCCCTGACATCTGTAACATTGTTGCAGGGACAGGCTAACATGGTGCTGATGCACAGGGTGACTGTACAACAGTGTAGTGGTGGAATGATGTGTAGCATGTTGTCAGCAGTAAAGTGAAATGCTAATATCTTGGAAGGTGTAGCTGTGCAGCCATGATGCATCATGGCTGTAATTACCAATGTTGTATTGTTGTCACCAGTATCTATTCTGATTGTGTTGTGTTTGTCCATGTGCCACATGGCTGATGGGTGTAGTGGTGTCAGCAGGCCTTCTAAAGTGGACACCAGTAAGTATAGTGGATGGTACACATGCCATGGCAGGGTACAACACACAGAGCCTTTGGTTTGGATGCAGTACAGGTACAAGACTGTACACATTGAGGTATGTCCCTGTGCAGGTAACACATCTGTTGCACATGTAATCCCACCAAGACAGGATAGGCACAACCACAAAGTGCTATATATGCAGTCTGCAATGTGGATGACATTGAACATGCTAACAGCAGGGTGTGTTTCCTCTCCCCACTCTACTGCGATCCTCACCTAAGTAACATGTGTGTGCCAATGCCGGTGGCATAGCCCTACCCTTAGGAGGGTGTGAGACGCTCAACTACTGCGAATGGTGTAAACAACAACCTGATTACATACACTGTACAGTATTACAGACAGCTATGTGGGGGGATGGATGCAACAGTAACTGCAATAATGGTGGTTGTGTCCACAACAGACACACCCAGTGAGTTATAGCAACCCCAGTAGTGCTGCACACCTCTACAGTGTGGAGGAGGGCATTAACACATCTATGACCTGTGAAGGACTGTATGTCCACAGGATGGCACCTGTGGAAAGTTGGCATATGCCAAGCAGTCCTGGTGGAAACATATTCTGTGAACAGAGGTAGATCCCTTAACAACTACACACATTCCTACATGGGGGATGGTGTACAAAAGCCTGCTATGATCTACATAGGCATTGTGCACCTCTTAACCTTCATCTACAGCTGTCATGATTGGGTAAAGGGGGTATACCAGGTTCAGGTTGTATTCTCTGCCTTAGACAAGTCCAACATTGGCGGGGTCCCGTGTGTTAAGATTACCAGTGACATTGGCCATGGGTTCATTGTTGATATGTTCCATGTCCCTGCAGACCAGGGTCATTAGGCTACGGGGTGGTAGTTCCCAGCTGACATGGTGGATTTGTGGTCATCCTTGCCAACATTGGTGAATCCATTGACAGGTGTAGGCCTATTGGATCGTATGAGAGATCCCAGCTACTTACTGCACCTGCCCAGGGGGTTCCCCCCAAGCATGTCATGTCACTTGACTGTACTGCATGACATGTTAGTAATGCCATCCTGACATCCTACAGGTGGGATGGAGTACTGTTAGCATGTACTGCCCTTGTTGTGTAGGGTCCTGCATATGAGATCTGCTAAGGTTGGTATTGTATTGCAGGCCGGACGTGTTTGGCTGGGGGGGTACCTATCCATGCCAGATGTATGTTGTTTGGGTCTCTCAAACGCATCAATGCTGCATGTGGACATAAATGTTGCAGTTATGTTTCTAGTTCCATCTACAGATGTATGTCCATATATACCTATATTGATATATGTGTGTTCACCTTTGACAGGGAGACAATCATTTCTTTGAACGGCCCTTTCTGCAAACTGAAAGGACAAACCCATGATTTCTTACTGCACCACAGTTCAAAACACGCAGTTCTAAAGCACCTTCGCTGACTCTCGAACTGCAAGTTGGAATACATATCGTAATGCCGGGGGGCATGCCCTCCTGCACCCTCCCATCTGGGGGGCTGGGCCCCCCACAACCCCCCTACTGTGATATACTAACTCCTAATGTGCACTACAGTGGGGATAGGCAAATATTCCCCATCCCCACCATGTGCCATCCGCAACCAAATTACCTAATCTGCAATGAGCGAATGCATAGAGACATTCGCTCATTGCGCATTCGATGCATATATTGCAAGATTGTGCAATGTTGAGAACATACTTTTGGCCTTCCAGCTTTCGGACACATGGATTTCTACCTTTGAAAGGTGAGCCATATATATGCTGACCTATATGCATTCCTAGTGCTGTATATATGTGGACATGTGGATGTATACATATATATCTATGGATGTATGCATAGCTATGTATATATGTATTTATTGGCTTATATACATACATATATACATATATATATATATATATATATATATATATATATATATATATATATAAAACTCCCTAACCAGAATTAATAAACCCAATAACAAAGAATCCATCCTAGACTGGATTCTAATAAATAATCACCAACAACTGTATAATCTAGGGACCCCCCCTGATGATGTAAGTGACCATTCTCTCACTTACATAATCAGGCAAAGGTCAAGCTCACACATCCCAACCATGTATAAAACAATAAGAAGCAACAGAAACTTTAACTGCAATAACTTCCAAGCTGAACTAAAAGAATGTGATTGGTCACCTATAAAATACCTCCAACTTGATGAAGCAACAAACTACTTTAACTCAAAATTCTTAACAATCCTTAACCACCATGCACCAAAGCGTTCCATCAAAATTAAATCTAAACCTGCCCCATGGCTTACAAAGAAAACCAGGCAGAAAATTCAACAGACAAATAAAGTTTGGGCACTATGGAGAACAACTAAAACCCCCGTAGACCAACAACTATTCAGGCAAAAAAGAAATGAGACTAAGAAAGCTATACTCGAAGATAAAAAAAACAACTTTTACTTCCACCTCCAACAGACCAACCAAAATAATCCACAACAGTTCTGGGGTAGCATAAACAGACTACTTCAACCAGGCCAATCCGCAACACCACCCCCATAGGATCAAATTCTGACAATCCAAAGCAAACTGCTAATGCTTTTGATATCTTCTTCACTGAGACCATCCAAACACTTGCTAATCGACTAACAGCCGATAGCTCTGCCCTTCCAACCAATACTACTAACTCTCT
>NC_056733.1:390267749-390274363 GCF_019279795.1 Protopterus annectens
AGTGTAGCCATACACCAGCCCCTACAGTCCCAATGTTGTAGTGCAAGGGGATGACAGGTATGTATAGCAGGTATATTACTAGACTGTTGCTAATGTCATTGGGATTTTCTTCACAGATATGGTATGTGTGGATGCTGACATCTGCTTATAACATGTGTGTCATTGGCTACTGACATACATCCTAAGGAAATCATTGTAAGGTAAAGCTGCTAGCATGTAATGCTCCTGTGGAGTGCAGCAGAGATATTGGCCACTATATGTGGAACTTTGGACACACCCTGTACAGTCCAGAGATATACACATAATACCTTAGTGCACCACATGTGTACCAGGCCTGACAATATGGATGTAGACAGCCATGTAGATGGGTATAACACATAATGACTGGTATACATTTGGCACCATAGGTGTTGGATTCACACACTCCTGTCTGGCCTGACACATAATGACTGCTGGTACAGGTGTGCCATGGACACATACCACCCACTAGATATTGACATACATCTGTACAGCATCCCACTGCTCTGTCTGATATACATGACATTTAAGGGAGGCCCAGCAGAAGTACATCTGGCAAGTATCTGCACATAACATCCCACTGGTTAAGTACACTAAGCTGCTAGGCATGTAACAATGCACTGTGCATGCTACAGGCAGACTGGCTCAACACTGGCCTACATCTTGTATGGGGGAAATGCACATGTACCTGCATATATAGCAGGCTTGACAGTCATATCACAGCACAGGGTAAGATACACCTGTGTGACAGTGCATAACCACAACCAATGTGAACACAGCCACAGCCACATATGGTAATCTAGCATAATATTACAGTATATTGACTATCTGTTCTACACTATCCTCATATGTGCCACTCACAGAATGACCCTACATATACTGGGCTGTTACACAGTTTGGTATGATGGCTGTCTGTGGTATGGGACATGTGCGTGTATGGCCCTACAAACATGTACGGCAAAACAGTACCATACAGTGGGGCAGCATGTAACATCTGATAGAAGGGGAGCTAGAACAATGACATCTACTACAGTCTGTACACAGGCTGAAGTACATATTAACAATATACCCACTGCCAACATTCACCATCACTACACAGACCTCAGTACAGTACAGATATCCACAAATGTCCAGCTTATGTCATGAAATATAACCACCTCTGTACATGAAATGTATAGTAATTTGATATATCACTGGCTTGTTATCAGATATAATGACAGTATGACAGTATTTATGGTGTACAGCACATATGCACCACTTCATGCACGCCATATGTACAAAAGTTGACAGAGCTGTGTCTGACAGCACATACACAGGGCCAGTATAAATATTTTGCTGTGATAACCTCATATATTTTCCATTGTAATAGGGTTTGTTGCAACATATGTCCTTTGAGGGATATGAAGTCAGTAACTGTCACGGCCTTCACCATCTACAGACTGCAATCCTCACACTACCATCTGCATTTCACAGATTGATGCACTCTGGCTAACACATGAAACATTGCCCAGTCTGCAGATGACCCTGCAGATGGGGATTCCTCATATACATGGAACTGACATGGGAGGTATTGCAACATGTATGGCAGGCATATCCAGACAAACACTGTTAAACCAACATTACTCCAAATGCAGTATAGCAGCACTTACAGTCTGTAGTCAGGTCAGGCACATCCCCTCCTGTTGGTTGCCCTCTTTCCACAGTATGTATTGTTAGAGGTAAATTCCCAATCTATCTGGGATGCTGTTTGGCAAACATCAGATCTAGTTCCTGCTCACAGTGACTGAAAAGGCCCAACACCACCATGATGTTCCTAGGTATTGGAGTGTGTTTCCATGCAATTGGCTATGGGATTGTTACCACAGCTGTTCCACATGCAATCAGCTAGGGGAGGGCTGCAATTCATGCAGAGGCCATCAGCTGATCAGCTGCAAAGGCCCAACACCACCATGATGTTCCTAGGTATTGGAGTATGTTTCCATGCAATTGGCAATGGCATTGTTACCACAGCTGTTCCATATAGAATCAGCTTGGGAGAGCTGCAATTCATGCAGAGGCCATCAGCTGATCATGAGCATCACATAAAATACACATGCTGCTGCCTAAGCAAGGCAGGTGTGGGTCTCCACATCCACCAGAGAGGGAGGGGGAGGCAGACAGAGGCAGATGCATGTCAGGGAGGGGTGGGAGGGTAAAACTGAAGCATGTTTGTGTCACCACACCTACCAGCACAGGGTATCAAACCCCCGACAACTATGTAGTGCTATCACAGATCGATGCAGTTATTGGATGCACCACATGGGCTACTTGATGTGGAGCACTCAGAACATATATGTGAGGGTGACATCTGCAACAGGGATATGGTAGATATATGCTAGGTGTCGAACATGTGCCTGTCTGCATGAACAGGTGCCAGCGTCAACACAGGCACACTCACACAGGGATGGACACACATTGACACACTTGCCAGGGCCAGGAGTGCAATTCATCAGTAGTGATTTTGCCACAACAAATCAATGTGCAGGTATCACATGCACCACATGGGTCATATGGAGGCCGTATGGGCAAAGAGTATGAGGAGATGTCAGACATCAGAAAGCATGCTTCAGTATGCCCTGGGGGTTGTAGTAAATGTGGATGTGGACATATGCACCATACAACCCACACACATGAACACACAGGGTGCAAGTTCTGACATGCATGGGTGCATGTCTAGATGGGTGTGTGGTGGTCAACTGTGCCAGCAGGCTGTACAAAGGTAACCAATGGGTATACCTTGGCATCAGGCCACATGACAGTGGTCTGCATTGTTGCTCAGGCCTGTAGTTACTGCATTTGGCCACACTGGTGGTATTGCATCCCCCATCCAGTCAGCTGGGTGACTATTGTGTGTGGCCAGTGCTGTACACCACATGCCATGTATGTGTTCCTTACCTCTTGACATGTATGGTATTTGGGATGTGCACACCTCCCACATGCATGTACAGCAACATGTGGAACTGTACCTGGAATGTCTGGCCCATGTTGTGAACACAGATTATCATCAGATGTGCCAGTCTTGCCTACCTGTGGCAGGAACTGGTAATGGGCAGCAGGTTTACCCTTCACCTACATTGATAGCATGCCAACAGCATTCCGTGATATCAGTGTCATCTGTCCATACAGGGCATGTTGTCAGGCATGGTATGTCCATTGTGAGTCACATGTGATGGCGCCACAGGTGGTGCAGGTGTCCATTGGGGAACATGGTGGAGGTGCACTGTCTGCATGTACGTACATATTGGACAGATGGGCAGGGTGACATGCCCTCTGTAGCCTACTGCTATCACTGCATAGTTAATATCAGTGGCCAATATGCAGTGTATTACCCACATATTGGCTGTTGCCTAGGCATGTGTGTGCATATGACACATGGGTTGAGTGTGTGCTCCGGGTAATAGTGGGGTTGCTAATTTGGATTGGCTGGTCTTGATGTCACATGTATGGGTATGGCTTTGCACCCCAGCCTCCCCGCTAATTTACATCTGTTATCCCTGTATGGTTGACATTGTGATATATAGTAGGGCCACCATAAAAGTAATAAGCAATACCCCCTCCACATTGGCCACAGGTGTCACACACTCCCCTCAACACAGGATACGAGTTACACACACACACACACACACACACACACACACACACACACACACACACACACACACCTGTCATGCCTGGGAGTTGAACCCCTACCTAACTAGTTTATTATACTATAGCACTACAAAGTTATAGTATGCACCATGGACATTATTGGAGTACGTCTTCCCCAAAGGTGTATTTCACAGTGACTGACATCAGCAGGATTACCAAAGCAAGGCATTTCAACTGTACTGCGAGTGACTAGCCTAAAATGCATTGCTCCCAACACAGACAGTGAGACACACACAAAACATCCACAACTGTCATGTGTGGGTATAGAACCCCTGACAAAGGCCTATATCACACTACAGCATGGAGCAGTTATTGGTCACACCACAGGGATTACAGGGAACTTTCTCCCCACAGTTGTATTTTGCAATGAATGACATCAGCAGGATTGGCAAAGTAGGGCATTTGAAATGTACTGCGAGTGTGTAGCCTATGATGCATTGCTCCAAACACAGACATTGAAACACATGCAAAACATCCAGAACTGCCATGGGTGGTGATGGAACCCTGCCACAGTTCTAAATCACACTACAGCAGTACACAGTTACAGGACGTGCTACAGACATTACTGGGATATGACTTTCCCAGAAGTGTATTTTTAGGTGACTGACATCAGCAGCCTTGCCAACACTGGGTATATGGATTCTAAGGAGTGTGTGTGACCTAAAAAGCATTGTTCATCACTCAGTCAGAGACACAAAGATTCACACACACAGTTGCCAAATCTGGGGTTAAAACACCTACCTAATTACTTTATCACACTAGAGCAGTACGCAGTTACAGGACGTGCTACGGAGATTACTGGGCTATGATTTCCCCAGAGGTGTATTTCTAGGTGAATGACATCAGCAGCCTTGCCAAAGTTGGTATATAAATTGTACTGGGTGTGAGTGGCCTAAAATGGCATTACTCTCTACTCAGTCAGAGACACAAAGATTCACACACACAGTTGCCAAATCTGGGGTTAAAACACCTACCTAACTACTTTATCATACTACAGCAGTATACAGTTACAGGACACGCTACAGAGTTTACTGGGCTAGGATTTCCCCAGAGGTGTATTTCTAGGTGAGTGACATCAGCAACCCTGCCAAAGTTGAGTATATGTATTGTACGGGGTGTGAGCGGCCTAAAAAGCATTGCTTCTCTACTCAGTCAGACAGACACACACACAAGCACACAGTTGCCAGGTCTGGGGTTAAAATACCTACCTAACTACTTTATCACACTACACAGTTACAGGACGCGCTATGGAGATTATTGGGCTATGATTTCCACAGAGGTATATTCCTAGGTGAGTGACATCAGCAGCCTTGTCAAAGTTGAGTATATGTATTGTATGGGGTGTGAGTGGCCTAAAAAGCATTGCTCTCTACTCAGTCAGACAGACACACACACACAGATTCACACATAAGCACACAGTTGCCAGGTCTGGGGTTAGAACGCCTATCTAATCACTTTATCACACTACAGCAGTGTACAATTATAGAACACGCTATGGAGATTACTGGGCTATGATTTCCCCAGAGGTGTATTTCTAGGTGAGTGACATCAGCAGCCTTGCCAAATTTGAGTATATGTATTGTATGGGGTGTGAGTGGCCTAAAAAGCATTGCTCTCTACTCAGTCAGACACACACAGATTCACACGCGAGCCAGGTCTGAGGTTAGAACACCTATCTAACCACTTTATCACACTACAGCAGTATGCAATTACAGGACACGCTACATAGATTACTGGGCTATAATTTCCCCAGAGGTGTATTTCTAGGTGAGTGACATCATCAGCCTTGCCAAAGTTGTGTATATGAACTGTACGGAGTGTGAGTAGCCTAAAAAGCATTTCTCTCTGCACAGTCAGAGACAGAGGGACATGCACACAAACACACACTCACACACTTGCCAAGTCTGGGGTTAGGACTACTACCTAACTAGTTTATCACTACAGCAGTATGCAGTTATGGGACGCGCCATGGGAATTACTGAGCTACAGCTCTCCCAAAGGTGTATTTCACATTGGATGACCTCAGCAGGCTTGTCATGATATTGCTATAGGGAGGGCGGTGTGTGCATGGGCCGTAACCCATTCATGTAGGGGTTGACATGCTGCATGCGGGCACACACAGGGTCATATGCCACAGGTGCATGTATACAGCTACTAGGTGACTACTTCCTTGTACAGTCATGTTGCACAGCTGGCACGTGCAACACGCTGTCATGCTGACAGATACTGGTGGCTAGTATCTGCAGTGAGTGACACCTGCACCACATGTCACCACATCATCATGAAAGGATTCACATCTAGATCAAGAGAGGCAATCATGCCCCTTTATTCATCCCTCATCAGGCCCATCATAGAATACAATGCCCCTTTTGGGATGTACCTTACCCGACACCTGCAGCAATTAGAAAGACCCCAAAAGTACCTCACCAGGAGGATCAAAGGACTCAAACAGATGCCATATGCTGCTCAGTTAAAAAAACACCAGCTCTACTCAGTTGCATACCGCCTACTTCGAGGCGATCTATGCCTGACATATAAAGCTATGTCCAACCCAGAATTAATGGACATGCTCCACCTCAGTAAATCTAAATCCCTTAGAGCCACGCGCTCGAGGGACTTGAACCTCAGCACAGAAATAAATAGAACATGCTGGAGGGACAGATTCATAACCCAGAGGCTCCCTTCGCTCTGGAATAGAATTCCAGTTCATGTTAGGCAGAGCACCTCACTGACTCTCTTCAAGAAGAATCTTGATGAGTGGATGAGGGATCGTAGGTTTGTCGGGGATTACTTCCGTGTCACTATTAGACAGAGGCACAGTAAACTAAACTTTAAAAGGGCACAGTATACTCAAATCAAGGGGTGTAAGCCAAACACAATCGGGCTAGGCTTATAAATGCCCCAGGGCA